>NC_137695.1:31050678-31568760 GCF_964034855.1 Anser brachyrhynchus
TCTTCTCTTCTCTTCTCTTCTTCTCTCTTCTTTTCTCTCTCTTCTCCTTCCCTTCCCTTCCCTTCCTTCCTTCCCTTCCCTTCCCTTCCCTTCCCTTCCCTTCCCTTCCCTTCCCTTCCCTCCCTTCCTTCCCTTCCCTTCCCTTCCTCCTTCCCTTCCCTTCTTCCCTTCCCTTCCTTCCCTTCCCTTCCCTTCCTTCCCTTCCTTCCCTTCCCTTCCTTCCCTTCCCTCCCTTCCCTTCCCTTCCCTTCCCTTCCCTTCCCTTCCCTTCCCTTCCCTTCCCTTCCCTTCCCTTCCCTTCCCTTCCCTTCCCTTCCCTTCCCTTCCCTTCCCTTCCCTTCCCTTCCCTTCCCTTCCCTTCCTTCCTTCTCTTTTTTTTTTTCTTTTTTTCTGGAGGACTCTAGACAGACATGGAATCCTGAAACATACAGAGACAATAGCTGTCATATTTATAACCTAATGAATTGCAGATAGTTCATGATTATTCATCAACAAATCTTATACTACAGTGAAATGAATTATTCACAAAGTTATTTATGGCTTCAGCATCTTGAGTTAATTATTACAGGTTTGATTCTTTTTGAGTCACTCAGGATAGCATCCATCATGATTAACATGGTTAGAATGCATTGGAGGACTCCGTGTTAGATAAATCACTAAGTTCCAGAGAGCAAGCAGTAGAAGGAATATTTTCAGTAGTTTATTTTATGCTTAATCACTTACATTTAATTAGTTATAAACTGAAAATTCACCTATATGTGAAAGGTATAAACCACTTTGCATTATTAAAATGAAATAAGCAAAAAATATAAAAATAGTGAGGGCAATTACAGTATTTCTGCCTTCCTCTCTGTCTTAAAGAAAGATTAATATGTTTTTGTTTTGTTTTGTTTTCTTACAAACATCTAAGTAAAAAAAAATGCAAATGCCTAAATATAGCTGCATTTTCCTTTCTAGAAAGCACAGATCAGCGGGGAATGTGTTGTGTTTATATGGTACATAAAGTGTTCCCTGCTTGCATTAAAACTTAGTTATTCTGCTCTTTTTTCAGAAACTGACGGTCATAATTTGCTTCCTACATACTCATGGAAAAGCAGGAGGATTAAAAAAGGAAATAGGCTCCCATATGCCCCATAAATACCCCCCATGAAAGAGTGTGATCTGAGAATAAAAGGAAATACCTCCAGTTATTATATCTCTTTTCTTTACATAGAAAATAAATACACTTTATGATAAGACTGTGAACAGTGATGAAAGGTATATATCGTGAATTCTGAATCTATTTCACATGTTTTCTGTTATTAACAATGCTATCTTCAATACAATGGTCTCTCACCTCCACATGGGGCCTGTTGCTGTATTCCTGTTTTCACTTATTTAGCTTATTGATGAATACCAAACCTGTGACTGGCTAAAAACATCTATTGCCCAAATTATCTTTAGTTTAGAATTGCCCCCAAATTATTCCTTTTGCTGTAAGAAGTCTCTCTTTATTTTTTTTTGTTTTATTTTATTTTTTTTCTTTACTGAATATACTATGTAGGTTGGTCCAAGATTTAATCAATTTTTCTTTGCAATCCAAAAGGAGACTAGCAACATATCTTTTTTTCAGTCTTCTTCAGCAATTACCAACATCCTTTCTTGGCTCTGCTCAGTTTTCTCCTTGATCAATTTTTTTACCTTATGTGATCACATGTTCACAACAATGAACAAGAAATAAGCTATCAGAGAGCATAGGTAAGTCCTGAATGTGCAGTTTACACATACGACAGCAAGAAATTGATTTTATGAAAAATCAATACATCTATAAAAAATATTCTTTCTTTCTATCATCTTCATCAACAGAGTTGTAATTTGATATTTTTGTCAATTTACATTTTTTTATTCCACAAGTATTTTCTCAGAAAAAAAAACAATTTTGCTACTCTAAGAATTCCACATCATTAATGAGACTATTTTGGGGGAAGCGCTACTTGGATAGTTTTAGATTTTTTTTCAGGACAATGAAGCCCTAATAATCCCAATGTAGGACAGAGAGAAATTCTCCCAGACTCAAGGTGCAATCCTATTGGACCAATGCAGTGAATGAAATTGGAAAAACATCCTGCCTGGCATGCTGCAGACAGGACTTGGAGACTAGGAGAAAGGAGTATTTCCATTTCATGTTTTCTGGAACAATTCTTTAATGATAGTAATCTAACAGTTCTATGAGAATTTGACACTGTGACGGACTTATTACAGACAGAACAGATACATACTGACTTGTGCACTTCTGACATAAGGAAAGTGCATAGGGAACTATCATACAGGTAAACCAAATGCTATGGATATGCTAAAGAGAATGCCTTACACCTGCTTAAAATTTGATGTCTTGAGATCTTCAAGTCTTTACAACTCACTGATAACTCAGCTTCTTATATATGTAAGAACTGTTATGAAATATTTGTTTTATTCTTCTGCTTAAAATTTCTAGTTGTAAACCAAGATCCCCTTAATTAGATGCTGTACACAGAAACAAAAAACAACCCCCGCCCCGAAGATCTTACAGGCCAACCATAAGAGAAAACAGATGGGCAGAGACAGATGGGGGAACAGAAGGAAATAATACAACTTCTGTGGTAGATATCAGAAACATAATTAGGCCAATCATTTACCCACGCATGGTAAAATTTACCATGAATGTGAAGCTGCAGTGAGATTTTACAGAACTTCTGCATTAGAGTCCTTTTTTCTCTCCTGCAACAAGGGCAATCCTGCAACATAAAATTGCACAGATCAGGAGTAGTTAATTACTGAGAAATTTCTTATTCATGTATATTTTGCTTAAGGTTTCTTGGAAATCAGCCAACTTCTGAGCCCTTTTACAGTTTTTGCTGTTATTTTGTTGTGCTAATTAGGCATGTTCAGTTTGCTAACACTCTGACAACTGTGATTCCTAACAACAGAACAAGAGATAATTTAAAATATATTATTTTAATATTGAGGTGTTATTATTTCATAAGTCATTTTCTGTTTCCCCCACCTGTTACATTTTTAGCAGGATGCAGAAATTAACTCCTCTTTGGAATATGTTTTTATTGTCTTTAAATGTTCATTTACGTTAAACTGTATTTGTGAAACTTTGTTTTACTGGACATTGAGGATCTAATGAATTGGTAGTGTATTTAAGGAAGTACTGAGATATCTTAAAGTCACCTTTGGTTTTGTACATGAATGACATCTAAGTTCTACAACAAAAATATTAAGTTAAACAGAACAAAATATATTTGTCTTATTTGTTTCATACTACATGCACAGGACATCTGCTCAGTGAGAAAACAGACTGCATGGTATATAAGGGTGAAAAAATACACCACAAAATATCTAAATTAGTATATTGTGTCTTACTGCTAAGTAGGGATACCTTTTTCTTGTCAAACCCAGGAATATGGACCTGTACTATGTACATTGTGAATAAAATAAATGGTTAGCATAAATTCTCTCTAGAATTCAGATATTACAATGTCACTTTTAACATAAATGCATGTGAAACTCTCCTTACTTCTGAGAAATACTCAAACCAACATAAATACTTTATTACATTTATAAAACATGAATGACGTTGATGTCTAAACAAAGACATTCTGCGTTAAACTATTTTGTAATTCTTTTATGACCCCTGATATTTGAGGAATAAGAAAATATATCTCATCCTGTGACTGTGAACTAGGATCAAGTCACATTTAAAACAGAACTTATTAATTTTGTTCAGTTATGACTGATAGGCAAAGTAGAGGACTGACGGATTATGTATCTGACCATACAATGGTCTGTTAAAACACTGCAGAGCCCAACTGCACTTTGGATAGAGAATCAAACAGGCTAATACAATGCAAAGAAAAGAACAGGAAGTGTTCAGTAAAAAGATCAGATCATGTAAAGTCATAACAGCTTGGATAGTCAGCAACTACCATTTCACACACAAGAGGGACTCTGAGATAATGACACCATCAATCTTTAAAGATCTGTGATATCCAGTTTCCTAGCCAACACAAAAGCACCTGGAATCCTTCATGTAAGTTTCAGGTACCAGTCATTTTTACCTTCCATGCACAAAAACTTAGTTCTGCTTCTTTTTCCTTAGCACAAATTTAATTACTTAATTAATTAAAAGAAAAAAAGAAAAAAAAAGAAAAAGAAAAAGAGCAATTCACAACTGACACCACTTAATTTAATGCAAAACTACTTCTGATTTCAGTGCAAACAAGTTTCAACTGAAAATCAGTAAAACAATTCATATATTTCACGTGAAGGTACTAGAGCCTAACATGGTGCAAATGGGATAGTATAGTAGTTGGAATAATAACTAGAGAAAGCATTCCTTTTGAAGGAAGTACTCAAAACACTCAAAACGCACAAAAATTTTGTAGTGCGTAATAGTGTTTCTTTCAACAATTTTCACTCTCCTTTTCCTTTCCACATTTCTCCTTCTTATCTTATGTGATGGTAACCAGCCTTAACTAGGTTGGTCAAATCCCCTTGTCCTGTGATATTTGTTTCAAGACTGAAATGCCAGGCTAGTCCACACGCACAGTTGTGCCTGCATGAAGTTGTATAACTTCATGCATGTTAGCAAGAACAACTTAATCAGAAAAGAAAATAAAAAGCTCATCGTTTCAACTTCACTGCAGACTTCTTTTTCTATATTCAGACAGCATTTATATCTATTCTTTTACCACCTCTGTTATTCTACATGGTTATTCTTGACAATCCTTAACCCATCCTTCTCCCCGTCATAGAGAGAAACACCACACACTACTGCATTCCTCTCCTCCTTTGACAAAAGTCTGGTAATGAAATTATCACAGAATCACAGAATCACAGAATTGAAGGGGTTGGAAGGGACCTGGAAAGATCATCGGGTCCAACCCCCTGCCAAAGCAGGTTCCTTAGAGCAGGCTGCCCAGGTAGGCGTCCAGACGGGCCTTGTATATCTCCAGAGAGGGAGACTCCACAACCTCCCTGGGCAGCCTGTTCCAGTGCTCTGTCACTCGCACTGCAAAGAAGTTCTTTCGCACTCGCCGAGGCGATCGGCTCCCAGGCAGACGTGTTCTGCAGCGGAGTGGGGGATCGAGGCAGTCAAGGCTTTTTTTCCAGCATCAAGGCCACTTGAGGCAGCCAAGGGAGCCGCCAGGACCTGCAGCCCTTGCAAGGGAGGCTGATGAGGCGTAGGCAGAGCCAGCAACGCCCCTCTACCCTGATGTTCAAAAGCAGCCCCTAGGGAGCGCTAGTGACCAGGAGCGTGTTGAACAGGGCAGACAAACAGGGCGGGGCGCGTCAGAAGGGCGGGGCACAGCAGTTTGCGTGGCAGTTCACACGGGCAGGGTGCGCTCAGGCAGGGCAGAGCGTTCCAGCCGCCCATAAGAACAACTCATCTAACGGCTGGCTACCACTAGCTAGGCCGCAATGGTCTACACTAGGCAGAGAGCTCTCTCTAGAAAGTCTGTAACTACCCATACTGACTGCCTGCTCAAAAATGCGGCAGTTCAGGTCTCTGGATGGAGAGAGTGTCTGAGCCTGTTGCTGCCATCTGAGGGAGGCAGAGATACTGTGTGTGTGAGGTGTGAGCAGGTGGATGACCTGGTCCGCCTAGTGGCAGAGCTCAGGGAGGAGGTGGAGAGGTTGAGGGCCATCAGGGAGTGTGAGCTGGAGATAGACTGGTGGAGCTACTCCCTGCAAGGCCTGAAGGAGAGGTAGCGGGGTGAGACACCCCAAATGGGGGTGGACCCCCTGCCCTGTCACTGTCGGGCTGAGGAAAGGGACCTAGGAGTTGACGAGGAATGGAGACAGGTCCCTGCTCGACCTCGCAGGCAATGCCCCCCCCCACCATGCCCACTTTCCCAGGTGCCCTTACACAACAGATTTGAGGCCCTGGAGCTAGAGAGACCAGTGGGTGAGGACGAGGTAGAAAGTCTACCCAGGAGGATGCCTAGGGCAAGGAAGTCGACTCCACGCCTCAAGACTGCCTCCACCAAGAAAGACAGAAGGGTAATCGTTGTAGGCGACTCCCTTCTCAGAGGAACAGAGGGCACTATTTGTCAGCCTGACCCTACCCGTAGGGAAGTCTGCTGCCTCCCTGGGGCCAGGGTCAGGGATGTTGCCAGAAAGCTTCCCAACATGGTTCGTCCCTCTGATTACTATCCTCTTTTGATAGTCCAGGCTGGCAGTGATAATACTGAAGAGAGAAGCCTGAAGGCTATCAAACGGGACTTTAGGGGACTGGGACGGTTAGTGGATGGAGCGGGAGTACAGGTGGTGTTTTCATCCATCCCTACAGTGGCAGGGAGGGGTACAGAGAGGACACGGAAAGCCCACCTGATAAATACGTGGCTCAGAGGCTGGTGCCAACACAGAAATTTTGTTTTTTTTTTGACCGTGGGGCGCTTTACTCGGCACCTGGCCTCATGGCCGCAGACAGGTCCCACCTATCTCTAAGCGGAAAACGGATCCTAGCCCAGGAGCTGGCAGGGCTCATTGAGAAGGCTTTAAACTAGGTAAGGGGGATGGGGCTGAAATAAGGCTTGTTAGAGGTGTGCCAGGGGGAACAATGGCAAGGCCGGGGCAGAAGGCAGTGGCCCAGCTGAAGTGCATCTACACTAATGCACACAGCATGGGTAACAAACAAGAGGAGCTGGAAGCCATCATGCAGAAGGCAGGCTATGACTTGGTTGAAAATGTGGTGGGACCACTTTCATGACTGGAGTGCTGCAGTGTCTGTCTATACGCTCTTCAGAAGGGACAGGCAGCACAGAAGGGGTGGTGGTGTGGCTCTGTATATTAGAGAGTGTTTTGATGTTGTGGAACTTGAGGCTGGGAATGATAAGGTTGAGTCCCTATGGGTTAGGATCAGTGGGAAGGCCAACAAGGCAAGAATCCTGGTGGGGGTCTGTTACAGACCGCCAAACCAGGATGAGGAGACGGGTGAGGAGTTCTACAGGCAGCTGGCAGAAGTTGCGAAATCGTTGGCGCTTGTTCTCATGGGGGACTTCAACTTCCCAGACATATCCTGGAAGCACAACACAGCCCAGAGAAAACAGTCTAGGAGGTTTCTGGAGAGCGTGGAAGATAGCTTCCTGATGCAGCTGGTTAGAGAGCCTACCAGGGGAGGTGCCTCGCTAGACCTTCTGTTCACAAATAGAGAAGGACTGATGGGAGATGTGGTGGTTGGAAGCTGTCTTGGGGCAGAGTGACCATGAAATGGTAGAGTTCTCTATTCTTGGTGAAGTCAGGAAGGGGATCAGTAAAACCGCTGTCTTGGACTTCCAGAGGGCTGACTTTGAGCTGTTCAGGACACTGGTTGGCAGAGTCCCTTGGGAGGTGGTTCTGAAGGGCAGAGGAGTCCAGGAAGGCTGGGCACTCTTCAAGAAGAAAATCTTAATGGCTCAGGAGCGGTCTGTCCCCACGTGCCCAAAGAAGAGCCGGCGCAGAAGAAGACTGGCCTGGCTGAACAGAGAGTTGTGGCTCGAGCTTAGGAGAAAAAAGAGGGTTTATAATCTTTGGAAAAGAGGGCGGGCCACTCAGGAGGACTATAAGGATGTTGCGAGGCTGTGCAGGGACAAAATTAGAAAGGCCAAAGCTCATCTGGAGCTCAATCTAGCTACTGCCATTAAAGATAACAAAAAATGTTTTTATAAATACATCAGCACAAAAAGGAGGACTAAGGAGAATCTCCATCCTTTACTGGATGCAGGGGGAAACTTAGTTACAAGAGATGAGGAAAAGGCTGAGGTGCTTAATGCCTTCTTTGCCTCAGTCTTTAGCAGCAAAACCAGTTGTTCTCTGGATACCCAGTACCCTGAGCTGGTGGAAGGGGATGGGGAGCAGGGTGTGGCCCTCACTATCCATGAAGAAATGGTTGGCGACCTGCTACAGCACTTGGATGTACGCAAGTCGATGGGGCCAGATGGGATCCACCCGAGGGTACTGAGAGAACTGGTGGAGGAGCTGGCCAAGCCGCTTTCCATCATTTATTGGCAGTCCTGGCTATCAGGGGAGGTCCCAGTCGACTGGCAGCTAGCAAACATGACGCCCATCAACAAGAAGGGCCGGAGGGTAGACCCGGGGAACTATAGGCCTGTTAGTTTGACCTCAGTGCCAGGGAAGCTCATGGAGCAGATTATCTTGAGTGTCATCACGCGGCACTTGCAGGGCAACCAGGCGATCAGACCCAGTCAGCATGGGTTTATGAAAGGTAGGTCCTGCTTGACGAACTTGATCTCCTTCTATGACAAAGTGACACGCTTAGTGGACGAGGGAAAGGCTGTGGATGTGGTCTACCTTGATTTCAGTAAGGCTTTTGACACCGTTTCCCACAGCATTCTCCTCAAGAAACTGGCTGCTCATGGCTTGGACTGGTGTACGCTTCGTTGGGTTAAAAACTGGCTGGATAGCCGGGCCCAAAGAATTGTGGTGAATGGAGTCAAATTCAGTTGGAGGCTGGTCACTAGTGGAGTCTCCCAGGGCTCAGTACTGGGGCCAGTCCTCTTTAATATCTTTAACGATGATCTGGATGAGGGGATTGAGTGCACCCTCAGTAAGTATGCAGATGACACCAAGTTAGGTGCGTGTGTCAATCTGCTCGAGGGTGGGAAGGCTCTGCAGGAGGAACTGGATAGGCTGGACCAATGGGCTGAGGCCAACTGTATGAAGTTCAACAAGGCCAAGCGCCGGGTCCTGCACCTGGGGCACAACAACCCCAAGCAGAGCTACAGGCTGGGAGATGAGTGGTTGGAAAGCTGCCTGGCAGAGAAGGACCTGGGAGTACTGGTTGATAGTTGGCTGAATATGAGCCAGCAGTGTGCTCAGGTGGCCAAGGTGGCCAACAGCATCCTGTCTTGTATAAGAAGCAATGAGGCCAGCAGGTCTAGGGAAGTGATTGTCCCCCTGTACTCGGCTCTGGTGAGGCCGCACCTCGAATACTGTGTTCACTTTTGGGCCCCTCACTACAAGAAGGATATTGAGGGGCTCCAGAAAGTCCAGAGAAGGGCGATGAGGCTGGTGAGGGGTCTGGAGAACAAGTCTTACGAGGAGTGGCTGAGGGAGCTGGGATTGTTCAGCCTGGAGAAGAGGAGGCTCAGGGGCAACCTTATCGCTCTCTATAGGTACATTAAAGGATGCTGTAGCGAGGTAGGGATTGGTCTATTCTCCCACGTGCCTGGTGGGAGAACAAGGGGGAATGGGCTAAAGTTGCACCAGGGGAAGTTTAGGTTGGATATTAGGAAGAAATTCTTTACTGAAAGGGTTGTTAGGCATTGGAATGGGCTGCCCAGGGAAGTGGTTGAGTCACCATCCCTGGAGGTCTTTAAAAGGTGTTTAGATGTTGAGCTTTTTTTTTGAGACTTCTTTTCTCCAGGCTGAACAGACCCGGGTCTCTCAGCCTTTCTTCATAGGGAAGATGCTCCAGGCCCCGTATCATCTTTGTGGCCCTCCGCTGGACTCTTTCCAGGAGATCCTTGTCTTTTTTGTACCGGGGAGCCCAGGACTGAACACAGTAGTCCAGGTGAGGCCTGACCAGGGCAGAGTAGAGGGGGAGGATCACCTCCCTTGACCTGCTGGCCACGCTCCTTTTAATGCACGCCAGGATCCCATTGGCTCTCTTGGCCACGAGGGCACACTGCTGGATCATGGTCATCCTGTCATCCACCAGGACCCCCATGTCCTTCTCCTCAGAGCTCCTCTCCAGTAGGTCGTCCCCCAGCCTGTACTGA
The DNA here is from genome assembly GCF_964034855.1 of Anser brachyrhynchus. Lineage (NCBI taxonomy): Eukaryota > Metazoa > Chordata > Aves > Anseriformes > Anatidae > Anser > Anser brachyrhynchus. The sequence continues at coordinate 31,060,425 of NC_137695.1, forward strand.
TACATCCGGTTGTTCCTTCCCAGGTGCAGGACTCTACACTTGCTCTTATTAAACCTCATTTGGTTTCTTCCTGCCCATCTCTCCAGCCGGTCCAGGTCTCGCTGAACGGCAGCACAGCCTTCTGGTGTGTCAGCCACTCCTCCCAGCTTTGTGTCATTGGCGTACTTGCTGAGGGCAGACACTATTCCCTCATCAAGGTCATCAATGAAGATGTTGAACAAGATGTTATAGGTAACCTCTATGTGGGTTGCTTTCTGGGTAGTGAAAACCATACTATTTCCACTGAATCAACAAAATACCTGTTGGAAATAAAATGTTTTCAGAATTTGGACCTTAATAATATTGCCACTTTGCTGAGTTATATTGAGCAAATTTTGTGTTCTTGAAGGTAACTGTTCTGAGAAGAAATTGGTAACACCAAATTAAGCATTTCTTCAACATATTTAATATAAAAAACACACAAATCCCATTTTCTCATGAAGAGATAGAGGTAAAATATGCAAACATTTTCTCAAACACATTCTTCATCACATTTTCTACTTCTCCCAATGCTGCCACATATATTGGATATGTTTGTCTTTCAAATGTCTCACACAAATGTAAAGTGCTTAGCAAACAGCTTTCTTTTTGTGCTTCAGGCCTTGATCTTGATACTTAGGAAACTGTCATAACTCAGAACTCTCCATCTGGGGTACCTAGCCTTTAAAAATATATCTAAAGACTCTCACTTTTATTTAGCAGCTTTTTTTTTTTTTTTTTTTTTTGGTCTTCCTTCAAAATAAAGAGCTTTAGAAGATTGAATAGCAGGAAAAAGAGATCCTTTACACAGTTTCTGTAATGAGAAGCTCTGAGACTGAACACTGCAACATAAAACAGCCAATGGAGTAATGTTTTTACTGATGCTACACCTCAGTGCTTGATTCATATCACAATTACATAGCATTCAGTGCAATACAGTCTAATGCATCATAAAGTATCCACAAATTATAAAGTATTCTGATCTCACAACACACAAAATATCAACATTCATTGCACTTTATAAGTATTCAAATCAGTAACATACAATAATATTTCAAAAGAACCCTAAATTCATGATCGGTTTGATTTTCAGGGATTACTTTAGCCCTGGTTTTAAGTAAGGAAGGGTAGAAATAAATTTTTAAACAATGTAATACTTTCAAACAGCCTATTGTTCTACATGTCTTCTTAGACATTTGAAAGGTTACCAGATTTTAATAATTGAATTTTAGAGAGATTGATTTTATATCAGAATGTAACTTGCAATATTTAGAACCAGTTCCATTTATCTTCTGATTTTATAGGTACTATGCAGCTGTGTTATGTAGGACAAAAACAGTTTCAAGTGCTTCATGAAATCTAATAAAAATTGAGCTGTGCTAAAGGAAAAGTAGTTCTTACAAATGTGTCATTTAGCTAACCTTAAGCCTCTCAACATTTCACATTCTAAACTGCTTTTTTTCTAAGAAAGTAAAAGAGAACATAATACCAGCACGATTTGCATCCACAAGACATAACCCTTAAAATTAGGCTAGTATGAAAAAGAAAGTAGACTGTTCATGAGCGTGCTTGGTGATATAAGGCAAACAGTGAGGATCACAAAGAGTATAAAACTAACTGTCATCCATTTAATCAATATGGAAGCCAATTCAAGGACTTCTAATTCAGAGTCAAATGCTAATAGATTTTAGAAAGCAAACGTATACATAAGTAGTAAGTACACAACCAAACCTTTCTGTAGGCTGGATAAATCAGCACAAACTTGTAGTGAGGTCTCATTATCTGATCAGGACTGGGAAGGTTTATCATCTGTAAGGTTTTGATCTTTCTTATAGTTCTTGAAGGATCTCAGGCATTTGGGTGAAACCTGCAGCAAGACATATGTTGGCAACAATGCAGATGTCAGCAATAAGGCAGTGCCAAGAGCACTGTGTACTTGCTACCCTGGACAACATATACCTATTTCACTCTGGTCCTTTCTAAACAAGAGCTTTTATTTGTGTCTACTTCATTAATGTGAGAATGGTGACTGGGATATAAAATTAAGAGTAAGGGAATGAGACATATTGTGATAATAAATTATGTATTTGAAGATCAGTGTCATTATATATTAATAGAAATGAGAGTGACTGTTTCTATCTGGCAAATACAGGACTCATAATATTTTCGGAAACCATCAAACAGCACCATGGACAGTAACAAACAAGTATCTGAAATGCACTAAGCTGCAGAGAACCAAGATTCAAATTTTGTCATGTTTCATCAGTTCATGCTCTTGAAAGAGGACAGGATGACTCAGGATATACTGGGGATTTCATGTCTATTATGGTCTATATATACTATTGTTTCAAAACCTTTGTGGAACACTTGATTTGCACCACAGAAGTAGTGTTAAACTTATGGTTGGTTTGGGTTTACCCAAAGTAAAGTACTTATGTACTTTAAGTAGTTTGAAGTACTTAAGTACTTAAAAATACTTACTTTTAAGTAAGATTAAGTACTTAATTACATTTAATTATGTATTTATTTCCTTCTCATACTAACTCCTAAAGTTCTTAAAATCTATCTAGTTATCTTCAGCTCTTGCTCCACAGTGAATCTCAAATTTCACTAGGACAAGTCACACCAAGAAGCAAAGAAAATGCTTCTACATGAGAATCACCTTAATTTAGACAAACTCAGACTTTCCTAGCTGTTTTCAGTTAGATAAAAGCATTCACTTAAAACACAATCTTTTCAGAACTTGACCAATAACTCAATGCCAAAACAAGGCCTCGAGAATGTGTTTTTAATGTAAATTAAGGAGATGGATGAAATTTGTTTAAAAGGTAGGAATAGAATAATTTTGTGTGGAATGCTCAAAATATCATCAAGACATTTCAGTCACATATATGAACTGCCATCATATTTGGTCTAGTCTGTTTGTTTTGGGTGGAATTGCAAAGGCCCCTCTGCAATGCACTTACTCCAATATTTGCACAGACTATTAGAACGTCTGCAAACAAATAATTGCAAAGCTGTTAATTTAGAATCTCCCATTATAAAAAGAAGCTACTTGAGTTTTATTATATCAGTTCATCACAAGTCATACAAGAAAAATGGTCAAGGTGCTGCCAATCTCACCCACCAAAAATGTCCAGAAAAGACTAAAATTACTGTTTATAAATTGAGATCACAATAAGGATAAAACTCATTACAGGGAGAATGATATTCTCACATTCATCAGTTTAGGAATAAAAGCAGCTCTGACATATATAATATTGCCTTCCCCAAAATACTTTTGATTTTAAAATCACTCTGTCATTCCACAAAGTCAGCAAGTGTTTTCTGTAATTCTTTTTAATCTTACATTTCAGGACACGGAGTAAATCACTGAAGTGTTTCCCCTACCTTATTTTGCAAGTATACTGCTGTTCACTGAGAGATTAAAAACAAATGGAACATCAAACTGAGCAATCAAGAGTTGATTTCATATGCTAGAAGCTAGCTTGAAAACAAAAAGCTCTCAAACAGCTGTGATTTTCCTGTAGTTTGAGTTACAGAACCCTTGGAATGCATATCAATATACTGCATCTTCAGTGTTGCATATTTTAGTTTAAAAGTTGAGGGCTGTCATATTTGGTTACCCACAGAGTCACAGACTATTACTTCACATCTACAGAATCTATACTTGCCATAACTGTCTTTTGAATTGTTACAATTTTCTTTTCAAAATAAAATCTGTAGACTTACCTGCAGGACATAACCATAATCTTATATATATTCATGTAAATCAGGATTAAACAAACAGAGGCCAATGCACTTGTACTGGTTATAAACAGAGTGAACTCTGCATGAGGCTGGCTTTAGTTTCTCCCAGAGTAAAAGGGAATCCTTAAAGCCTATGTATTTATGGTAACATCAAGCTTTCATGAAAGAAAAACTTTTTCATTTGTATTTGAAAAACTTGGCTTTGAGGCTTAGTTTCAAAGCTTAGTTTTCCTTATATAAATTGAGTATTCGAAAAAAATCTATCTTATAACCTTTTGATTGCACAGACCCAATGAATGTTTGTCCTAGAAACTGATTAATTCTCTAAGTTTCTTGGGGTAGGGGGGACTTTTTTGTTTTTACCAGAGGATCAACACTCATATGTAAAGAAAAACTGCTGACTTTATTTATTTATTTTTATTGCAACACACTGAATCCTTAACACGTGACACAATGAAAGCAATTACTAGGAGACATTATTTCTGAAAATAGACCTCTATGATTCTACTCTAAACCCACAGATGCTAAAGTACCTCCAGGCCTTGTCTGAAAACCACAATTTTGTAGTGTTCTATTAGCAACCAGATATATGAGTTACAAATTTGTGGTATTTGATATTTTATTTTCTACCCATATATAAAATAGATTCATAACCAAATTTTATGTCTGTGTATTTCATGTGGATATTTAATATCCATAATCCTTTTTCCATGTTATCCATATACTTTCTTACTCAGCGTCCCTACTTCTAATACATTGATACCTGAATTTTCAGGGAAATTCTCTAGAAATAAGTGTTTGCACTTCTGAGCAGGGAGTACTTAGGAGATGAATTGGTCACGTTTAGCAGCTGCATCAGAGCCATTTCTAGTCTAAATGGGGCCAGAGAATAAAATATGAAAGGAAAAAAGTGCTTGCTGAGTTGTTATCATAGCAGTAAACACTGCTATATATAGCTTGTACAGCTTGTGAATGAAGTCTTGAAAACAAAACAAAACAAAACAAAACCTCTAAAACAGAATCAAATACAAAAAATGAAATATCCTCAGGAAATATATGAGGTAATGTTCCATCTTTTATTTGGAAGGGGCACTGTGTCTCCTCATTTTTCATTATTGATCTTTTCATAGAATCTTGCATATTTTACTTTTCTTTGTGAAGAAAGGCAGTGAGTCATGCCCTGAAATGTAAGCGTTCTTACATTGTAAGGTGAGTGGAGAATAATGAAATGCATTTGAAAGCTTTTCATATAGTTCTTCATGATTCACAGCACTCACACACATAGAATGACATCAGGTTATAATGTGCAGTGCTTTGCTCTTGGACTCTGTCTTCATTTGAAAAAATAAGCAAATAAATAAATTTGAGCTTTATGTCACTCTCCCAAAATCACACACACAAAAAACAACTGGGCTCTCAGATTTATTTATTTGTTTGTTTGCTTTGAAATAAATACATTTTTTCCCCAAATCCATTGTATAACCAATTTTCAGTGCTTATCTCTCTAACTTATTAAGTTATATTAAATAGCATTCCTGGGGATAAAGTAATGCTTGAAAGTCTTTAAATAATTCTTTACTAGATGGAGGATAACAAGACTCTTAACTAGTAGGTATCATACTTCTGTTACTCACTGACACTAAAAGTAACAAAAGTTTTTTGTCAAAAACTACTACCCTGTCAGATGAAAATGCCACAAAAAGAAATGGTTTTCACTCCTTCATTTCAACTTTTAACATCTGCTCTGTCTGTCCTGAAAGCCAGATATATACAAGTGTAGTTTTAGAGATAGCTGAGCAGGTTACATTTTTTGTAAGCTTCACAATAAAACATGAACAAATTATTATTGTATGTATATATATACACATGTATAAATCTGAGGTCATCAATTATCTTTGATGACCTTTTCAATGTATTCTTGTTTTATCTTTTAATAGAACAATCCCTGTTAATGTTTCCATATGCAACAGGAAAGATGTGAGATTGCATAGAATCATAATATGGCTTGGGTTGGAAGGGACCTTAAAGATCCTATAACTCCAACCTCATTTTAACAAGCTAAATGCACTGTGTTCAGAGTAACTGGGTTCAGATCCAGATGAATCATCAAAAAGTTCCAAAGAACAAAAAGAGAATAAATAAGAATTTATATATAACATATGTATATATAATTATATATATAAATTAAGCTCCTAATAATCCATGCTATTCTTAAATTTTATGACTGCATGAATCATTTTATTGAGAAACAGCAAGGGAAAAATGCACTTTGCTTTTGTGAAATAACACTATGGCAACTATGGCATTTGTATTCAATTCTTCTACTAAATTTACCATTGAGAAATACAAGAGTTATTTTGCCACCCTTTCAGTTTCACTGAAAGTACCTTAATCTCAGCATTGCTTAAGTATCGTCACAGCACAGGTTTTAAATGAATTTGTTCTCTCCCCATGCAGCACACACTTGATTGAGATAGCTTAATTTTTTTACTCAGAAAAATCACTAATTTGGACATAAAGGCAGTAGTAGTATTTCTATACTTGAGTGTCTTGGAACAGCGGCAATACAATTCTCATGTGATTTCTGTATACACTGCTATTTTGAGATCTATTTTGAGATCTGAAAAGTTGCAGTATTACATATATATATATATATACTTTTTTTTTTTTTTTTTTTTGTGACAGCATTATATTTTGCCACAGAAATTTAGGACGTGAGCCAAAATGGAGGCAGTAGAAAGGTTCCTATTGACGTCAGTGGGCTTTGGATCAGGCCCCAGATGGCTAAGGACTAGGACTGTTAACTTACAATTAACGTTCATCTATTCTGACCCTTAAATAGTTCAGGCAGGAAATTCCTCTTTCACATTTTACAATTGTTTTTAGTATCTTTTCTGGTATTTTTTGAGCAAATTCTAAAAAAGTAATACAGATTTTTCTGGGTAAGCTCAAGCCTCTGTACAAGCTCTTATTTGCTGATCTATAATGTAATAATGGAAACACAACATTCAGCATTGCAGCGTCAGTAGATAGAAAAGTAATTTACCTTCACATTTTGAGACTGTTACTATTCACTGTCTGAAGGCTTTCACTTAAACTGAGTAAGGTGGGTAAAAAGAAAGCAGGAGTCTGAATCTAATCACTGAATTGCAATGATAACACCAATGTATGGTTTATAAAGGAGCTGTTTCTAATGTTTACAGGTGTTTACTTGTTTAATATTGTAGTTTCAGGGGTTGAAAAAGGTTATTAATGTAGTGTGTGTGACAGAGGATCCCCAGCTAATGTTGTAATGAACAACTGCAATAGAACTACGAAAGTAAACAGTAACAAAAATTATCTTGTAACTGCCTGAATAGTCCAAGCCTATTGTTTCCCCACTAAATAATGTTTTAGCTCTCTACTTCATAATTTGAGCATCCATTTCTTTATTTACTTGTGTTATACTGGGTCACATGCTTGATTTTGTTTGAAAAATGCAGGTTTACTTTTCAGTTAATTTATATTATTTATTTGTGTGAGACATGAGTTGTTTTAATGGATCACAACTCATAAGCAGCTAGTATTCATAGCAGATACAAATCACAGTTATTTTACAATAATATGATGTATAACTAATGTCATTCTAGTGAAGTACTCAGTGAAGGATTAGTTCATAGGCTTTGTTTCATTGAGATTTTCTAAAGGTAGTGATAGGCTCTCATTCTAGTAGTTCATGCACTTATGAAATTAAAAAAAAGCATCAAGTAAATATCAAAGATAGAGTAGGAAGGCTGATGTGATAGAATCAATTATTCAGGAGTTTACATAAAAAATGTAATGAGTACCAAAGCCATTTTTGTGATTGCAACAGAACATTTAATTTGAAAGAGTATCTCTCCTCTGAACACTGAGCATTCATTTCAAAAAAAAAAAAAAAAATTTCCTGTGTGGCACAGAGAATATGGGTGCTCATAGCCATTTCAAAGAAATGTAAAAAGTTTTGTAAACGTAGAGCTTTGTAAATGTAAAGCTTTTATTTATAATGTAATGAGTTTTGCATTTTCATGCAATGTTTTAGGCTGCTGAAGAATCTGAAAAACATCTGCTTAAATTAAAATATTTTCCTTCTGAAATGTTGAACATTCAGCACTTACTCATAAGTATTTCATAGCTGTAAGAGACGTTATGTTATAAAATTCAGTGATAACTTGGTGAAAAATAGTTTGATGTTGTTCTTGATTACAGAGAATTATTGCGCAAATGTAAAAAAAAGTAAATGAAGCAAAATTGAATAACATCAGAAATACTGAATACATCTGTGCATTCCAGTAGCATGCGACATTATATATTCTGACACTGAATTCAGCTACAATGTCTTTGACAACATAATGCAGGGTTATACAATCACTCTGATCTCTTGGTCTGTGGATGACTAACCTAACTAACTTCTAACTCTAAAATCAATTTTGGATAGACCTGACCAAAGACTGTTAGAATTCATAAATTTTCAAAGTACAAAAGTTAAGGAGACAAGTTCATGGGTTTTGGTAGTTCCATCAAATCCATAACCCCTGAAGGAAAAAAAAAAAAAAAATGGAAGAGAAAAACACCACACCCTCCCAAAAGCATTTTTTTTTTTTTTTTTAGTATTCGGATTTGTTCTTTTAACATTTTCAAAAACAAATATTTCTAATTAATTATGGTTTGTTTATAATCTGCTTTTAACTCTTAAAGTATTAGGACATTAGAACATTCCCCAAATAAAATCAAATATACCCACTCAATCTAAAAAAGAACCTCAAAAATATCGGTACCTTTTTAACCTTGCAGGGTTTCTAGCTCAGCCACTGCACCAGAACTTCCATTATTTGTTTAGTCTTCCATTCAGTTTCTCTAGGGACTGTTCTCTGTTCATGAGGTGGAATGGTCATGCCACCACTACATAAGCTGAACTGAAATGTCAGTGTAGTGACTGGTCAGATATGGCCATATACCAAACAAGGACTTCACCCCTCTGTCAAGATAAAATAAAAATCTGGATGTCTTTCTGAACAGTTTATACCGGTACAAATAAAGAGAAAGAATGTTCACTCTATTCTGCTCATCCTTCTCTTTCTTTCTTCCTCTCCTTCTACTTAAGTAGTACGGGAAATTGATTCCATAATGTTAGAAATGGACTATGCCTTTCAGGTATGACCTAAGGTATAAAAAAGAAAAAAAAAAAAAAGGAAAAAACAGAATGCAGAATTTCTAGAAATACGGTTATTAGGAGCCAAGGGTGGTCTGTCATTGTCCAATATCCAAAAAAAAAACCAAAAACCAGAAACTGCTAAAGTACCTCAATATGTAACTTTTTAAGATCTTCAATATACCCTCTTAAGGGGAACTTAGAAATAAAAAAGCTATACTTTAAAGGAGAGACAGGCATGGACTTCAGGAAAAGAAAGAATTTTAAATGACTGTTTCTAAGGGACCAAAACAGCAGGTTTTTGATGGTGATGACTGCATTGATAGCTGAGTGCTCTTAAGAAAATTATCATGTATGTTGAATCTGCCCCATAGACTATTTGGTACCTGTATAACAGGTGACTTGTTAGACAAGTTGCTCACCACTTGTGGGATAAAATACAATAGATTGAAGTTCATAGTAAATAAAATGTATTTAAGTATAAATAATGTAATATCTTTAGAACTTAAGAATGGAAAGGACAGGTGAAATAAAATTGATCAAAAATAAAAAGACTTCCACAAGTTCAGTTGCTTTTCCTGGACTCTGTACACTTTGCTGTGGTCTGAGAATACCTCACTGATTTTCTGTCCGTGGAGTCTATTATTACTCTGTGAAGTGGTCATGGTTCTGCTTCTCAACTCTCCTTCTTCTGCCAGATATTTATATCCCATTTGTAGGTAGCTCATAGCTCTGCCAAATAGTGCTGAGGCAGGATGATGGGGCCATAGCCATACCCAATTCTTCCCTAAGCATCCACTGGCACAGTAAAACAGGAAAAAACACTAACACATGGCTATCCTCTGACTACTACTGAAAGATAGTGGAAGACTACTAACTGTGACTGCCAGGAAAGATAAGGGATCTCCACTTCTGTACAAGAGTTAGAAAATCTGCAGAAAGAGGAACTGTCTCCTGAAGTAGAAGCTGAAGCATAATGGTGCTTGGCAACAATATCTATTAAACAAAATGGGGCAGGATTTGTAAAGCTCTTGTTAGTCTATTTCCCAAAGGATAAATTTTGTGAAGACATATGTTCAATCAGGAGTCCAGGTTTCAGCTACCGATCATTTACTCAGACCCTTCCTGTATGAAGGTACTGGTTACATATTTGAGAAACATATGATCCGCACCTAAAACTCAATTTCAGGAAATGAGATTAATAAGCTTTTACAAACATTGGTCATGTCAGTTTACCTAGAAACTTTGCCTTCTTTTCTATTCATTTTTCTAAATGAAATATCATTCTCCCACATTTAGAAGAAAAAATGAAGTAGGTCCTCCTAAACTTAAAATGAAAGTTTATTGAAACCAAGACACTAGGCTATGTATATGCGTATAATATATATATATATATTTAATAAATGTTTTTGCTATTTGATTACTTTTAGATGCCCTGAGAATATATAGATTGTTACTGGAGATGAGACAGATTTCAGTATTTATTGTCTAATTGTTCTAATTTTCAGAGTAATACCTGTTTAACAGACTTTAAATTCCCTTAAAAAGTGGCTAATGCCATTCATAAAGCTACTTCAATCCCTTTCACTCTAATTTCAGAAAGTTTGACAGCATAGTTGCCTTCTGCAGCTACTTTTAACAGGTGAAATCATAATAAAAGCCTTGGATGTTTAAGCTGATCTTAACCCAGTTATTAAGGTCAGCTAACAGCTCGGCAAATCAATGGACATGGGAAAGAAATGAAGAAAACAATTGTGATGGATATTGCCTAATCAGCCTGTAGCTATTTAGTATGGTGTCTCATTTTCACAGAATCACAGAACTGTAGGGGTTGGAATGGGCCTCAAGAGATCATCGGGTCCAACGCCCCTGCCAAAGCAGGTTCCCTAGAGCAGGTTGCACAGGTAGGCGTCCAGACAGGTCTTGAATATCTCCAGAGAAGGAGACTCTACAACCTCCCTGGGCGGCCTGTTCCAGTGCTCCATCACCCTTACCGTGAAGAAGGTTTTTCACATATTGGTGTAGAACTTCCTGTGCTCCATTTTGTGGCCATTGCCCCTTGTTCTGTCCCCACAAACCACTGAAAAGAGGTTGGCCATATCCCTTTGCCTCCCACATTTCAGGTATTTATAAACATTGGTAAGATCCCCTCAGTCTTCTTTTCTCAAGGCTGAACAGATGCAGGTCTCTGAGCCTTTCCTCATAGGGGAGATGCTCCAGGCACCATATCATCTTTGTGGCCCTCTACTGGACTCTTTCCAGGAGATTCCTGTGTTTTTTTTTTTTATTTGTTGTTTTTTTTTTTTTTTAATTAAAAAAACCAAATGTCTATAAGTCTACTAGCGGAAATGATTTGTCTTTTTTTTTTTTTTTTTTTTTTTCTCCTTTCCCTGGTTAAAAATGATGGTTTAGAATAACTGGAAATATTGTAATATTGAAAACACCAATTTGGAGTTGACTTAGAAAAAAGCTGAAGGAGATTAGGCAGTAGAATACATAGTTTTTCCTTAAACATAGCTTTTCCTTAAACAACAAAAAAACTTTGTACATGATGCATGATATTCTGATGCTTATTGAAAGAGTGACTGTAGTCACTTCTTTGGAAGTGAATTAACTGAGCGCTGTGGACTGATTCCTAAAGATGGCGTAGTCTGACACTTACATTGTGGAGATACTTGAGGATGTGAATCTAGTGTCTCAGGAGAGGAAACACCACACATCAGCAGGTGACTTCAGATGTGTTTTCAGTGTTGCATTTTTGTCTCTGTAATAAAAGATGCTAAAGTCCTGAGAAGCAATGAACCTTGTACACTTTGTAATTAAAGCTTTTTTTTCCCCTCCCCATAGGGTGGAAAAACCTACTTATACCATCACATCTTCAACCACTTCAGAAGTGTCAGCTTACTCCAGGTTGCTCCCTGCTAAGGTTTAATCTTCATCACTTCAACTGGATTTGTTGCCATGATCTTGACCTTATGATATCATGGAAATTTGGACTCATCTAAAACAAGAAAAAAAAAAAAAAACAATACTTAGGAAAGTTGAAATCAATTAAATGAAGGCAGCATTAACTGAACTGAATCATCCAACTCTTGTGCTTCTGTTTATTTCATACAAAGGTTGATTTGACTAAAGTAACTCAAGGCCACACTTCTGAAAGTCTAACTTCACACCTTCAGCTAAGTCCTCCTAGTTTCCCAAGGGTCTCGATATAGAAAAAATATCCCAGAGGCACACCAATCTTTGAGTATGTTACACAGTCTTGGACTATAATACAGAACTAGGTACATGCCTAACTTCTGGTCTCTGATTTTCTTTCATCCAGCACTTTCTCCTCTAAATATTCCAGATAAGTAAAGTCCATATATTCTTTTGCTGTTCAAAGAACAACCTTCAAAAAGCCTTAAGGATTCTTTCTACTATCAGAAAACATTAATCTTGATCCATGTCATTTCAGAAACAGATGCAACTTGTCTTTGGATTGCTACCTAAAATACTAATCATTGCATAGTACCATCAGGCTTCCCAGTTTCTGCATGCCTTTAAATGGAATATGGTCACAAATTACTGCATTCTCCATCATGGATTTGTATCCCTGGAGCATTCAGGGCTTGAAACAATTAAATTGCTCATCCTACTTGTAAAAGGCTTACTCATAAATTGACTATTTTTTCTACAAATATTACTAGAACAGAGACTTGTACCTGGTACTGAAGTAAATTCTCTATTTACTTGAAAGTTCTTATGCTCTTACAATTTCTCAGTTACAGTATTTGAAACATGCAACTCCTTTGGAAATAAAATTGACAGAACTGTTCTTAGTACTGTTGCAGCAGTATAAATCCCCACCTTAAAACTCCTCCCCAACTATCCTCATCCTAGATCCTCAGTTGGACCTAGGCTGGATTTCTTTAGATGTTTCTTGAATGTTATAACTGATGTTATCTTCTACTTCTGACCCAAACTCATGTTTCTCAATGAAAAACAGTAGCTCTTCTGAGCCTACAAGCCATTTATTGAACACGACATTTATTGAACAGGAAAGAAAAAATTCTGTTACCACTATGCCAGTGGCACAACTTCATTTATCCTTCCTCTGCACGTTCCTCTGTCCATTTACCCTTTAGCTTACAAGACTTAAGGAAACAGTAGGTTTCCTCAAGATCTCTTATTTGTCTCTAATGATCTCTTATTTCATATCAATCAAAATATTTATTTTGAACCATGTCTTAATCATTTTTATACATTATATCACAACTTCAGTAAGGGAGTGATCTGGGGACTTTCTGGGTCAGGACAAAAATCAAAGAGATGTATATAATATACCAGAGTTGTAGCATACACTGCCTTTTACAGAACATTGCCTGATGTCCAGAGAGCTGACCAAGGCAGGGTCTTCAATACAGTAGGGAGGACTAGGTACTCTTTGGTCCACTCCCATCTTCAGATTTCTCAGATAGGAAGAAAAAAAAAAGAAAAGACAGAGCAGATAGTTACAGCAGAAGATGGAAGGAATTGCCACACTGCACAAAAGGTCTCTTCTCACACTTCCATCCCCACTTTATCTTATCACCATAGAGACCTGAAAACCAGCCTAACATCTGTTTAAGCTCAACAGCTCATAGACAGGGATTTCTTCCTAGCATGTCTGTATGCTACTGTGCCTTCTGTACGCAGCTCTAACCAGGAGTACTACTCTCAGCAATATATTATTACACTTCTTGTGCAATATATTATCTTGTGCTTATCACTTTAAGCAGCTCTAGGATCTCTATTTTTGTGCTATCACTCTGGCTTTATAGAAGTATAAATACCTGCATGAGAGAAAAGAAAATGTCCCTTGTTTCTAACAAGTAATGACTTGAAACTTAAGCATTACTACCTTGACAGTATTACTTCATTAAGTACTTATTTCATATGTTATATGCAGGTAAATGTAATTATTTGTGCGAATCCTCTGTCTTCTGGTTCCTTCTCTCCAAGCTGAAAGCCATCATACCCCCAGTGATTTTCACTGTTTAATTTACCTTGTTTTTTTCCTGGCTCATTTCCCTAGTGCATTATCATCATGCTGTTGCTGGTCATGCTTTAATTAACTGAAAAATTGAAGAAAGAATCAGAGAAAGAATATTTAGAGACCTTTTCTTTCTAAATTTAGTCTGACATTTACAGTATCACATAGAATCATCTAGGTTGGAAGAGACCTCCAAGATCACCTAGTCCAACCTCTGACCTAACACTAACAAGTCCTCCACTAAACCATATCACTAAGCTCTATAACTAAACATCTTTTAAAGACCTCCAGGGACGGTGACTCAACCACTTCCCTGGGCAGCCCATTCCAATGCCTAACAACCCTTTCGGTAAAGAAGTTCTTCCTAATATCCAACCTAAACCTCCCCTGGTGCAACTTTAGCCCATTCCCCCTCGTTCTATCACCAGGCACATGGGAAAATAGACCAATCCCCACATCACTACAGCCTCCTTTAAGGTACCTATAGAGAACGATAAGGTCACCCTTGCACCTCCTCTTCTCCAGGCTAAACAACCCCACATTATATACAAAAATATTTCTTAGCATTGTTTTAATTCTCAATTTTTGAAGTAAAATATATAATTCATGATCATGAATTATACGACTGCCACTAATATACACACTGAAGAAGTATTTGTTCTGCACAAAGTCCAGCTATCACATTGAATATGCATTTGCATGTATGGTTAGCTTTAGATATTTGAATAATATTCTAAAAGCCTAGGAATACTTATTTAAATAAGTTCTCAAGCACAAGAATGTGGAAACAAAAACAAAACCCAACAATAATAAAAATAGGCTATTTAGCATTGAAATTAAGCAGATGTGCTTTCAAAAAAGAGGAATTTCAAAAAAAAAAAAGAGTCAAGCTGTATTAAGTTTCTTAAGTTAGGAAAAATTGTCCAATGTCTTTCCAAGAAGATTGACTGGAAATAGTTCTTAAAAAGGAGAAAATGTCAAACCCGAAGGCTGAAATTAGGTGTTATAATGGAAGTACAGTATCATCTAGAAAGATGCAATTATGTTTAAGAATTTACTCAAGGTGATCACTTGAGATCATTAGCTAAAGGTTGATTTTTCATTTTTCTAAGAAGTTATCTTTTATGTCAGTAGAAGTCTGGAGCATGTCAGAAATTCCTGGTTGAGACAAAGCTTTGTTTGATTTTACTTTGTGTTTCATGACGAAGAATTCAGCTAAGCATAATTCTCCTTAAAACTTTGCTGTATTTTTTATTGGATATCTTATCAGCTTTTATTGATAAACTATTAGTTAATTTCTAAGCACAAATTTTAAAATCTAATAGCCAAGATATGCAGTTTCTTCTTTCAGATTAAGAACAACAAAAGAAATTCTTATCTAGATTGTCATAACCCCCTTGTTCTCCAATTCCACACTAGAAGTGTCCCTAATCCTGTTGCTGTTCCTGAGGTATCATCATAAAAATGAATATACCTTTCAATTCCTGTGGCGACACACGTGAAGATGTAGTTAAGAAAATGTCGTTGTTTACTTTGCTACTGTGAGGGAGTGGATTCAACTTAAACCATGTGGACCTGAGTAGTTTACTAAAATGATGAAACTGTTACCAAGTCACTTTATGGAGTAGAGATATTCAAGAAGAGACTTCTTCGTCCTCCAGAATTGTGTGTTACTCTGAGAACATATCAACGTGTCCAAAGCAGTTTGAAGCTAGACAGACACAAGAGGGAATAAAAGTCAACATTTCTTTCCCTTTTAACCTTTTTCCTTGCCTATATATTTGTTTGTATATGTTTTACACAGCTCTTAGAGAACAGGATTTGGTTTGTGTTTAAGAGCAGAGATCTTATTGAATACAATTTCTTCCATGACAATAGGACACTGACTTACTGTGATATTACCTATGATCTTGCTGCATTTTTCCTCCCCCTCCCCTGAGATAACCATTGGAACATTAGATTGTATCTGTAACTCTCTGGGAAATAAAACACATCAATCAAAGTTTGTAAATAAAAAAAGCAACCCCCTGAACGTTGAGACTTCTGATTTTATTTTGTTAAGCATCAGAAAACCTGCATGAAGTTATTTCATTCATCCCTATAGTAAAGGACTGGATAGTCAAGAATCCCATAAGACCCTATTTAGAAAAAAAAAAAATAGACAGAAGCACGCTACACCTTAGGAATTTCTTTCATCCCTTCTTACCACCTGTTCCGAAGCCACCATCTGGGATGGATGCTTGTGTGACACTGCTGTATAAGGAGCACAGTGTAAATGGATAGGTGGAAAGCCACCGTGGAGTTCTACTGACAATAAAAAAAGCTGAAAAACTCTTCGCCATTCTCTTGTACTCCAAGAAACCAAATGATGTTTTTTACGGAGTGGTTTAAAGCTAGTCCATTTTCCCCTTTTTCCTCACTCAGTATTGCTGAAGTGACATATGGTTTCCTCCTGAACATTCTTAGTCCACAGCTGAGGGATTTACAAGGATGTATTCTGCCTATGTGTTTGTACAGGCTTGCTTACTCCCATCGGGGCTTCAGAGGATAACTGCTCACTTCCTACAAATATTTTAGAGTCAGAAGAATAACAGAAAAAAATTGAAAAACAAGCAAACAAACAAGAACCACCAACTGAAAAATATTATAAAATCAAAGACCACAAAGAAATTATTTCATTCAAAGAGAAAGCCTTCTCTCTTGACAAAATATTAGCGCCATGACACACCTATACATCACCAGTAGAGGAAGAAAGGATGAAGTATGGTAATACACGAGCAAGTCATGCATTTGAGAATAAATTTTACTTCTGGGTGGCAAGTACCCATTTTGTTGTTGTTGTTGTTGTTTTTTCTTTTTTTTTTTTTCTTCCCCTCATAGCCTTAATAACAAGTTTTTAGGACAGGTACTTTATATGGACTTGCAATATGGACTTTTCACCACATTTGCTGTATTTTTTTCCACTAGCATTTTATCCAATTTTATGTTCTTCTCCCTTCTGCTAGCTAGTTCCCAGTTTTAAGCATTTTTTTTCCTCATCTTTAACCTTAAAGTGTTACCTGGCCAGACTAACCTTTGCATTATGCCTGTGTAGTACAGTAACACTTCCAATTATAGTGTATGCATTTTAGAAATGGAGTAAGATGTCCAACATTTAATATGCAACAGTTATTCTGTAATGAGTTCCTGTGTTGCTACTGTAATCTACTGCAGATTCATGTTAATTCACTGTCTGTCTTTTAAGAAATAGAATTCTCTATGTTGTAAACTTAAAATCTTCAGTTTTCTTTCATCTGTTTCATATAATCCATTTACTTGAAGGGTTACACATCTGAGATGAAATAGACTGGACAGAACTTTTGTAAAGTGTTACAGCAAACATGAGACTTTGGCAGGTGGTGGTACAATAGGTTGGTTTTAGTTGCAATTATGATGTGATTAGAAACATCAAGCCATAAAAAAAAAAAAAATTGCTGTCTTTGCCAAAAAAAAAAAAAATACAGTTAGCATTTTCATAGGCTTTACACAGAGCAAATGCATGCTAGCTGCACCACAACAGTTGGGAATATTTTTCTTCTTCTATGAAGTTTTTCAATTATAACAACTTCCCTAATAATCATTCAATTAAACAGATTTTGCTCAAACTACCTGCTGTTCCAATAAATAAAAAGACTTACCATCTCATTTTATTTTTTTCCCCTATTATTCAGCTAGTCTTACCTAAGTAACTTTGGAAATATGGTCATTTTTTTATTATTATTGAATAAAAAAATCATGTAAGATTATCTAGTACAAACACCTGTTCCATGGCAGAATTATTCATACCTAATTAAGTCCAGATTGGTTTAAATCAGACAAATATATCAGTGGAAGTTTAAGATCTATAAACTTAAGCACTGTGTTTCTGTTTATCTCAACATCAATTACAACAGTCAGGACAGTGAAAAACTGTTTAAATATGCCTTATTGTAGTACTGGGCCACACTGATTCTCCCTCATCTCTCCTCTCCACAATGGAAGGAAACACAATTTCTTCCATGTGATATCCAAAAAGGGACAAAATAATTCAGCCACTATTAATCCATTAGTACCAAGTAGAATAGAAACACTATACTAAATGTACTACAAATATCATTCCTTTATTCATTTCTTAAAATGTTTGTTTTAATAGCAAACTGACCTTGTTGGTTCGCATTCAGTTTGTAACCTACAATAACTTAGATCCTTTTCTCAGGAAATAGTACTACTTCATAGCAAATCCTCAACCTGTATTTCTGCATTTGATGACTTCTACTAAGGCCAGAATATTTTTCAGATGTTTATTATTGTAGTTCAAAGTGTCATAGAAAATTAGAGAAATATTAAAACAACAAACCAAAAAATTCAACCTGATCTTCCAATAGAACAGTAGCTATTCTTGCAACTGCTGGACAGTTTAATGAACTTACTGTATTATAATGGTCCTTGGTGAAATACAAAATACTACCATAACCAGAGCAGAGCAATGAAATCCTTTAGGTGAGACAATTAACATTTAATTATTACTCTTTGCATAGTTACCCCATCAGTTTTGCATCCATCTTAAAACACTTCTTTGGGGAAACACTGGCTTCCCTAACTTACTTGGAAAGCTCTCAGACAAAAAGAAGGGTTAAGGAAGAAGCAGGATAGCATAATAATGAATGTTATACCATCTTATTATATAAGTTTAACTTCATTATCAGAAGTACCTCCTTGATTGTGATATAAAAATATGTTTAGTTTGGAGCACCATAGTTCACAGCACTAGTTGGCAAAGACACTAGTTGGCAAAGAAATTGAAAAGCAAGTCAGACTTGTTTTAATCTTTATACTGATTTGAAAGGGGGTAGAAGCACATCCTGCTTAGTAGCAAGATATTATCATTAATAGGCTCCAGAACAGCATAAAAAAACTAGTAAGACAACATAGTACAGAAAAAAAAAAGCTCCAATTTACAACTAAGTTACCAGATTTTTATACTGCAATTTATGTCATATGTCTCAGAATACACAAAAATAAGAAGTAGAATGAGACTATTAGAATCTTTAAAAAGCAGAAATTACATCTAATTTCCCATAACTACTTTTTTTTTCCATACAGAAATAAACCAGGTGATATGAAACTTACAAGTGGAGAAAAAATAAAAGCTGTCAGAGTAAGCGCATGAGGAAACTTTGGAAAAAAATTGAATATTTCTATCCTTTTTCTTGATACTGAAGACAGGTTAGGTGTCTGGCCCAGTGCACTGCTGTTGTATAATTGAGATTACTCAAACTAAACCAGGTATTCACAACGCAGTGTGAATGGGGGACACCACGGTCTCTCCAAAACACAGTACTAACAGCAAGAAATCCTTCTTATCTTCCTTAGTCCATTTGCCTTTAAAACCTCGCAGGAAATATTGTGGCCTTGTTATATATCGAAAGGATAATGTACTTTGTCAGAGGTACTCTCTTCCCAATTTTAAAAAGGGAATTATCTTTTAAGTACACCTGTAATTATGAGATTGTATGAAGAATAATTATTAGAAGAATATTCATAAGCTCTCAAGGTTTATGAATGCAGAAAAATGCTTACAAGAATACTGTGTTCAGTTTTCAGCTCCTCACTACAAAAAGGATATGGATGTGCTGGAGCATGTCCAAAGAAGGGCAATGAGGTTGGTAAAGGGTCTAAAGAAAAATCCTTCGGAGGAGTGATTTTTTAGAGAAGAGGTAGCTCAGGGAAGAACTTATTGCTCTCTACAACTACCTCAAAGGAGGCTGAAGCAAGGTAGGGGGCTCAGTCTCTTGTCACTTCTTGCTTTGGAGAAGAGGAAATGGCTTCAAGTTGCACCAGGGAGGTTTAGGTTGGATATTAGGAAAATTTTCTTCATTGAAAGGGTTGTCAGACATTGGAACAGGGTGCCCAAGGAAGCAGTCGAGTCACCATCCCTGGAGGTTTTTAAAAGATGCGTAGCTGTGCTTAGGGACGTGGCTTAGTGGTAGACTTGGCAGTGCTATGTTAACAGTTGGACTCGATCTTAGAAGTCTTCTCCAACCTAAACGATTCTATGATTCTAAGAAGTACATAGATGAGAAAGCAAGATTAGTTCTGAGTGAATCTGAAACACATTGCTTATGTCTTTAGACACCATTTTATGTGTAACAGAACAAGCACCCTGCTTGTGCTATGAGAGTGAGCTGCCTAAGGACAGTTCAGACGTGTAGTAAATTTGCTTCTAAAATGAAAAGTTTTAAATTAAGATTTATTTCTTCAAGACCTGCAATGAAGGAAAAACATTCCAAAAAGCTCTGCTTTTTGAGTAAACTTTGCTAAGGAAACCAACCAGCAAAGCAAGATGGCTGAGGATTTTGGAAGAATTATGAGTACTATGCTCTGCCAGACAGCTGCAGGATTAATCACATCCTCGGCAGCTACAGGAGAGAAGTTCTCCATGGAGGTATGCAAAAACTACTTTTTTTTCTTTCACAAACCATCACAGAAAACTTACTTCTTCAATGCCCAAACACGTTTCCAGTCATAGATAGACCTCCATCTATCATGATGAAGCTGATATCACCTTTTTTTAGACTGTTCCTGCATCGGTCTCTACCTATCTCATTTCTGTTTACTACTGTGCACCGTTTACTATTATGTGGCAGTGCTGTGAGGCAGAGACCTTTGTTCTGTAATTACATACTCCATAGCAACATGTAATCTTGGTCTTGATTATGGTTCCAAGGTGCTGCTGTGGCAGGAAAGAAGAACAAAGTGATCTTAGAGCTCTATCTCTGTCTAGGGCCACAGACTCAAATTGGAAAGAACTATTCATTATTTCTGCTGAGTTATAAGTCACCAAGTCTTTTGCAGAAGGTTGGTAATCATAACAATTGTCATTTTACATAGGGCATAGACCAGAAAGGTGTGCTGTGGTTTGGCTTGTTTTTCCTTCCACATTCATATAATAAATTGTGTGCAAAGAAGAAAAATAAGTACTATAATACCCTGGACTGCACATTTGAGTGCAGAAGTCTAGCCATTCATTGCTACCTTAAGTTCTACTTCTGACATGCAGAAAACACATTGGTAACCAAACCTCATTAGTAATTTCCTGAACTCTGAGGAAATCATTTTGAGAAGCTTCCCCTGACAAGACTTTGTAAGCTAAATCAAAAGCCTTTCTGATGAATAACAGTAGGTTTTAGTTATTTCCTACAGTAAACTCCATTCATTTTGAGTTAGACAACAGCTTGCATGTTGCAAATTCATAACACAGTCAAAAATGTTACTGTGGTTTAAACTCACACTTAAGAAAAGGTGTTTCCTGAACTGCTACAGAGATGAGGCCTTTGGTAAGGTTGAGATTACTTTTCTGCAGTGAAATGACTGCAGAAATTACACACACTGAGCTTTAAGGACTCTTGAGCCTTATAAGAATAAGGAAGATATTGCAGAAAGGCAAAATTCTCAAACTCACAAAAAAATTTACCTGTGGAAGACTCATTTGTAATACTTGGTGGCTCATTAGCATACAAAGTTGATGTTCAAATTTGAGTAAATTCTACAAATTAAGAAAAACATTACTGACACTTTAAAATACATTAGAGATGAGTCTACAGAAATATCTTCCAGACACATTAACATTATGTAAAAAGCCTACTGAAATTAATACAGAGAAGTACTACTCAGTACTTCAAATAATTTGCATTCTGTACATACAAAACCAAATAATCCACTTTATAATATGACATAATTTCAGTTGATAACCTAATGAAAATGCAAAATAATTCCAGTAGGTTGAAGAAAAATTTGTGAAGAAATCATTAATGGAATTTCCTCAATGGAAAGCTTTTGTATCTCCCTTACAGA
This sequence comes from Anser brachyrhynchus, assembly GCF_964034855.1. Classification (NCBI taxonomy): domain Eukaryota; kingdom Metazoa; phylum Chordata; class Aves; order Anseriformes; family Anatidae; genus Anser; species Anser brachyrhynchus. Next base: position 31,082,249 of record NC_137695.1, read on the forward strand.
AAGGCTTAAAGACAAGTCATATTGGACAGATGCATTTCAATAACTGTCTTCAGAGACTTAAAACACAACCCACCCTACTTTTTCCAGGAAACCTTGGACAAGCAATATTTTTAAATTGTGAAGCTCTAACAGTGGTTTAGGTAAAATCCAAGTGGACTAGGTCCCCCCCCCCCCACACACACACATTTTTCAGAAAGAAAAATAAGCAACAATTCTTCTAGGGTCAGTCTAATCAAAACAGAAGTTAGAAAAACAAAATCTTTGTTTTTAAACAAAGAAAAAAGAAATAAGATATTTTAGAACAGTGCAGGATGCCTGATGTGCTGTACAATATTTACACCTATGGCCTTGCTGCCAATCTCTATTACAATGGTAAAGTGATTGAAATATGGACCACATTCTTGTGTAAATTTCACCCTGAATGACTCTAGACCATTTATAACCTTTTCATATATTGTCATCTTTATGCAAGTATGATTTGGTTATGATTAATATAATAAAAGGTTATCCAAAGGTTTATTTAAGGACTGGAATACAGAAGCTCATGGTTCTCATTTATTGACTCTTAAACTTGAAATTCCTGCAATATTTAACTTATGAAGTTTATTTATCTATTTGTTCTTAAAAAGTCAGAGCCATACTAAAATTGAAATAACTGATTCCCATATTAGGCACATAACCCGGAACTCCAGCCAAGTGTAAGGAAGAGCTTTTCTGAAATACAGCTTGATTTCAATCATGTGAGTGAACAATGCTGGAAGGTGCTCTTATTTTAAGTCTGTCCCCAGATCATAAGAAAAGCATTTGCAGTTTTATGGAGATTTCATCATTCTCTCTTTCAAAGCCTCATCAGCTCTAGAGGACAAATCTGTCTCAGCCAACCTAGTACTAAAAAGGAAGATGTTCATTTAGTCTATTTAGTCTACCTTTTTTCTTCCCAACATAGGGCAGAAGGGCTTTTGTTTCTGTAGTTACTAAGATATTTCCTTTGAACTTCTTCCAGAATACTTTTATCTCTTCCACATGCACTGACACACTTCCCTGTGAAGTATGTATACATTTGTGAAACCCTCTGTGATTCATCACCAGACCCTTGCTGGATGTAGTAGAGGAAGTTTAGTCCATTGTCAGAAGCAAGTTTCTGACTTGCAGGTTGACATGTTTTAATATTTAGCAATTTATTACTATATATTGACTTCAGAATACTACAAGTAATAGGTTAAGTCAATAACACTTATTCTGGGTTGTGTTTTTTTTTAACGTTATTCAGCAAAGCTGATTCCTTTTTACTAGGTATTTAGCTGCAGTTCCATTCTCTAATTAAAGAGAGCATTATTCTGAAATTACCAATTTAAGAAAAAATGAATTTTATTAATATCTGTACATAAACTCAGGAATTATTAGGATTAAATAGGATTTATTTTTGGGGGTGGGCACAAAAGTCTGTCAATCTAGTTCCTACCATACCTTGACAATATTTATCATTTTTTAAAACTATTTCCACATCAGTTTTCAGAACGGAACCCTTTTTAGTTTTTCTCCAAAACCATTCCCTTTCAACTCACAAAACAAGTTTTCATTAAATGAAGAATATCAACACCCATTCTAAACTGACAATAAACATAGAGGAAAAAAATAAGAAAACAAATACCTTATTTTTTAAATGGTTACTTTAAAAAATCTTTTACATAGAAAAGTGATCTACAACAGCGGTTCTTAAAGTGCAGTTCTTTGAGCATAGATGATTCCTAAACCATTAAGAATTGAGATGTTTTAGTAGTAGAATACAATGCTCAGCCTCCCTCCCCTTACTCTAAGGTCCAGTGCTTCACTTGCTGCTTGACATACAACTGCTTTTTTTGCTACCTGAATTGTTCACTAAAATGCCTAAAATTTTGGTCTATATTGGGAGTCTTCAACACCTGATACCCCTAGTGGTAGGAAGGTTAAATCAAAATGGCGTCGTTTGGGCTAACAACTGCTTTCTAAAGAGAGGGAGACAACAGACTTCTCTTAACAGAGTTGGCACCACATCCAAAAGAGAAAAGGACTTAGGGCTGGAGAGTGCCTCCTTTCTTGCGTGGGTGCAGTAGGTGAAAGGACAAAAATGATTGTATTAATATCATTATAGTGTTACACACAAGTCTATTTTTCTTGAGAAACTGATATCTGGATGAAACTGGAAACCAGGCTGCCTAGGTTCTCATGAAGGCAAGCAAAAGTTCAAAGCACCATAGAATATCCTTAATTGGAAGGGACCCACAAGGATCATTGAGTCCAACAACTGGCTGCACACAAGACCACCCACCCTAAAAATCAAACCGTATGTCTGAAAGCATTGTCCAAACACTTCTTGAGCAGGCTTGGTGCTGTGACTACTTCTTTGGGGAACCTGTTCTAGTGGCCAACCACCAGTGAAGAACTTTTTCCTAATGTACAACCTGAATCTCCCTGATGCAGCTTCATACCATTCCCTCAGGTACCATAACTGGTCACCAGAGAGAAGAGACCACTGCCTGCCCCTCACCTCCCCCTCATAAGGAATCTGTAAGCCACCATGTGGTTTGCCCTCAGTCTCCTCTAGGCTGAACAAAGCAGTGACCTCAGCCACTCCTCACGTCTTCACCTCTAGACCCTTTGCCATCTTTGTAGCTCTCCTTTGGACACTCTAACAGTTTTATGTCTTTCTGCAGCACACAAAGCTACACATAGTACTTGAGGTAAGATTGCACGCACCAGTGAAGAGTAGAATAGAACAGTCACTTCCCTTGACCTGCTATCAATGACATATCAGCTGGGACCTCTCCAGATTCCTAAGACCATTGAAAATCAATTGAGATAGGTCTCATGATTACATCAGCTGGCCCTCTGAGTACGCTGGGATGAGAATCCTGATGAGTCCTGTGCGCTTATACAGATCCAGCTAAAGCAGCAATTCCCACACAAGTTCAGGTTTATCATTACTTCAGTTGCAGTCCTCCAAACTGGGACCCACAGAGCCCATCATCAGTGTTGAAGACAGGTGAAAAAGGCATTAACCATCTCTCTCTACTTTGTCTGCATTCCTATTTGTGAGGTTACCACCCCCAATAAGTAATGGACCAATATTAACTCCAGTCTTCCTTTTGCTGTTAGCATACTTATAGAAAGGTTTTTTGTTGTTGTTGTTGTGGTTTTTTTTTGTCCCCCACAGTACTGGCCAGCTTCAACCACATAAATTTTCTCCCTACAATTGTGCACAGCATCTCTGTGGTCCTCCCATATCATCAAACTTTGCTTCTAGTGACCATATATTTTCTGTCAACAGGCTGAGCATTTCCACCTGGGCACACCTCTCACAGGTGTGCTCATTGCTGCTGGTCACTGACAGGAAATTCAGGGACACTCTACAGCCTGAGACCTGGATGGCCACATGTTCTTTTAGTTCTTTCAAATGTTGTCTGGACATTTGTGTGGGGACACACATACACGCCAGCTTAATCTGTTGATTAAAACTATTCAGGGACCATGAAGTGACATGTCTGTGCACAAGCATAGACTACAGTACAGGGCTCCCATTAACATTACGATACAAAACTCCCACTCCCTTAACCTTAAGTGAGCAGTCTCATTTATGTATATTTTGTATAGTCAGAAAAGTCATATATAGTCATCATATAAAATCATATATATTTATAAGAGTCATATAAAGTCATCATTCAAAAAAAAAAAATCTTGGTTTCAAGACTGTACCACATCCTCTGCTACCATTAAAGATTGCTAGCAATCAGTAAGCTATCAGTAGTGGCAGGTGATCTGCTGCTGATTTTACTGAGGTAACCAGTAAAAATATCCAGCCGTTGAAGCTTTCTATTTGCAATTGTCTAAAGACAGCTGCCTAAATACTGAATGGATAACAGAACAGACTGGTCTTTTACTCAGGGAATGTGGATACTCCTAGACACAAGTGTCTTTGACAGCTCAAGATAGATATACATGATACTACAGTTCTTTCTCATAGGAACGTTAACAAAAGTTTAACCTCTTTGAAGAGAGTAATAAAGGAATTGCAATAAAGACTTGTCTAAAGTTATGCCTGAATTCACTCACCACCTGGTATCCCTAACTATCTAATAACCATTGTTAAACATTGGGGGAGTTTAAGTTATAAGGACAAATCTAGATGAGGAGGTCATTCTTGATTCCACTGACTCAATACTAATAAATGAACATTTAACCTAATTACCTACCAACTCATCTATCACAGCAGCTACATGAATTTTGCTGAAGACGCCTATCTAATCTGTTAGTAACGATCTGGTAACATGCAATAAGAAAACTTCCAGTAAACCTTTTATTTAACTTTAGTTAATTATGTATACCCATCAGAAATGTGGGGGAGTTATGAAACCAGCAATAGGTAAGACAAATGAATTCTAGTGGGAGTACAGTGAGAGTGGCACCTTCAGATGCTTCACTGCTCTACACCGTTCTTTTATTTGCCTGTGCAACACATCTGCATCAGCTCCAGCAGACTTCCAAATAGGATCCTAATTTAGCTGTAAGGAGTTATTTTAAGCTGACTAAACCATTAAGACAGTTCCCAACATATATTATTTATTAAAATGAAGGCAATGTTTTTCAGAAAATAACAGTGTTCCAACATGGAATAAGAACTGCTCTCTACAGAGAGAGACATTCAGCAGTCAAGATGTGTTGACACAGCTGCAGGACCTGGCAGCTGACCCAGTTTCATATGGCTCTGCTCTTTTCTTCCTCCTTCTTAAGATTTAGGGAAAAGTTTTGGACAGTTTCTCAACTGACCTGACTGTTTTTGCGTGCAAGTTGTTACAAGACTGCCACTGTCTGGCATAGACAGCTTTGGCCACTGTACTTCCAGTAGTGTTATGAAGTCAAACCAATGCCTGTATTTGAATATAAAGTTGGTTGTTAGCACATGACTAAGTCAAGAGTTGCATGAAGACAGATCAAGTAAGATGAAACACAGACGAATTAAATCATACGGGTGGAAGAGAACCATGAGAAACTCATATTGAGTTTGTTTAGCCAGATGTATCATTGGTCTTTTACTTTCCTAAACATGAAAGCCTTTCATGACAGATATACCATACAACTCGAACAGCACCATGAGAGGAGCAGGCGAAGAGGAAGAGGAGGAAAAGGACATATTTCAACACAGACTCACTAGGATTATGAAATGTTTGTTTTAATTCAGTAGTGACCAACCATAACTGTTTTGCCTGGAAAAGCACCAGATAAGAAGTAGCTCTAACAGAGCACATATTTTTAAGACAAATCTGTCTTTCCTTTTTGTAAAAAATGAATAATTACCTTATATGACAATCTCATGCTGCCAAGAGAAGCATAAAGAGACTCCAACAGTTAGACTTTTCCCCAAAGCAAAACTTGTAGTTTTCACCCCTCTTTAAAACTACCCCAAACACTTAACATTGTTGTGGCTTATCTTGGAATAATTTATAGAAGCTCCTCCAGAAAACATTCACTTTTATTACAAGGGGAAAAAGGGCAGAAGTTTTGTTCCTGTACCTTTTCAAGTTTTAAACTATCCCAAATAGGATCTACTGTAAGAGGTGTATTATAATTAAAAGGGGGAAAAAGAATCTTTACTCCTGTTTTGAGTACTGGTTGATGAATTATTCATCCATAAACAACTGGAAAAAAAAGCACTAGAGTAACCATAAAAAGTAAGGTTCAAAGAAAAGATAGGAGGGTTTTTTTAGAAACACTCCCTTGGTACAGATATTAAAAACTTCCTCCATAGCTACCAACTTTTATTTATTAATATTGGAATTTTTTCCTTCCATCATGTTCATTCAGCTGATTTTTGCAACATGTATTTGCAGGAAATTATCTTATTTCTCACACCCTACTCCTTGACAAATATTAAGCCAATAAGATTTGATTTAACAACACTTGCAACAGGTCCTAAAATTTAACCAATAGCATGTCAAGTATTTAATAGATTATAATAAATTTCAATAATAAGGTTATATATTTTAGACACTATTACATAAGCTTCTTTATTTAACAGTGCTATGAAGCAGTTTTTGTCACAACAAGAATCAACACTTTTTCATTGACTTTTGAACTTCTACAATGCAAAATAAACATTCCACATTTGCTACATAACCAGAGCAAAAAAGGTGACAAATTCATAGTTCTCGGCAGCCTTATTAATCCTGTAAACAGATTATTCGGGGGGTGGGGTGGGGGGTGGGGGGGGGGGAGTTGTTCCTTCTGGGATCAAGTGAGAGAGTTAGATGAGTTAGATGTCTCTGAAGAGCTCTGAAAGAAAGTCCTGTATGGCTAAGTTATGTATGTTCTTCCTCACTTGGCAGGTGCAGAATTCCTGGCAGATTGCTAGCCCATCTTATCCATATGTCTACCTGATGGAACATATAAAAAAACATAAGAACCGATAGGAAAGTCAATCATCCCTTACTATAACAGTCTCCCTCAGTCTAAGAATTAGAGATGAGATGCTGTTAAGATGCATGATAAAATGATGTTTCTATCTTTCACTTAGTTGTAAGATAGCTGGGCACACTCCTTCCACACCTCAAGAAAGCATCCTCAAAATCTTCTGAAGTTGGGCCAACAAGTAGTGAGCATTAGGGAGTCTTAGGGCCAGATCTAAGACAAGCAATGAAGCTGATGGCAGCTTTATATCTTAAACAATTTTGCCCATCCTCTACCTCCTCTCCAAGGCCACAGAGCTGGAAGCATTATGGACAGTGGGGAAAAGGAGTAAGAGAAACAACAGATTTGCCAGCAGGGACTCCAGAATCCAGAGTATCTCTTTCACATCGTATTATTTGAAATTATTTTTGTCAGCTTTTTCCTCCTTTTACCCCAGAAGTCTTGAACTGCTAGTCCATACGCCTTGACACAATTCATCTATGCTCAGGCAGACACACATTCTCAAGAGAAAAAGGTAAACAATACTGTATTAATTTGTCCCAGTTTTTCAGAACTATTAAGTCATTTAAATCCATTTCCTATTTGTATAATCCCTAGACTTTAGTTTCTAAAACTTTCTGCTACTGCAAATCACCCTGAGGCTCATCTATGCCTGTGCAGCTCACCTTGAATGCAATATAACCATTCCTTCAGGATCCCCCTCCCCGAAAGACAGTAACATCTCAGTCTAAGGTGAGAGATAGGTGGAATTACTTCCCTCAAATATTTACATTAGATAATCATCTTTTCTCTAACTTCTGATAATGGTCTCTACTCTAGGCTTAGTAATCCAAGCAGAATAAAAGGAATTAGATTAGCAGGAAAAAGATTACCCTGTTCTTCCTAAAGATGGACAGCAGCCCTAAACAAAAATCCAAGATTTATATATTTGAACTACATTTCCCTGTCCCAGTCTCTACCAGAGCAGGCTGTATCTGTCCATCTCCATAAAAAGACATTTAAAAAGTGGATTACCAGGTAAAACTGTATACCTGGGATATTTTCCATACTAGACAGTATGGTATGAAGGGACTATATACCCAAAGAATCTAGATTTGTCTTATGCTCTTGGTGTTTCAGTGGGATTTTGGTAGACTGGGTCACACATAACAGTTTAAGTCAAAAGTCAAACATACCAACATTCTAAAGCTGATGGGAAATCACCATACTTCACAGAACTCACAAAAGAAAATAAATAACCAGTTAGAGAGAATATGCATTCCATGTTAATTTTTAGAGATTTTGGAAGATCAAGAGTATGCCAGATTTTTAATAGATAGGCTTTAGGAAACACTAATAAAAAAAAAAAGTTTATTTTAACAGGGTTTATTTTAGCAGCAGAAAAACTGCTGTGTTTTGTCCCATGAGGATTGCAGTTCTGATGCTTCCTGAATAGATCTCGCCTTTCTAAAATTCTCTTAGCTAAAGCAGTTACAATACAGATTAAAGGCCCTAAAAATAGTAATTCAAAGGATATTTCTGAATTTTAATCTTTCTGATTCCCTCTCAAGGCAGCTAGCATGCAAGAGGACTCTCCTCTCTCTGGAGAGAGGATAAGGAGTGAAGCTGCTCTAAGAAAGCTTATGCCTGGACAGAATGATAATCCTGCAATCATTTTCTATATCTAATGAATCAATATAGCTATTTCTCATGCTTTAAAGTCAGAAAATAGGCTTGAATTAGGACTTCTCTGAACCACCTCCTCCCTTCAAAATGCTAAGCATTAAGACTCCTACTAAAGAAGACATAAGGCATAGACCACCTTCAAATACATAATTAACAAAATACTTTCTCAGGGCTAGAAGTGGTTTCTATATACTAGAGAAAGAGTTTTAAAAAATAGCTTTCATACATAATTTTCTAGGTAAATTGCCTCTATTCCTGGAATTACATATATTTTTTAATTGAAGAGCAAATAATTCAGAACAGTAGTTACTATTAAGGTTATCTAAAAGGACAAACTAAACCTTCATTTAGAAATCTTTAAGGAATGGATAGTACTCACCTAGAATCTATACTTGCTCTTCTTTTCCTCTGCATATGTTGTTTGTACAATGCAAAACAATCCTCTTTCTTCATCTTCACATAGGAGCAGAGAGGTTTTGATGGTTATAACTTATCTGAAGAGTTAATACCTTTCTTGTTGCTAAGAGCAGATATCACAATGTTGCAAGACTGTTGGTACTTTTCTTATTGCCTAAAAAACATCTCAGACAACTCTATGATTTTGAAACTGGAACTGATTTTTTGTTTTTAAATTACACTCCGAAATTGCCTTCTAACTGCCCTTTGATAATTGAACAACTAAGATGATGGATCTAAGGCACTAGAAGACAAGTATCTGGTCAGGAACAATTGTGTTTGAAGACATACCTCTCACCATTGTGAAAGGGACAATTCTGTATAGCAGACACCAGAACCCTTAATAGGTATAAGTTTCTGGAGAATGTGATGTTTTGTGTGGTAGCTTCTGAATCCCTTCTGTGGTAAAGCTTGGTATCTATTTATGGAATAATTCATTTGCCAAGGCCATGATGTCCTGGAACATGTAAGTAGTCTCAGAACAGGTGCTCCACCTTGATTACTTCTCCTGGATTTGCCTCTTCCAGTGTTTGCACCACAACCACTACCCAGACACTCCAGTGATTTAATGAGCAGAGAAACTTTTTCTGTACCAGAGACCATAGTCATTCAGCCAGCCTTGCAGCTTGGGCTGTTATCAGATGGTTTCCTTTTTCAGACAATATACCAAGCAATAAACATAGCCTCATACATTGGGTCCAAACACCACAAAGATCTACCACTTCAGCAGTATGAATATGAAGTATCAAAGCCACAACAATTTCATATGGAGAGAATAATTTCCTTACATGTTGACTGATTATTTTAATTATTATACTGAATATTATTAGGCAACTACTGAGAATTGATTTGGTTTATCTGCTTTACCTATATGCTAAATACACAAGTGAAGTTCCAGTCTTTCATCAGAACCACATGCTCCATTTATGACAACTTGGTTATTTTTGGATCTTTTCCAGTCTATGCATCTTGATTTTACAATTACGCTGCTGCTTTATATAGATCTCATTTAGTTCTTGATGGACTACAGACATCCTGCTTGCTAGCCTATTATCTAGCTTCTTAACAGTTGCACTTGAAACCATTATTTCAGATGCACAAATATAGCAGTTAAGTCAACTCTTTCTCCAAATAAAGTTTTAACCTACCCTTTCTAAAACTACTTATTCTAAATACTTGAGAAACATTTTCTAATTAAAGAAAATAAAATACTTTAAGAACTGGACAGGAAGAGACAAATAGGCCGAAAAATATCTGTAGATACCTGTATATCTACAGATATGTTTAGCACGTCAAACTGAAAGGTCCCTCAAATCCAATGCCTGCACAAAAAGGGACAAAAAAGAAAACAAAAACAAAAACAAAAAAACACACACAGCCAAACATAACATAGCTCTAATTTTTGAGAATTTCTTCTGTGGCTGGAATTTACTGTCTACCTGTTGGAGTTTCAAGAGATAAAACCAATAACCTTAAGCTAGAAAGTCACTGACATAGGTTCAACCAGAAGACAGGTCATAAGTTTTGTTTTCTGAACCACACTGAACCAAGCATTCTGTTTACAAGAATTGTGCTCTCATTTCTGTTTGACAAGAGAAAGCAGATACCAACACGAGTAGTTTTTGAATTAGTTTTCAAACCAAAATAATAAATTATGCTAACTATAACATCCAAATTTATTTTGTGAAACATCCTATTGTTCCAAAATGCCAAGGGTTAATAGCAGCTGTACAAGAGGTTATGAGAATCTTCATATAACGTAAGTTTAGGCTGTAAAGAATCATTTGATATGATTTTTTCAATAAGAAATATGGCCATTTGTGAAAGGAACATTTATTAAGATGTTGCTTACAACCACAAAACCAAAGTGACCTCATCCTCCTGAGGAACACGTTAGGTATCACCTTAATGACACACATCACTGATGCAATTGCACTAATGGATGTAATTCCCATTAAATAAGAAGGAAATAAGGAATGGGAGATAAAGGTAGCCCTCAAATGAATACTTATCAAAGAATAACAACTACTTTTATGCTAGTTCATATCAGCTGCCACCTTCATCTACTGGTTATAACTAGGTACAACCATACCCCACCCCTTGTTTTTTCCTAGAGTAACCAAAGGTTTTAATAATAAATAATGAACATTTTTAAAAAAAAAAAAAAGAGCTTACATGAAGTCAAAAGATTTTTATTTTTTTTTTTCATTTTTCTGGAGAAAGCAGAGGATGAACTGCAGTATTATTCTTTGACGGTGGAAAAAAAAAAAAAGGCTTTAGTGTCAATCCTCAATAAAGTTACCTGGTCTACCTCTGCCCTCTGGTAACCAGCCAAAAATGACTAACAGAAGATTTAAACAAGAACGCATACTATGAAGTACTTTATTTCATAACTCTGAACCAAGTTGCAGAAGACCACTACAGCAGATGAGACGAGGAAAACAGTCTCAAAAGTCTTACAACTTCATTCACTGAGAATACTGAATTCATATCCCAGTAGCAAAGCATCACTCTGTTTCTGCCTTGTACTTTTAAAGAGTAAAATTAAAATCCAAATTAAAATTAAATCCAAATTAAATCAATTTTTTGTTTGAACATTGTTTCATTGTTGCCTGAAGTGGTTTGGAAACATCTCCCAGTATATTCTGGAGCAGTCATTCATAACTGAAGGCTCAGGAGCATGGCTACTTCTACAACACAGCTCTATCATATATGGAGCTCCACAGTGAAGAATAAACTATCATTTCTAAAACCTTTTTTTCTTTCATTAAAAAAAAAAAAAAAAAACACAACAACAACACTGGAATCTTTGGTACCACCAGCCTTTTTCTGGTGCACAGCCAGTAGTACATTCAGTGTTACAGACCAAATGAGTCAAATCACAAGTCTTGCCTTATTGTTTCTGAAATTACGAATTTTATATCCATCAGCTTCAACAACATCAAATATGGACTATCTTAGAGCCCTGTAGTGGATTCACATGCCAACGTTTTGGTAGTGGGGGGCTTCAGGGGTGGCTTCTGTGAGAAGAATCCAGTAGCTGCCCCATGTTAGATAAGGGCCAGTTTCAGCCAGCTCCAAAGGGACGTGTTGCTGGCCAGAGAGAAGCCAATAAGGAAGGTTGTTGAGGTCTCTGTGACACCATGTTTAAGAAATGGAAAAAACTTCCAGACAACTACCACTGGGAGAGTGAGGCATGAGAACCAGCCCTGCAGCCCCCCAGCTCAGTGCAGCAGGAGGACAGCAGGTGCTCCAGGCACGCAGCAGCAGTTCCCCTGCGGCCTGTGGAGAGGCCCCTGGTGGAGCAGGCTGTCCTCCTGCAGCCCATGGGTCCCACATGGAGCAGATCTCCATGCTGCAGCCCGTGGAGGAGCCCCGGTGGAGCAGGTGGATGTGGCCTGGAGGAGGCTGCGGCCCATGGAGAGCCTCTGCAGGAGCAGGCCCTGGGCCAGAGCTGCAGCCCATGGAGAGGAGCCCACACAGGAGCAGGGGGTCTGGGGGGAGCTGCTGCCCGTGGGAGACCCATGCTGGAGCAGTTTGCTCCTGGGGGATGGACCCCATGGTACGGAGCCATGTGGGAGCAGTTCTTGAAGAGCTGCTGCCTGTGGGCAGCCCCCACAGGATCAGTTCAGGAAGGACAGCATCCCGTGGGAGGGACCCCACATGGAGCAGGGGCAGAGAGTGACCATGAAGGAGTGCTAGATGAGAAAGCATTGACTGACCACAACCCCTATCCCCCTGTGTCTATTGGGGGGGACAAGTTGGGAGGAGGGAGAAGTTCGTTTGCCTTTAATTTCTCACTGTTCTAGTTTGATAGTGATAGGCAATAAATTATATTAATTTACCGACATTGAGTCTGTTCTGCCCAAGACAGTAATTCTTGGGTGATCTCCCTGTTGTTATCTCAACCCTTGAGCCCTTCCCATCATATTTTTACACCCCTTTTCCTTTGAGGAGTGGAAGTGAGAGAGTGGTTGTGGTAGAGTTCTGCTGCCCAGCAGGGTAAAACTACCACAGAGCCTACCAACAGAAACTAGGGTATTTTTCAAATACAAGAAGAGTATTACGTACTCCTTTCATCTACATCTCAGGAGTTTAATCTTGATCATCTTTCCAAAGGCAGGATAAAGGAATTATGAGAACAGTATCATACATTTTGTAATGAGGAAGTATTAATACCAGCTGTGAATGTATAGTTAAAGAAGTGAAATACCAGAACCTATTTTTCTTTTTTCCTTTTCATAAAATAAGGATTCAAATACTTTTCCCCCCATTGCGACTTAAAAATGTTTATGAAAATATAAGATTGAACATGATTATGTATCATCTGACTTAACAGAATAATGGTTTCTCAACCTAATAAGGTGAACAGTAAAAACATAGTTGAAGTTCCCATCTCATTCTTTGATTTAAACCTGAACCTAAAACCGATACATTGTCACACTCTGGGGAAAGAAATAGAAAATTAATCTTCCATTGCTGTTATGCCTCTGTTAGCAGCAGGATATGAGGTCACACTGCTGCCTCAAAAACAATCGCTCAGCCTCCTTCACCAAGTGCTGCATTCCTGCAGAGTATGAACAGCTTGTCTATGAAAGAAACTCTGGAAGCAATGGCTCTATAAATGCCTGGCCTGTGCTGTTAATAAGGTACAACAGCTGGCAAAAGGTTCTGCAGATGACTAAAGGCTATTGAACAGTAGTTTTCCAGCTTTTTAAAATTGTTCTCTCCCCCACCTTTCCCTTAGAGTTCACCCACAGACAGGAACAGATACAGAGAGAACCGTAAGTTCTCAGGCTGCAAGGTGCAAGATATAAAAACAAGGATTTAATGCCTACTTTCCTCCCTGCTGTCATCCTACAAGATGCAGGATATTGGGGGGGGGGGGGGGGGGGGGGGGGGGAGGTGTCCATAGGAACCTGCAAAGCAAATACTGCAGCTACTGGCTCACTAACAAGGCTGGGTAGCACTTGAATACCACTATTAAAACCACCCTCAAAATTACTTCTATTTCTTCTGCAAGGTACACAGTATGTCTATTTTATCAAGCCGCTTCTGTGAAAGGCCCGTAGGGAAGCCCAGAACAGCAGCTGTGACCGTGTTAGACTTACATAGCCCAAGTTCCTCCTTCTTCCTTTAAAAGGTTTCCACTTATCACCCTCACTGCAGCAGAAGTTAGAGGTCTGTGCAGCTGGTAAACAGTCTAATATTGGCAATTTCCAACACCATCACTAAAACTTTTAGCTGCTAGGACTTAACAGCACATCTTGCAGACCATGTCAAAGAGTAAACAGGAATAGATAAGAACATGAAATCACCAAATCTGATTTCTCCCCACAGCCAAGAAAATAGGTGTTGTTTTTTTTTTTGACATCTGAACCAACACAAAAGCAACGATAAATACAACACAAAAGCCTTACAACAAGACTTTTATGTCTAAGAAGGACATAAAGGAACACAAACTTACATAATTCTAGAAAAATAATAAAACTTTGCTTTTTGTAAATCAACACCCAGGCTTCCCTTCCTGTCCACCAACCTGAGAGCTGGTCCAGGCTTCCCAGCCGTCAGTGCCAATGGCTAGTATTTTCCTTTCTCAAGTTTCTAGTCTTCATGCAGTTCCTTCTCTGTTTGTTCCCAGACTCTCAAATCAAACTGATTCTCAGATGAACCATTTTGGTCCAATTCCACAAATATCACTTTCCCACTACTCTAATTAAAAAATAAATAAGTAAATTAAAAAAAAAAAAAAAAGAAATCCCCTCCCCTCCAATTCCAAATTTCAAACCTCTTCTCCAGAGCTGTCAGACTCCCACCTAATCCCCTAATGAATCCCTTTAGCACTTTTCTATCTGCAAGGAGAAACCAAGGAAGCTTTGTGCCTCACAGTCTGGTCTTTAAGAAAGAGATGTTACATTTCTAGATCAATTTAAAGGATATAATTGTATAAGCACAATTTAATAATTATGAGTCATTGTGGATATAGAAAAAGTAAATCATGTTAGAGAAATCTGGTTACTTCTAAAAAACATTATCGGCCTAGATAAACCAACAAGCTTGACATAGCTGGATTTTTAAAAAGGTTCAGAGGAAATTCAGAATGATGGATCGTTGTTATCATTAAAACATTTTCCATGTGAGTGGAGTAAGTTTTTGTTAAAAATAGGCTTCAAACTTTTCTCCAATGTCAAGCACTTGTGACTCTGTTCACATCTGAAAGTCAGTTTTCTTAAATCTAACTCTTTCCAGTCCTTGGCCTTTTTTGTTTGTTTGTTGTTTTTTTTTTTTTTTTGGGGGTGGGGGGGGGGGGGGAAAGAACCTTCTTTTTCCTACAGAACTGTAATAACTTCAGTGAACTCCACATCTGATGCAGTTGTCTGCCTTCAGGGATCAGCAGTACTAACATACTAATCATTACTCAGAAAGACAGCAGATTGGAAGGAAAACAGAAAGGCAGCTGCTGAGAAGCAAAGTCCCACGGGGTTGTAGATTAACACCAGCAGATTTTCATATTTTATTCAGTGGTCTAGATAAAGCTATAATAAGTCAGATCATTAAATTTGCAGATGATACTAAAATAAGGGGAGCATTTAAGACTCGGAGGAATATAAGTATAATACTGACGTTAACAAAACAGGATCAGAGGTGAGATAGGAAATTAAATGAGTATTCATTTAAAGTAAGGAAAAGTGACACTCTTCAGTAAAAATAAGGCCCAGGATACATACTGAGACAACTTAAGCTATACTGAATTAATATGCACAGAGAGTTACAAGTTCTATTTTTATTACCATTCACATGCATAGTCTTAGATGATAGTAACAATACATGGTCCCTACTCTAAACGGATAAAGGATTAATGCAGATAAAATAACAGTCACATAACACAGTAAGCCTAGATGCATATTCCAACAAGTATATTATATTCCAGCATATTCCAACAAATGCTCCAGAGGACTGTAGCCCCCAATCAGTCTTTAGCAAGATTCACATGAATGACTGTGGACACTATTACCACCATCTGTGGCTTTCTAGTAATACCCCCTCTGTAAATTTGTTTTTGGTTGCAGGCTACATCAAAATTCTACAGATAATTCTTGAGAGCATAAGTCCTCAGAATATATATATATATGTATATATATATATATATATACACTCTTCATACAAGATATATGAACAACTTATTTCTAAGAAAAGAGAAAACCACCAAATCTTTAAACCTCTCTCAACATTGCATAAGAATCGCAGAATCATCTAGGTTGGAAGAGACCTCCAAGATCACCTAGTCCAACCTCTGACCTAACACTACCAAGTCCTCCACTAAACCATATCACTAAGCTCTATATCTAAACGTCTTTTAAAGACCTCCAGGGACGGTGACTCAACCACTTCCCCGGGCAGCCTATTCCGATGCTTGACAACCCTTTCAGTAAAGAAGTTCTTCCTAATATCCAACCTAAAGAAGAACAGTCTAAAAGCAAAGAAAATAGAGGGAAAAAAAATGCAGAAGAAAGGATAAAAAAAAAAAAAGAAAACAAAGCCAATCGAAAACTAAGAACAAACCTCTAAGCAAGCTAAAGGACATAATCACAGAATCGTTTAGGTTGGAAGAGACCTCCAAGATCACCCAGTCCAACCTCTGACCTAACACTAACAAGTCCTCCACTAAACCATATCACTAAGCTCAACATCTAAACGTCTTTTAAAGACCTCCAGGGACGGTGACTCAACCACTTCCCTCGGCAGCCCATTCCAATGCCTAACAACCCTTTCGGTAAAGAAATTCTTCCTAATATCCATTCTAAACCTCCCCTGGTGCAACTTTAGCCCATTCCCCCTTGTCCTGTCACCAGGCACATGGGAGAATAGACCAACCCCTACCTCGCTACAGCATCCTTTAAGGTACCTATAGAGAGCGATAAGGTCGCCCCTGAGCCTCCTCTTCTCCAGGCTGAACAATCCCAGCTCCCTCAGCCGCTCCTCGTAAGACTTGTTCTCCAGACCCCTCACCAGCTTCGTTGCCCTTCTCTGGACTCTCTTGAGCACCTCAACATCCTTCTTGTAGGAAGGGGCCCAAAACCAAACACAGTATTCGAGGTGCAGCCTCACCAGAGCCGAGTACAGGGGGACAATCACTTCCCTAGACCTGCTGGCCTCACTGCTTCTTATACAAGACAGGATGCTGTTGGCCTTCTTGGCCACCTGGGCACACTGCTGGCTCATATTCAGCCAACTATCAACCAGTACTCCCAGGTCCTCCTCTGCCAGGCAGCTTTCCAACCACTCATCTCCCAGCCTGTAGCTCTGCTTGGGGTTGTTGTGCCCCAGGTTCAGGACCCAGCACTTGGCCTTGTTGAACTTCATACAGATGACTTTAGCTCTAGTTCAGGACCTTAGCTCTAGTTCACTCAAACACAAAAAATGAAAAGAAAATCCCACACCACTAGAAACAGCAAAATCATTTTGCTTACATAACAACAAAAGTAAAAGCCAAAATTGTCTTCTATTAATACTGTTACAATAGCATATCATAATACCTACCTACAGAGTAGATTTATTTTTTTTTCTATTACACCAGTAAAAAGCCTAGAAGAGAGAGAGATTCATAGGTTCAAACCCCTCAGTTCACCTTGGAACAAAAGCAATCTTTAATATTGAGGACAACAGGTTCCCCAGCTGCTCTCAGTTTATCCAAGTTCCTTCACCTAGCCCATTGATAGTCCCAATTAGGAACAAGTGCCCAGGTGTAGAGCCTTAGAATTTTTGTTTTTTACAATTTTAAGAAAGAAATGGGAAGGAAAAACAACAGCACTGTTAACAGAGAGATATTGCCAAGGTCATGTGATTCATTTATCTAGGAGCTTAGCAACAACAGAAATCTGTGAAATACTGTAATAGTAATAAGCAAATGGATTAATGCAGCATCAAACAACATCTTGAAGGAGATCAAAGTAGTAAATAAAGTGAAACAGAGTGACAAGAATAAGAATAGGTTATTCAGTTTCTTGACAGTAAGAAACACTGCATGAATTGCAAATATCACATATCTTAGAGCAACATAAGCAAAGAGAAGGGAAAGAAAAGGAAAACTAGCAAAGTTTTTCCTAAACTAATATGAATTAAAATAAATTTCCATTTCTTCTTCAGTGAAACATCTTTGTTGGTGTCTTTCTTAAACAAATGACAAGAACTCTGATGTTTGTAAATAACATTATTCTGAAGTACTTAAACAAAACATAGAACAGTTACAGAATATAATGAGTTACTATTTAATATTCCCCGAAAACTAAATAATTCATCTAGCCCACACTGCAGGAAAAAAAAAAAAAAAAGGAAAACAGTGAATCATACTGGTAAGCAAGCTTTCTGATTTCAGTTTAGAACACACAATTTGATATGTTTGTGAAAAGAATGCATCACAGTAAGTGTATCAACATAAATCAATTCAGGAGTGATATATAAAGCATTACACCACATAAATAAAGCCCACAGTCTGTGATGTGAGCAGAATAGATTCTGCTATAATATCACAAGTGCTGAGTACTCAAGGCAAAGCCTCAGTTAAATACAAATTTATCAGAGAATAAAACAGTTATGAGCATGGTAGGTGTGAGGATGCCAGAATCACTTGTATTTGGTATATATGGGTATATCATCCTTCAGTTGTATCTCATTGCTGAAAGCACCAAATTCCATCTGCAAAAAAATTTTCAATATCAAGGTCATATTCCATATGAACGTATACAAGTGACAACATTGAAGCATTTAATTTAGAAACACTATTTCCCATGTAATCATGTAATGTCTCAGAAACAATAAATACATGCTAATGGCTACTTCTTAGTAGCAGCTACCGTGGAAGTCAAGAGAGACCCCAAACCTGAAATTTTAATCTCACCCCACTTTTATCTTCAGTGATACTGCCTCCATCAGTGCTCCTGTCCAACATACACACAATTGAGTTCAAAATTCCTGTTCTCTCTCATTTTGGTTTGCTTCAAATATGGAATAAGACCTTCAGGTTTTCTGCACTGAGTGATACCCAGTCCAAGTGAGCTTTTGTTCAGCTGAATAATTCTAATTTTCTGCTTTCAAGAATTGATGAGAAAGTAAGTACATATTTCATTTTTTCTCTCAATTTGTATTGTAAAATGGCACAAAATGCTGAAAATACTCTGTTCTGGACTAGAGGGAAAAGAAACTCTGATATTACAGGCAACTAATTATACTAGTAAGCAATTCCCAAACCTATACATTCAAATTTTCATTCTAGATTTATCAATGACTGATTTATCCATTGTACCTGTGTGCCTCTCAGTCATGTCCTAACCACACACCAGCACAAGACATGGCTTTCTCCTCTTCTTCTGTCCTCTGTCTCTATGGAGAAGAAAACCAGGTACACTGGCCTGAAAGCAACATTTCCTGCATCCCCAGTCTGAACAAGAATAATTAGAGTCTGTTAATTGCAGCTACCTCAGAATCTACAGATATGGATATACAGTTGTATTGTATCTTAGTTTTCACTTTGCTTCTTTGAGAGACGAATCATTTTGTAGTCTCAGAATAGCCTCGTTGCCTTCTTCTGAGTGTAGATGATTTGAACTGTACATAGTATTATGGTATTATGGACAGGATCTCATCAATGTCTAATAAAAATAGAATTAATGCTGTTTAATCTGAACAGGGAATTTCTGACTTAATACCTTCCTGAATAAGTCCTTTCTCATTTACAGCCCTTTAGAGACCCCTGAAGCTGACTAGCAAGCCCAGGTCTTGATCATTTGTGTTTTGAATTAACAGCAGATTTTTGTCGTTAGTCCTTCAGTGAATGGCATCAAAGTTCATGTTATTAAATTTCAGCTATTCTATTTGTTAAGATTATATCCTTTTCTGTCTGTCTTTCATCTTTACCAGCTAATTTTCATTTGTGCACTCAAATATTGTGTGCCAAGGTAATTAGAGAAAACTTAAATAATATTAGCCCCAAGACTGAATTCTGAGGAGTTCTGCTACTAAATCATGGCTTTCTTTTTGTCAGTACCTAAGAAGATCAGAACATGTACACTGAGACCAGAATTCCCCTTCTACTGTAGTTGCTTAGGAAAAGTACAAGATTTTTGTGTTGAATAGCCCATGATAGATTTTTTTTTTTTATTCTATAAATTCATCCATAAATCCAAAATAATTTTACTCATTTTTTTATTTATAAAATTTTGTAGCAGTAAACTTCACAGTTATGTCAAGTGAAATAGTACTCCATTTTCCTTTGAATCTAAGTTTATAACTTTATTTGATGTTACCTGAATTTTCCAATATTAAGAAAGTTAATAATTATCCCCTGTTGATGTCCTTTCTACTTGCAATTTCACAGAACACAATAGTCACATCATATTACAGAGCACAATCATATTTCCTTTCAGCAGGCTTTTCTTGATGCTGTGTATTTAGTCATCCATTTTGTGTGTTTCTTTATATGCCTTACAATTCCTGCATTTATCATAATCTCTCCCAGTTTGGCTAACAATTTCATATGTGACATCATATAAAATTGTTTGTTATAGGATTGATAGTAGAGATGTATTATGTTTTTCTTGTGTAAGCAATCAGTTACTCCATGTAGATATGGTAGCAATTATCCTGACATTCTCACTTTGGTTAAGCACACCAAGTTTTATTCTACTTCCTCTTTAGCCTCCACATTTTTAATTTTTCTTTCTCTTTTTTTTTTTTTCAACACTTTTGAATTCTGTTGAGGTCAGGATAACGAGCATCAAATTAATTCAATCATATTCTCCTTTTATTTAATAGAAATATAGTGTTTGTTGTTTTCCAGTGTTGAAAGCATCCTTATTCCTTCATTATTTTGGAACAGAGAATAATGGGTGTCCAAAGGTGAACTCATTAAACATTCTTACTTTTGCTTCCAAGTTGTTATTTCCTTTTTCATATATTCAAACTCATGAACCATCCTCATTTTGCTTTTATGTTCTACATTTTCTTTTTAATTTAAAATTTAAACAAAACATTCATTTGGATTTCTAGACATACATTTTGAATTTATTATTCCATTCCTTTTGCAACTTCTGAACTCAACATTTTGCAGCTCTCAACTGATCCTTTCTCACGTCTGACTTCCTAGACAAAGTTATTTTTCCCATTCCTTTTAGATTTTCTCCTAGTGTATGATTATTCATCAGTTTTCCTGTGTGTATATGTTCTTCCCTAGATTGTAGATTACACGTAATTTTTTCATTTTTGCTTTAAAGACATTTTAACCATTCTTTGCCTCCTATCTGAGACATAAACAGTTTCTGAGTATAGCTGAGATCACCAAGATAAAGCTTCCTTAATTTATAAATATAAAACCGAATCATTAAATACAAAGTCCATTCCATATTTTCATAATGGCAGTTTAAGTTGTTCAGTTACTGTACTATGAAGATAGAAAGACACTGAAACAGGACAGGCTGCAGCACATCTGGTTGTATGACCTGTTTAGGAGGGATCATTACTTTGAGTGCAGTACCTTTCTAAAACATTGCATCAAAGTTGATCTGCCGTGTCAAAGCCAACATGCTATCCCTGCAGCCCAAAATACTGGGGAAATTGGGAAAATACTGGGAAAACAAGCAGCTAGGTGACTCTGTATGGAGCTGAGGTCCACCACACCTGAGAATAACACCTGTGGATTTAACAAGACAAGACAGACTGCGGCATTATTTCTCTGCCCTGTGCTCTCAGGCCACGATGTTAGAGCAGGTCCAGAGGAGTGCCACAAAGGTGATCAGAGGGCTGGAGCACCTCTCCTATGAAGACGGGCTGAGAGAGCTGGGGTTGTTCAGAGAAAAGACTCCAGGGAGACCTTATAGTAGCCTTCCAGTGTCTAAAGGGGGCCTACAGGAAAGCTGTGGAGGGACTCTTTATCAGGGAGTGTAGTGACAGGACAAGATGGAGTGGTTTTACACTGAAAGAGGTGTGATGTTTTTACCAATAGGCAGCTAAACTCCACCACAACCACTCACTCCCCATCCTCAAAGAGGGGGAGAATTCTGGGGTGCATTCGAAAGAGTGTTACCAGCAGGCCAGGGGAGGTGATCCTGCCCCTCTACTCAGCCCTGGTGAGGCCACACCTGGAGTATTGTGTCCAGTTCTGGGCTCCCCATTACAAGAGGGACATGGAACTACTGGAGCAACTCCAGAGGAGGGATACAAAGATGATTAGAGGACTGGAGCACCTGTCATATGAGGACAGGCTGAGAGAACTGGGCCTGGAAAAGAGAAGACTGAGGGGAGACCTCATCAATGTGTACAAATATTTGAGGGGAGGGTGTCAAGAGGATGGAGCCAGTCTCTTTTCAGTTGTTCCCAGCAGCAGGGGAGGCAACAGGCACAAACTGAAGCACAGGAAGTTCCAGCTGAATATGAGGGGGCACTTCTTTACTGTGAGGGTGACAGAGCACTGGCACAGGCTGCCCAGGGAGGTCATGGAGTCTCCTTCCCTGGAGATATTCAAAATCCACCTGGATGCCATCCTGCACAATGTGCTCTAGGTGATCCTGCTCAGCAGGGGGTTTGGACCAGATGATCTTCAGAGATCCCTTCCAACCTCAGCCATTCTGTGATTCTGAGAAACTATGAAGAAAAAGGACTCAACGTTTGAGATAAGGAAAGGGAGATCACTTACTCACAAAATACTGTCTTGGGCAAAACAGATTCAATGTAGGTAAATTAATATAATTTATTGCCTATCACTATCAAACTAGAACAGTGAGAAACTAAAAGCAAACTAAACACCCTCCTCCCCAATCTTGTCCCCCAGGTAGGCACAGGGGGATAGGGGTTGTTGTCAGTCCATAATGCTTTTCATCTGCCATTCCTTCACGGCCACTCTCTGCCCCTGCTCCATGTGGGGTCCCTCCCACGGGATGCCGTCCTTCCTGAACTGATCCTGCAGGGGCTGCCCACAGGCAGCAGCTCTTCAAGAACTGCTCCCACATGGCTCTGTACTACGGGGTCCATCCCCCAGGAGCAAACTGCTCCAGCATGGGTCTCCCATGGGCAGCAGCTCCCCCCAGACCCCCTGCTCCTGCGTGGGCTCCTCTCCACTGGCTGCAGCTCTGGCCCAGGGCCTGCTCCTGCGGAGGCTCTCCATGGGCCGCAGCCTCCTCCAGGCCACATCCACCTGCTCCACCGGGGCTCCTCCACAGGCTGCAGCATGGAGATCTGCTCCGTGTGGGACCCATGGGCTGCAGGGGGACAGCCTGCTCCACCAGGGGCCTCTCCACAGGCCGCAGGGGAACTGCTGCTGCGTGCCTGGAGCACCTCCTGTCCTCCTGCTGCACTGACCTTGGTGTCTGCAGGGATGCTTCTCACACCTCGCTCTCCCAGCTGCTGTTGTCCAGAAGTTTTTTTCCCTTTCTGAACTTTGCTGTCCCAGAGACCCAAACGACATTGCTTACTGGTTGGGCTCTGGCCAGTGACAGGTCCCTTTTGGAATCAGCTGGAACTGGATTTTATCTAACTTGGGTCATCTTCTGGACTCTTCTCACATTGGTCACTCCTGTAGCTCCCTTGCTACCAACACCTGGCTAAGTGAATCCAGTCCAAGAGGGTAGGTTTAGATTAGATAGAAATTACTTGCTATTAGGGTGGTGAAGCACTGGAACAGGTTGCCCAGAGAAGCTGTGGATGCACTATCCCTGGAAGTGTTCAAGGCTAGGCTGGATGGGGCCCTAGGCAGCCTGATCTATTGGGTGGCATCCCTGCCTATGGAAGGGGGTTGGAAGCAGATGACCTTTAAGGTCCTTTCCAACCCAAGCAGTTCTATTATTCTGTGATGTTCCAAGAAGCTTATAAGCACAGCTTTGTACAAGTACAGACAGGAACATTTCTGAGCTTAATGCACCCAATTGTGTGATAAAAGAACAGTACTGAGAGGCTTAGGGACATGGTTTACTGGGTGACATTGGTAGTAGGGTGATGGTTGGACCAGATGATCTTGAAGGTCTTTTCCAACTTTAATGAGTCTATGATTCTATGATTCTATTCAGAGTCTGCTTAGGGATGGTCAGCCATATTAAATCGCCTGGCTATACCAAAAACACATATATAAAAGTCCTCTGTGGTGTCCCTACATACTGGGTATGTATTTGCTGGGTTCCCAGCACAGCACAGATTTTAGGGAGTTAGGTCTCATTTTAATTAAATAAATCTCTCCTTTAATGCTTAAATTTAGAGAAAGAAGCTTTTGTTTGTTTCTTCTCGTATTCTTTCCATGTATTCATTTCAACAATCAATGATCTTGAAAGCACTGTTAGATGGTCAAAAGTGATTCTGCATCATTTGCTCAGTGAACTGGTGTCACTGAAACTGCTTATGCAGTCAAATGGATACAGTACCAAAACACAGGGTTATTCTTCTCTAGCAGCATTTGTATAGAAAAGTCAAAATATACTGGCTAAAATACTTGATACTTTCCTGTACAGTCCTTTTACAGACTTTTTTAAGACACCAAATTATATGATAGAATTCCTATTAAATAAATGAAAGGTGAGATGAAATTGGATATATTTTCATTATAAAAAGTGTCTTTACAACGTCATTAATATTTTATTTCTCCCTCAGGCTCTGTAAATGCTGAATAAGAGTGGAGAACATAATGCTGGCTGTAAAAATTGAACATTTCTCACCCAGCAGCAGGAGAAATGATTATATTATTTCTATGAGAATAGTAACTGAAGATATTATCAGTTGCTTTATTTGGTATAAGAGAGGGTTTATACAGAGGCTTGAAAAATATGCAGTTCAGAAAATAGTCAACCTGAGGCTTTATCAAGTACTCTTGCACTGAGATCATTTGAGTCAATTATGTTTGCTATTGTAAAACCACATTTCATCTCTTCATTTCATAGTAGGATCCCTGCCTGACTAGCTCCCTGACTGACTTATTATCACAATGGATTCATTAAGGTGTAAGCCACAGGGAAACTACCAACTGAAGATGCACCAGGATAAATATGAGCAAAAACATATCCTAAGATATGTGAAACAACACCAGGAAGAAGGGAAACATAACTAAACCCTTTAATTGTTTGGGAAAATAATTTTCCTTTAAAAATTAGAATTAACTGAAATCAATTCATATGAGGAGAGGGGAAGGGAGGAGAGGGAAAGGAAGGGGAGAGGGAAACCAGCTACAAAACAAAACAAACAAAACAGCAAAATCTGTAATCTGAGACAGCAGAAAAATCTGCTGCTTCTTTAATCCTTTGAAATATTAAATTCTTTACCATGTCCCTGTGGAAAAGAAGAGATGAAAAAGGCCCCAAAGTCACAACCTCTAGCAAATAAACACATAACTTTAATATCAGGGTCTTCTCAGCATTATGGATGCGATGTCATGGAAAGGCATAGTCTGAGGAAAATAAGGCCTGTTTCTCTGGCACAAACAGTACAGAAACAGGCTGTCCTGGTGACTGCATGCCACTACATAATCTCCTTGTACATTGTGAATCTCCACATTTCTCTCAGAGGTTTTGTGAAATAGTGTTATGTAGTACTGCCTACTATTGACACCAGGGACTTCATTCTAGACTGTTCCCACAGTACATGTACATTTTAAAAATGTAAATACACTGGCTAATTTATTGTAATGTAAATACATTGGTAACAATGGTTTTACATTACATCCATTTTCACTCTGAAAACAGAACTGTATCAGTGACCACTGGTGCTATTGTGATGTACAAAGTCTCTGGAAAAGTCCAAGACCTTTGCCCCATACTGACAATATAATCCAGAGCTGTGAACATGGATTGCTTAGAAAAAAATTGAGCTGTTTTCATTATAAATACTGTGGATGTTTTTGTTACCCAACAGCACAGGCTTCAGTTGCTTGCCAAACCTTTGCTTTCTGTCTTAACTGCTATTGTACGCACTATTAGAGTTGGTCTTTCCCATGCTTTCAAAGTCTTGCATGTATCTACAATGGATTCAATAAAATTATGTATTTCTGAAAGAAACTTTGAAGTTACAGCTTTGGGTCATGACAGCTGGGTGAGTTTCTAAGCTCACCCATCATCAAAGAGAAAGAGGCATATTTTTGCCTTGAAACTAATGTGAACTCTTGCCCCTTTTATTCTTTTTTGCACTGGTATTTTCATTTTTGTATATGTTTTGATGACAGATATGTATCTGCTTTTGTTTTAACTGAAATTTTTAGTTGTCAAAAAAATTAGTTTTACTAATATAGCTTTGGATTTTATATTTTTTTCCAGAAGAATATTCTTCAAAGCTCCAATAGATGTCACTATCAAAATATAAAAGAGAGCTGGTTGTGTAATGTAAAGAGAAAGGCAGAAGGAAAGACTTACTCCCTGGACTGCTACAAATACCAACATGAGAGCAAAATTCATTAAGCTAGACATGGAATTGAGGAGCTGCCATCCAAACAGTTGCATGTCTTTTCATTCTTTAAACTCTCACTATTAGATCAATAATATCTATTGATTTCATAGAATATGATAGACTGAACCTACTGAGAGCCTGAGTTAGTAAGCACTTTCCTGTTTGCTTTTTGCTCTTTCCTGATTCAACTACAATGAAAGTCCTGTGTTTTCTTTAGCCCACTTTGTACATTACTGCAATATCTTTTAGAAGTGCTGTTTTTGCCTGTTATTTTGGATCATGTCTGGAGTAAGCTGTCTTTGAAGCTTTACTATGGCTTTTGGAATGACATGTCAAAATATGATGGTGTTCCTTAAAATAGATAAGTAAAGCTTATGAGTAAAACAGTTTCAGAGTTATTTGCCCAAGCTGCATAAATATTTCAACTTTTGTACAGAGCACAGAGATACTTTGCACTCTCTGTCTAAACCCTAAAATTCTTGGGGAAAAAGAAAAAAAAAACCACACAGCAACAACTTATTGTTGTGTGTGTGTGTGAATATTGAAACAGTTCATTGTTCTGAATCTCTTTTTAAACTGTTTGGAATAGTGTAGCAAAAACCTGTATAGTCACTCTTTCAGCTCTGCTACACAATGTTGAGATGACTGCACTAGCTCTACTGCCTTGGAAATCAAGCTACTTTAAAAAAAAAAAAAAATCGAGAATAGTTTGTAACCCTCTAATTCTTATGAATATATCTGTGAATAAGAGTCTTTCTGGCCTTAGGAAAAAAAAAAAAAAAAAAAAGGACTTTAAAAAAAAAGTCTTTATAGGCCCGTTGGTTGAATGCCTTTCTGATGAATTGGTAGGCCATTTTCACTGGTGTAAGTTTTGAAAACTGTACCACAAGATGTCAGTATCCAATGCAAACAGCTCCCATGTTCATGCCTGAAGGCGCTGTATGCTCTGCTTGTGAACCTTGTTCCAGTTGGGAGTTATTTTGAGTAACAAATATGTCCAAAATGTTACTAGTATATTTACAAGCAATTGGCTGAAGGACCAAAGAGACAAAAGCAGCTGAATAAGTTGTTGAAAATGACTTGCCCATTACTTTTTTAGAAAGTTCTTTATCTGAAATCCTGCATCTGTAAATTAATTTAGACTCAGACACTTGGACACTCAGACATTCTGCTAGTGACAAACATGTGGCTTCCGCTCCAGAGAACCTTTATATATTAATGCAAATATCTTTGCAATAAAATTCTGCCCTAACCAACAGAACTTCAAATATGCCACTACACTTACCTTTTAAACCATTTCTTACAGGGAGTTTGGCTGAACCACAGTTTAATGAGCTTAGGATGTGAGGCATTTGAATGAGACAAAAAGGACAACCAGCCAAACACAAAGGTCAGTAGAGCTACCCAATTTATATCAGCCAAGGATCAGGCTTTTCTTAGTACATCACTGTAGGAGTAGAACCATACTTCCGCTTCTTTCTCACCTGCATAAAAAAAGGGGGAGGGGGGAGTAGGGGAGGGTGGCAGTGGTGGTGGGTCAAAGACCAGCTTTGCTTTGGGCTAATGGGAACCTCCTGAAGATAAAAACATCAGCTCCTGCTGGAGACCACTAAGTATGAGCACACACACTCCAGCTAGCAGGGCTTCTTACCTCCAGAAATGACAGCACCTGAGCACATATAATCTAGAATTAGCTCTTACGGAACACAGCAAGGTGCTTTTTCATTTGTTTTTCACCTGCTGTTTCTTGTTAAGGGTGTTTCTCTTTTGTCTGTCATTAATCTTCTCTGATGTGTTACTAACAGCAGGAAATTTATCTGTAAGACTCCCTCCATCAGCTCATTAGAGCAAAGTAGACCTCAGATCCTCACACACAGTGCCTACACGGTTTACTTG
Source organism: Anser brachyrhynchus (assembly GCF_964034855.1). NCBI lineage: Eukaryota > Metazoa > Chordata > Aves > Anseriformes > Anatidae > Anser > Anser brachyrhynchus. The sequence goes on from NC_137695.1 coordinate 31,110,116, forward strand.
GGTGACAGCCTCCAGAGATCTTGTAAAATGGGCAGCCAGAAAGCAAATAGAAATTGCACAGCATAATACTTCTTGACTTTTAAGAAAATCTTGCATGGGTAATCCATACCCAGGAATGTGAGGCTAGGGTTATCTGACTGTCCCCATTTATGTAATTTTCCTGTAGAAGGTGTAAGCAAGGCACCTTTCAAAGCATCCAGTGAGAAAAAGTAAAAGTCAGCAACATCCAATACTGATTGCCACAGCACAGCAAAATCATTAACATTATTCTATTGATCAGATCTTCTCAAACATTTGGAATTCAGAGTTTTATATAGCTTATAGCTCCATCCGTAGCTCTGAAAAGCTGAGGAGGAAAAAGGTTGATGGGACATCCAATGCAAAGTTAAAAATATATATATATATTTTCTCCACACAAGCAAATTGCAGAAAGAATTAAATATATATATATATATATCTCAATTCTCTCTAATCAGAAGCTACTTTCTAGAGGAATAGAGTGCAAGAGGAACCCATGTAATATTATTATTTTGCACCTTTTTAACCTTTGTGTCTGCTGCATATGCAGTCAGTAATAACTTGCAGGTTATAACTGCAGTTACCCAGAAATACTAGAGAGTAGTCAAAAAAATATATGACTATGCCTCCTGGAAAACACAAAAATGTATTTACATATCCTATTCTGTGTGAATTCAGACATAAATCTCCACATTTTAGAGACCAAATATGTGTCTTCTAACCAGACATGCTCAAGGTCTCAGGCACTAATAATTCTGTTGCTCTGAAATCTCCCTAACAGGAAAATGGGTCTTATAGTTGAGTATTTTCCACAGAATATATTTAGACTACATAACTACATTTTCCATAAGTTCCAGAAAATCTTCCAGAAAAAACAAAAACATCCCAGAGCACATTTTTGGCAATTTTTACTGAGCTCAAACTGTGCAACTGAATTTGAAGTGTTGAGTTACTTTTACTAATATTAATAATACAGTGATCAATATTTTCTAGCTCTTATTAACAATACAATTGGTTATCAATGCTGTTTCCCCTTAAAATCTGACGGCAAGTCACCTCTGAATTTCTTCAACATACTGATAAAAATTAACAGTTACTTTTGGTTACGCTGCCTACAACTATACTATTTGTGGAACAGTATCTAGAGGAAATACTATTTTAACATTTTTTTCTTTCTGAAAAAAAAAGAGAAAAAAAAAAGATTGTTTTAAATACTCTACCTCTGCATGTATCAGCCAGAAGCAATTTCTGCTGATGATTTACAAGCCCTGTATACGAACCTGCACACACATTCTGTTAAATAGGAGAATTATGGTAGGCAATGTACTCATAAAGCACTTTAAATTGACATTGTTTATATCAGTTTCATTGGCCAGTGCTACATCTTGCGTAATCTCATTATCTTCCTTATAAGTGCAACAGAACCTGACAGGACCATGAAGACATGCATTGCAAATACATCACACATGCTCAAATCCACCAGCATACCATTTCATCTTGTTCATTAAATTTTTCATAGAAAAATCCCTGGTATGTATTAGAAGATCCATGTGCTTTATACTTACCTAAGGTATAGTGTAATGGAGAACTTGAACCAACTTCTTGAAACCGAGTGAAAGAAAATAAAAATAAAAAGTATAAATATAAATATAAATAATAAATCAATTGGGTGATTTCTTCAGACAGCCTCATGGTGATGAAAAAAAAGAATGATGGCATATGAAATGGCCAAAGGATTGCTTGCAGACCATCTTCTCTGGTGTACCTTTTCTTTCAAACTACTTTTGAATGAAAAAAAAAAAAAAAGATAAAAATGGCTTAGTGCTATTAATTTCTGTGCGTTATAGACTTGGAACTGCCAACCTTCTGCTACATTCCCTGCCACAGCTTGCTTGTCTTCTGCCCCAACGGGAGCCTGCTGTAACCTGTGTTTTTTACCTCACTCTGCTACTCTCAATGCCCAAGTCCACCTCAGCTTCCTCACCTGAAAACACTGAAGAAGGGAGACTGAACACCTTATCTTGCTTAGGCTGCTTGCTGTGGTTAAGAACCATCTCTATGAATGCTCAGATGCCTCCCAGCCACACTCAGAGATGAGTTATTTTTCATGTAACATTGTAAGAGTTTGTGATTCCTCAGGGAAAATATTACAGGCTTCCACAAAGAGCTGTGAAGAGGGAGCTATTACTAGTGTACAGGAAGTTTCCATAGTCCTATAATACTCAGGACTATGCTAACTAAATCCTAACACAGGGCTCCCTTGCATGAAGAAATCCTAGAATAAAAAATTAATTGAGCAATAATTCTACTTCCATTGCACAAACCATTGTTCTTTGCTCTTCATTAACAAAGGCCATTTACACACATACTGCAGTCTAACTCCCAGTATGTGCTTCACTGTCAGTAGCTTTCTCTCCTGTATGAATGCTCAAATGCAGGAAGGATTAAAAAAAAAAAAAAAAAAAAAAAAAGACTGATGCATCCTCCAAGCTGGACAGCTGATTTTCATGTTCTTGTTTTCCTTGGGTGGCATGAACCCAAGGATGAGGACTGTATGAAATCTCTCCATTGTTAAAACCATCAGAAAACTGCAGGTGGAAAGCATGGTCCTTCAGTTTTGGGCTGGCCATTTGAAGTTTGAATTTCACCTTGCTAAAGAAGGACATTAGGTAAAATCTGTCCTAGCAGGTTCTCTATATTTCTGAAATGATCTCTACTTCCTAAATGGTATGGTGGTATGTACGCTAGAAATAACATAGGCATGAAGGTCCTCTTAGATTTTTCTCATGAATAACAGAAATACTGCTGACAAGGAAAAAAACTAAAATATATATTTCATGATTATCTATGAAGATATGAATATATTACTCCTCTCTAATGCTGTATTTCAGGGGAAATTTCTTATATAAAAGAAAATAGGATCCTACTGGACAAAATGTCCACCATACAGCTAAATAAAAACATCATACGATGGGTGAGCAATTGGCTAACGGGCAGGGCCCAAAGGGTTATGGTAAATGGGGCTGCGTCAGGCTGGCGGGCGGTCACCCGTGGGGTCCCTCAAGGCTCCATTTTAGGGCCGGTACTTTTCAATATTTTTATAAACAATCTGGATGTAGGAATAGAAGGTATTTTGAGCAAGTTTGCTGATGACACCAAACTTGGAGGAGTTGTGGACTCGAATGAGGGTGGAAAGGCCTTGCAGAGGGATCTGGATAGGTTGGAGAGCTGGGCGATCGCCAACCGCATGAAGTTCAATAAGAGCAAGTGCCGGGTCCTGCACCTGGGACGGGGAAACCCTGGCTGCACGTACAGACTGGGCGATGAGACGCTAGAGAGCAGCCTAGAAGAGAGGGATCTGGGGATCGTGGTAGACAGCAAGTTGAATATGAGCCAGCAGTGTGCCCTGGCGGCCAGGAGGGCCAACCGTGTCCTGGGGTGCATCAAGCACGGCATCGCTAGTAGGTCAAGGGAGGTGATTGTCCCGCTCTACTCTGCGCTGGTGCGGCCTCACCTCGAGTACTGTGTGCAGTTCTGGGCACCACAGTATAAAAAGGACATGAAACTGTTGGAGAGTGTACAGAGGAGGGCTACGAAGATGGTGAAAGGCCTGGAGGGGAAGACGTACGAGGAACGGCTGAGGTCACTGTGCCTGTTCAGCCTGGAGAAGAGGAGGCTGAGGGGAGACCTCATCACAGTCTACAACTTCCTCGTAAGGGGGTGTCGAGAGGCAGGAGACCTTTTCTCCATTAACACCAGTGACAGGACCCGCGGGAACGGGGTTAAGCTGAGGCAGGGGAAATTTAGGCTCGACATCAGGAGGGGGTTCTTCACAGAGAGGGTGGTTGCACACTGGAACAGGCTCCCCAGGGAAGTGGTCACTGCACCGAGCCTGTCTGAATTTAAGAGATTGGACTGTGCACTTAGTCACATGGTCTGAACTTTTGGGTAGACCTGTGCGGTATCAAGAGTTGGACTTGATGATCCTTAAGGGTCCCTTCCAACTCAGGATATTCTATGATTCTATGATTCTATGAAAATCAAAGGTGATCTGACTTCCAATGGCAAATATTGCTGTTAGAATCTCAGAAACATCCCTTTCATTTCTTCCACCAGTCCCTGATCACCAGGCTTCCCTCTGTTAGACATCACTGTGAAATCCAGTTTGTGGCAATGGATAGGGAACTGGGAGTGTTTACAGTTTTCCAAAAGTAATCGTGTTGCTACCTACGCTGCTGCAATATTCACAGATTCACAGATTTCTCTAGGTTGGAAGAGACCTCAAGATCATCGAGTCCAACCTCCGACCTAACACTAAGTACTCCACTAAACCATATCCCTAAGCTCTACATCTAAACGTCTTTTAAAGACCTCCAGGGATGGTGACTCCACCACCTCCCTGGGCAGCCCGTTCCAATGCTTAATAACCCTTTCGGTAAAGAAGTACTTCCTAACATCCAACCTAAAACTCCCCTGTCGCAACTTTAGCCCATTCCCCCTCGTCCTGTCACTAGGCACGTGGGAGAATAGACCAACCCCCACCTCTCTACAGCCTCCTTTCAGGTAACTGTAGAGAGCGATGAGGTCGCCCCTGAGCCTCCTCTTCTCCAGGCTGAACAAGCCCAGCTCCCTCAGCTGCTCCTCGTAAGACTTGTTCTCCAGACCCCTCACCAGCTTGGTCGCCCTTCTCTGGACTCGCTCGAGCACGTCCATGTCCTTCCTGTAGCGAGGGGCCCAAAACTGAACACAGTACTCGAGGTGCGGCCTCACCAGAGCCGAGTACAGGGGCACAATCACTTCCCTCGACCTGCTGGCCAAAAGTAATCGTGTTGCTACCTACGCTGCTGCAATATGTAACACCTTACCCTTTTTCAAAGCATTTTCTTGCTCTGTGATTAAAAGAAAAATAAAATCAGTGTTTTCAAAATGATTAATGGTAATGACTCAGCCATGAGTCATGAGTGGAGAGAAGGCAAAGGACTGTTAGATCTGAAATCACAAAAGCTAGTACTTGAAGCAAAGAAGTTATACTATTATCTTCAAATATCAGGCTCGTGACCCCAATTCAGATAGACATCCAATAAAAGACATGATCACACAGTCAAGTTAATAGGTTATTCTTCAATCTAAAAAGTGTAGTTCAATTGTCTTCATACAGTTTTTTTCTTTCTTGGCAAATATTTCTATAATGGCAATTTATGTGCTGATAAAGTACTTCAAGGTTTATGGAAAAATTTAAGTAGCAGAATCATCGCAAGTTCCATAGTGTTTGAAATGTTCCATGATCTTCTTTATTCATTTAATCTCTTTTTAATCAAACATTATTGCTACTGGGCTGCCTTTTTCTGCTATAGTAAAATCAGCAGGCTAAAATATAGTGCATAAAAAACCACAGCAGCACATCCTAAGGCAGAGACAGCCAGTGACAGCTAAAGCACATCACCGAAGGGACAAAAAGTAGCTAGAAGGAATTAATACAAATAAAATAAAATAAAATAAAATAAAATAAAATAAAATAAAATAAAATAAAATAAAATAAATAAAATAAAAGGAGTAGAAACTGGGGAAAGGACAGTGCTGCTGCTGGAGTGGAAATAGGTAATGAACCATTCGAGGAAACTAGGCAGACACACATGAAATAAATTAATGTAACATTAACAATGTATGAGCAATGTATTTTGTGTCTTGCTAGAACATAGTGGTGATGGAAAAGAACAGTTATGAAACTAATCACCTTTAGATAACTATGTTTGGATCTCACCTGTGAGAAATATCACTTCTCTGTGGGTATGAAATGTACTTTTAGGTACCTCTAAATGTTAAAAAAAAAAATAAAAAGATAAAATAATAATAATAAAAAAGCAGGAGACTTTTCTTTTGCAATGATAAATAAACGAGAGAGAGAGGCAGAAAAACTGGAAGAACAAAGGAGGAAGCATTAAAAATATAGAAAGGGGAGGGAGGAGAGGGTTCATTTTGTATCATTTTTCTTTGCCAAACCATAAACACAAGGACGCTCAGCAGTTCATTCTTACTCAATGTTTCCACATTTTTCTGCTGTTTTCCATAGGTGGGGCAAAAACGACAAAGGACCAAGCCAAGTTTTCCATTGGCCCTGATATTAATATGGAAGTGCTGCTCCAATATGTGAGATATCTTATATTTGCTTTACCTTGCGGTTTGTATCTGAGTTTCAAACTCATTATTTTTTCTCGTTTCCTTTTTAGAAACACAAAACCCTGAAGTCCATAGTATGTCTCTTGTTTGCTTTGACCAGAACTGCTGAGAGGGAGAGGTAACACTATGACTTAGTTCTGCATGTGCAGAGAATTACTGAGGGTAGTTGGCCCTTCGAGTGCCTGTTCTGTCGCATAGCACTGGCTTTTGTGTTAATCCCAAACTAAACACAAGCCAAACAGGCCAAACACAAGCAGGGAATCAGGAAACCCAGGAAAACTCTGCCTCATGGTCATTATATATTCTTATACTAAGACCAGAGGATTTATGGAAAAAGGAGAGACCAATACTTTTTTCCCATGCAGCATTAGCTGTCCCAAGAGTTAAAAATCATTAGTCAATCCTCATGTAATTACTAGGGTGGTTTAAAAGAGAAAATATTTTAAAATATTACCTCTTAAAATCTTATTATTTGCATCTTAGATTTTGAAACTTCCATGGCTCTTGTTTTCAATGGTTAGAAACATTTGTTAATGAATGTAGGTAATTAACATAAAATAAAATAAAATAAAATAAATAAAATAAAATAAAATAAAATAAAATAAAATAAAATAAAATAAAATAAAATAAAAGCAACATTTATAAGATTCCAGGAGGCAGAGTTTTAAGAAACACTATGGGTAACATAGTTTGCATAACACAGCAAGATGCAGCAATGCTTTGAGTGTTCTCTGAAAGTTATTACTTTCCTTGATGAACTCCATGTCTGAGCCACAACTCTTTTTACCAGAAGTTAAAGAGCAAAGAAGAAAAGTCTGAACAACTCTTACCCTTCAGTGCCACTCAGCCTACTAGTGTCTAATCACATAACATTAAATCCTGAACGATCACAGAAATCTGTTTGCCTGTAAAGAGGAAACTTCAGAATAAGTGATCTGATCATCTCCTTTCTTTTAGATAATGGTTTAGGTAACAATGTCCATACTCCCACAGACTTGAGTGAAAACTAGAAACAGGAAAGACAAGAGAGAGGGATTCAAGTCCTGAGTATCTGGTATGTATAGCTTGCAGCTGTAACTTCCTCTGTCACTTTATCAATCAAAGGGCTCTGATTTTAACATAACACAAAGAACACCATCTTAGCAGTTTACAGGAACAAGTCATTGTGCAACTACACTGCTTTTAATTAATGCACTGTACCAAAGCTTGAGTTGCAGTGAATATTGCATCATTCTTGTTTCCATACAGGGAATGATCTGATCCTGAGGTCAGAAGCAAGATTTTTGGTGACTTGAATGGCACTGGGTCAGGACTCAAGTGAATACAGGATTCAGCTGTTTACTTCTGAATTTTCAGTGACTTGATATTGTTCTGTATATAGTTTGGGATGTGCATGCATATTCCATGCATAGGGATGTGACCTTACAACAGCTGGAAAGAGTAGGGGAAATCACTCTTGCTGAAAGGGAAAAAAAAAAAAAAAAGAAAAAGAAAAGAAAAAAGCATCTCTATTTATCTATGGTTCTCTCCAGAGATGTGTGCCACCAGGGAGTTTAATGACAAACAAAACCAAAAGGAAGTCTTGAGCAATACTGCAAATACTACAATTGTGATTGATGGGGTTTCTCACTTGGACATGGGGTTTATACTAGGGTTTTAGCCTGCAGGTTATTTGTGTTTCCAAAGAACAATGGCTCTCTAAAACAAAAAGTTACTTGCACAACACCTGTTAATTAAATATATATACATATTTCACTAATACATATATTCACTAATACCCTCACATAAGTCATTATAAGAAGGACATCAAGGCCCTGAAACGGGTCCAGAGAAGGGCTACGAAGCTGGTGAAGGGCCTGGAGCACAAGTCCTATGAGGAGCAGCTGAGGGAACTGGGGTTGTTTAGTCTGGAGAAGAGGAAGGCTCAGGGGAGACCTTATTGCTCTCTACAACTACCTGAAAGGAAGGTGTGGGGAGCTGGGGGTCGGCCTCTTCTTGCAGATAACTAGCAATAGGACTAGAGGGAATGTCTTCAAGTTGCACCAGGGGAAGTTTAGGTTGGAAATTAGGACACATTTCTTCTCAGAACAAGTAGTTGGGCATTGGAACGGGTTACCCAGGGAAGTGGTGGAGTCACCTCCCTGGGGGTGTTCAAGGAAAGGTTGGACCTGGTGCTTAGGGACATGGTTCAGTGGGTGACATTGGTAGTCGTACGATGGTTGGACCAGATGATCTCGAAGGTCTTTTCCAACCTTAATGATTCTATGATTTGACCCCATACAATTGTTCAAACTTCACAACATGGTCAAACACCAAATAAATAAGCAATGAAATCTTACAAATGTGAGGGGAGAAGTGTGGATTACCAAAATGCCACTAATATATTCCATTGATAAGCACTGTTTGTAGTTAGCATTTAATTCATTCAATTAACTGTATGTAATATATAATGATGTCTAATTTAATTCATTGTCCACCTAGCCTACAGAGCCTCCTGATTACTCAAAAACAGAGACCTTTAAAATGACTGTTTCAAACTATGTTGCGTCTATAAAGACAGTATAACTAGATCCAGTACTGGTATTAGGTGCCTAAAAAATTAAATAGTTTCTATTAAAAAATCATGATAAGCAACTTGACAGGCATATAGATACCTATCACGTCGTTAGTAGGAGAATGATGCAGTCAAGAGTGTTCCTATGAACCTCTCCATGAAACTTTCTCTTCTCTGGGAAAGGCAAACACCAGCTTCTATTCTGCAGCCAAAGATTTGCTTATACATACCTGGTAGATGTTACTATAAAATACAGGAGTCTGGGACACCCACTAGAGGACAAGGCTCTTTGAGTCTTCAGCCAGAGGAGTCACCCTCTCTGAGTCTTGTGTTGTCCAGTATGCAACGGGAAGAATATTGTTTCTTTTGTGCACCTTGCTTTCAAATAACATACACAATGGCAGCAGTCATTGGAAGTAGGAAAATGGCGTTTGAAATACCTTTAAAAGAGGAAATGTATTGGGCCTCTGTTTTAATGACTAAGTTGCCTTCACCACCAATTTTTTATAAGGTATGCAGTCCTGTTAGATATGTCAGATGTTCCCAGTGATAGATTCCCCCACAAAATTTGGACAAATTGGGGTGCCAAACAAACTGAAGAATGTTTCATTTCCAGATTCTCATCAAGCTGAGATATGAGACACTTTTAAGGTAGGAGAGTAAAGTTTCTGTAGAGCTCTGTCTCCCTAAGTAGGCTGTAGCAATGATACATTTAGATTATACTTCATGCCTGTATTTTATATATTTCATATGTTAGAATTGATCCCATAAAAGTGCAACTGTATTCTCTGGAATAATACATTAGTTAAACTAGTGTTCCTTTTGTATTTGTCACTAGCTTATCTATGTATTTTTATTTATTTATTTATTTGTAGGCAACTGATAGTAACTAGAGCAAGAAAACAGTGTTTTATGTAGTAGAATAGATCTATTAGAATAGGATCATTCTAAGGTCTAGGAAGAGAGTTTCAAAGATCATCTAGTCCAGCTGCCTGACCTCTTCAGGACTAATTAAGTATTAAAGCATATTAATGCATATTAATGCAGCCTCACCTCAAGTACTGTGTGCAGTTCTGGGCACTACATTACAAAAAGGACATCAAACTGTTGGAGAGTGTCCAGAGGAGGGCGACGAAGATGGTGAAGGATCTAGAGGGGAAGACATATGGGGAGCGGCTGAGGTCACTGGGCCTTTTCAGCCTGGAGAAGAGGAGGCTGAGGGGGGACCTCATCGCAGTCTACAACCTCCTCGCGAGGGGAAGTGGAGGGGCAGGGGACCTATTCTCTGTTATCACCAGTGATAGGACCCACGGGAACAGTGTTAAGCTGAGGCAGGGGAAGTTTAGGCTGGACATCAGGAAGAGGTTTGTCACCAAGAGGGTGGTTGCACACTGGAACAGGCTCCCCAGGGAAGTAGTCACTGCACCAAGCCTGTCTGAATTTAAGAAGCGATTGGACTGTGCACTTAGTCAGATGGTCTAAACTTTTGGGTAGACCTGTGCGGTGCCAGGAGTTGGACTTGATGATCCTTATAGGTCCCTTCCAACTCAGGATATTCTATGATTCTATTATTCTAATGAGGTCATTGTCCAAATACCTCCTGAACACTGACAGGCATACGATATTTACATCTTAATCTGAATTTACCTTTAAAATCACATTACTTTAATTACTTCATGTAAAAAAATGGCATTCATTGGGATATCTTTATAATTAATTTAATTCAGATCCTCATTATTATAATTTAAAGACCAGAATTTTAAATGCAGATTTTCTGTATATTCAATACATTTGGTAACACAGAATGTTGAAAGTCCACTGCAGGAAGTGATACAGAGACATATAGAGCTTTACTTTAGCTGACCAACTAACAGGCAGAAGATGCTAACTCATTATCCTGTTCCTGTCTCTTTGAAGAATTTATTGTGGTAAGAAAACTGACTTTCGGTATGATTCTTCATTATAGTACTCAGTCATGATATTAAATCGACCTCAAAATATTCCTGTGATGTTGCTATCATTATTACAAAATTTGAAAGCAGAGGTACACTAACTGATGGAGTAAATTAAACAGTTAGTTGATCATGTTGTGATGTTTGGAATCATATTCTGGAATTTTCTTAAATATCCTATAATAATTTTGTAAGGAAAAGATTCTAGATGTTGTACTTTGATTATGGTGAGAGACATGATCAGTATTGATATCACCCCCATTCCACAGATGGGGAAATTGAAGCAAAGAGATAGTAAGTTTTGTGGTGTGTTAATCAGAAGATTATACTTCCACTATTAGTCCCAGAGGTATATAATTGTATTTATCCACTGGAAGGCATTGGAAGCTTACCATGTTATGTGTAAATGGTTGAATTAAACTTTTGAACAAGTATTTAAAATCTGATTTCTTCTAGGGCTTTCAAGGGCTATTTTTTTTTTTTTCATCTTATTATATAAAGTGAAGATCTACAAGTAAATATTTATACATACTGTTGGTTTAGGAAGGTATGATCCTTACTTTGCAGGTATTAGTACTTCTAATAGAACAAACACTTGCTTTCTCAGTTAAATATTTCAAGTTCTTTGAGAAAAATGCAAAGCAGAAGTCACTTGATCTAAAAATGGAGTAACTTAAAACTTGGGTTTTAAAGTAAGAATTTATATAAAATTAGGCTGATATTATCACTAGACATTGGATCAATTTCATTTATACAACATCAATGCCTTTCTGATTATTTATTGGAAATATCCAATTATGTAGATAACGACATCTGTTACAGCTAAAGACTGAAAATATGGGTTAATTAAAAATAGGATGGCTACATCTGAGAACACTGTTAGCATGCCATTAATATTCTAAAGGAAAATGGAATGGGAAAAAAATAATTCAGGTATTATTACTAGTTTGAAGCATGCAAGACAGCCTACATTTTTTAGCTACTTGACTTTAAGCACTTCTAAAAGTCTTGGAGCCAAATAGAAGTTGGAACAGTGTGAGGAAAGAAAAACAACCCAGCTCCAGTATTTTTGCCAGTCCTGCTGTTTGGAGACTCCCTTTACCATTTATATTTAATTTTCCTATCTTAGTAGAAACCATCTTTCCAGCAGCTCCTGAAAGACGTGCATCTCCCCTGAGATCACCTCAGCAGGAAATTACCAGAAATTAAGGGCCCAGCCTTGCAAATATTTTGTCACGAGTAACATTTGTCAATGGGATACTCATGTGCAAGTGCTGGCTCAATCAGTGTCTAAAGTTGGCAACTGCAGGTGTAGTCCTTAAATAATTCAGTCTAAACTGAAAGTCTGCATTATACAATGCATATATCAGCCAATTTTTCTGAAGATGTTTCAATTCATACTACTCTGAGTTATTTTATCATGCTGTTTTTATTCATTTTCTTGCCCCGACTATCCCCATGTAGCCGCATGTTATGAACACTGAATTGGGCATGACACTGAGATTCTAGTCTACTCCAATCATTATGGAAAAACTGACATTCACATATTTTTATGTTTAGGCTCAACAGAGAGACAGTCAGTTGTTTTATATCAGGTTGCTAAAAACATGATTTTAGTTATTCCTATTGTGAAAAATACTTTTCATATATGATTTAATACTAATAAAATTACTGTAAAACGTCATTAGTTTCACATGGTTTCTAAGACTTTTTGATCCCTTGAATGAAAAAAATATGCTGTGAAAGAAAATTTTATTTAAATTGGGGGGTAAATTAAATATTTTTAAAACCCAGAAATAAATGCACTTTCCAATGAATCTTTCAAACCTTCATATAAAATCACAAACCTCTCTTATCATATGTGAAATGACTGCAATTCAGTAAGAGTCATAGCTGATTAATTCCAAGGAACTTAGAAGGTTATTCCAAAGTGCTGTATCCATAATTAAAGTGATGTTAGTTCTGTTCTTTCACGGATGTTTATCTTTGGAAGAAGTGATCCGTTTCATAACTTGGATTCCCCAGAATGCAGCGCAGAGGGAAAACAAGACCTATAATACAGAATTCAAAATGAGAAACATTGCATAACACTTTAAAAATATTTATCTGTAAACACAAATGGGTGAAAACACAGAAGTCTCAAGAGGAAAAATTACACAAGTTTTCTAGGCATACTTATAAATTCACTTCAGGAATATATGCTTTTTTTTATATTACCTTCTATTGTGTATATTCTTGTTTTAATTTGTTCTTTCTGAATGGTACTAAAATAAGATAACTTGCAAAGTCTGCATGACCTTTCCTATTTTGTAATTGGGTCTGGATTTGGAGTACTCAGAGTCACTTAAAATAAGACAGGGGAATAACACCAGCTGTGGTAGAAAGAGGTAGGTGCAAAAATTTTTTGTTTGTATATTTGTTCATTTGTTTTTTCAAGTCACGCCTGAAGATTGCTAACACTGCAAGTTGCATGGTAGTGTACAAATATCCAAAGTAATCTTAAATATTGTTATGGTTTTGGCTGGAATAGAGTTAATTTTCTTCATAGCGGCTCACACACTGCTGTGTTTTGGATTTTTGATGAAAACAGTTGTGATAATACACCAACGCTTTTAGTTGTTGCAGAGCAGTGCTTACATAGAAACAAGGACTTTCCTTGCGCTGCCTTGCCAGCGAGGCGGGTGGGAGTGCACAAGTTGCTGGGAGAGGACACAACCAGGACAGATGACATGGGCTGATCAAAGGAACATCCCACACCATATAGCATCATGCTCAGAAATAAAAGCTGTGGTGAAGAAAGAGGAAGGAGGGGGGAACATTCAGCAATAGCATTTGTGTTCCCAAGAAACCATTACACATGATGAGCCCTGCTTTCCTGGTAGTGGCTGAACACCTGCCTGCCAATGGGAAGCAGTGAATGAATTCCTTGGTTTGCTTTGCTTGCATGCATGGCTTTTGTTTTACCTAATAAACTGTCTTTATCTCAACCCATAAGTTCTTGCACTTTTACTTTTCTGATTCTCTCCCTCATCCCACCTGGGGACAGTGAGCAAACAGTTGCATGCTGCTTAGCTGCTAGGTTAAACCACAACAATATGGCAAATGAAGTGTTCTAGCTGCAGTACTGTAGACAGGCACTTATTACCCAACCTACTATTTATGTCAAGATACAAAGTAGATTTGAAATAACTTAAAGACTTAATACTGTTTTCCTTGTCCTCGGCTCCATGCATCTTTTTTGTTAGTCAATGAATTTTAATAAGAGATTTATTATTTATTATTATTATCATCATTATTAATTTGTTTGTCCCAAATTACTTTGGGATAAGTACAAATGTTTGCAGGGCTGAATCTAATTCAGGTAACAGTTTTGTCTAAAAAAAAAAATCTAAAAAAAATAAATAAATAACAGGATAAAAACTATTTGTGTGCATGTATGTATGTAAAATGTTTCACTTTAATGTTTTTCAATGAAACTTCTTAATTTCACATTTGGAATAAAGTTCTCACTCAGAAAATTGCAAAAGTATGACAACTGTGTTTTACCGAAGTAAATGTGAATTAAAAAAAACATTGCTCCCCTCCACTATGCCTTTGTGAGGCCCCACTTGGAGTACTGCATCTAGGTCTGGGGCCACCAGCACAAGAAGGACCCATTAGAGCGGGTCCAGAGAAGGGCCGTGAAAATGATCAGAGCACCTCGTCTATGAAGAATAGCTGAGAGAGCTGGAGATGTTCAGCCTGGAGACGGCTCTGGGGAGATCTCATTGCAGTTTTTCAATACTTAAAAGGGGCTTATAAAAAAAGATGGAAAGCAAAATTTTTCATGAGCAGATAATGGTAGGACAAGGGGGAATTGTATTAAAATGAAAGAGGGGAGATTTAGATTAGATGTTAGGAGGAACTTCTTCACTCAGAGGCACTGGAACAGGTTGCTCAGAGAAGGTGTGGATGCCCCCATCCCTGAAGGTGTTCAAGACCAGGTTGGATGAGACCCTGGGCAACCTGATCTACTGGGTGGCAGGGGGGTTGGAACTAGGTGATCTTTGAGGTCCCTTCCAACCCAAGCCATTCTATAATTCTATGATTCCATTTGTCCTGGAAGATATTTTTTGAAGTGATTTTTTTGTTTGTTTGTTTTGTTTGTTCGCTTCTTTGAAGGGACAGAGAAAATTTAAAATCAAAGGAATTTGGGGATCGAGTTATAATAATCCTTTTTTTCAGGTTTATCTGCAATCAAAAGGTATTGACTAGGACAGCTCCAATTTTAACATTAACATCATTTAACAGTCAACATTCAAAAATGCATGGCCCAAAAATCTACTACTGTGCTCATCCGCACTCATCAAAGTACATGAGATCTGAATGTCCAAAATAAATAATAGATGACCATAATATCTAAAAGGTACTAATTCTGCATTCATTGAAGGCAATGTGATGGGATGAGATCTGATCCCCCTCACAACCTATTTGGGACAGGTACAGCCTTCACATAATCTGTACAGTACATACTTAGTAGCACGAGATGGAAGTAACACAAAATAACAACTAATCACAATTCCATCAAATAAAATTAAATTCCCATTCAAACTTGATCAAGACAAATTCCCTTCAACTTCTCTAATTGAAGGTTTTAATTCTACTTGACCAAGGGTAGGCCAAGCAGTAAATGCTGTCTTTAAAACTTCTGATGACACTGTCAGTGCTCATTTGTGGTCTCATTTTTAAGAAAGGCTCACAGAACTCTCACCAAAAGACTTGTTTATAAGAGTTTCAGACCTTCAGATATGAAAGATTTAACATTTATTTTTCCATATATTATTGCAAGCACCTTGTAAAATTTGAGTAAAACACTGCGTGGTTCAATTTTTCATGTATGGAATGGAGAAACTTTTAAGTAGTGCTTCAGGCACATACTCTCCATGTTTTGTGAGATGCTTTATTTCTATACTGTGGTGCCCCTGTAGAGAAAAGCAATTACAAATAACTATCTGTATTTCTGATTTGTCTGTTATGTAACTAGGATCTGTGTGAATTTTCATCTAGATAAAATGACTTATATATAGCATATTCTGACTGTAGAAAAATTCTTTGTTGTGCTATCTCTAGAAGCAGATCTTATCTATTTGTCATAATTAGTACTTCTCTGAACCACTACTGAAGTCCTTTCATTCCTCACCTCAGAAAGATCACTCCTATCCCTGAAAGATGTATTAAATTTAGAAGTATTTCATTTTTCAGAAGAAGCACATTTAAGCACATTTAATGACTGAGGCACAGGGCATTTGTAGGGGATTAATGACTGCTGGGAGATGATGATCACCTGAAAAAGCACAGCCATGGGCCATTAAGCCCAAGGAAATATCCTCAGCTAAAGATGGTTATTGCTATTAAATACTGAAAATGAAACAAAATAATAATAATAATAATAAAACAACATCTTGGGTGAATTGTTGTTTTAAAGACAGAGTTAGGCAACTTCTTCTTCTTTAATTAAATTTCTCATTGAGAATTTCTTAAAGTATGCAATCAGTGCCTGTGGGGGCATATTTCAAACTGCAGTTGTTATATCCAGAATGAAAAACCACATACTGCACACTGGATCTGCAGAACTAGTTTGGCTTCATGATTCTATAAAAGTATTGATTCACTGCCTATCAATGTCAGGACTGCCAGTACTCGATGGAAAGTAATGTATTCATGAAACTATAATTCTGTAAGGTAGAGGGGGGTGGAGGAGCGGAACATCAGGGAAAAAAATTAAGGGGCCCCATCCTCCCTCACATGACAGCAGTTCTGGCCAGCTCTACTGCTATAATGCTGACCTGTAGTGAGCAGAGCCAGCTGTACGGAGCTACCAGGCAGAAACTTTCTGTGGAGGTTGGAGTTCAGTTTCTTCTGATTGCTGCTACATAATTTAGAGTTGCAAGGTTTGAACCACTTGAATAAATGGTGCAATCACATGACGTCAGTAATGGAAAGTCAAGCTAACACATGCCAGAATTTTGAGCAGACAGGAGTGTGGGCAGCAGGAAGCAGCAGAAGAGCATTCCACCAGACAACCTGAACTATTTGTGTATTATTTTTTTTTTAAATGCACTAGGCAAACCATAGATCCTGAACCCTATATGCAGGTATTTCGAATTTCCCAGTTCAACATTCTGGCATCCTAACTGCGGTCTTTGTTTGTTTTTCCTTTAGAGTTATCTAAATTATTGTCACAGAAATTCTCTTTCTTTCCCATACTGTCCAAATCCACTAGTATTTGCCTCTTGAAAAAAGTATTTATATATCAGTTTCCCAATTTAGACAGTTTTGAAACTAAAAAGATAGAATTAAATAGTATACAGTCTTCTGTTTTTACAATGAGAAAAGTTCCCCCACAAATATTATTCCATAACAGCAATAGTATATGGAACGATTAAGCTTGAATGCAGAATTTATCACAAGCGTATATCCAGGAAAGTTAAGCTCATAATGCAAGCTTTTTACCACCTTAATGCAAGCACTTATTGCCTTTACCTCTTCAAGTAACTACAAATTAATGATAGACTGTCCTTTAGGCTGCTGGAAGAGGGCAGTCCTCTTTAAAATATTTACATCACCTCCTTTCATACAGTTGTTCTGTTTCCGGACAGAAATAGAAATAATACTATTCACAAGAATAAAGATACCTTAGTTAATGGACTGACTGCAGGACTGAGTCTGCTGTTCACAGGAAATCCCCACTGGAATGATGTAAGTTTATTAAGCTGTAAACTACTTTAAAATAATTATCTAAATTCAGGCACTCACTTCCATGTGACTAGCTTTGCTGATAATCACTAATGCTATTTTCTGCCATTTTCTCTTTGGTAATGGCTTTTGCAGATGAGTTGCCTTGACAGTGTTTTTGTTTGTTTGTTTGTTTGTTTTTTATCTTGCAGATTTCATCTGGATAGAAGACTTCAGATATTAGTCAAGAAATACAGACAAGTGTCCAAAGATAACCTTGCATTAGGGAGGGGCTGAGGCTTTAACCACAAGACCTCAGAGATCCCTTCCAACCTAAATCATTCAATGTGTCTCTGACACTTCTCTGATTCTACCCAGACATGTTCACTTCAAATTTCACTGCAGAGACAGTTTGCACCTGTCTGCACCTGCCCAACAAGTTGACTGTATTGGGGGTACATGACTTGTGAACAGACATGTTAATGAAATTGAATTATCTGAACACCTCTGTGTTTGGTAAACTATTCCTAGCTCTGGAAAGGGGTCAGGAAAATCAGCACATCCACATCATTAGGTTGACTGATAGCATCAAAAAACGGACCTGGTACTGGCAAATGTGATAAATGATGAGCCCTATCAAGCTGATGCTGCCAACTGTTTAACTGACACTGAAAATTAAACAAGACTAAGGTTATTTTTATATTATTTACCTACAAATACAATCATGGCTTCTTCAAAGGCACTAGAAATAATTTTAATGAAAATTAAAAATTATTTTTAGGCTGAGACTGTTTCTGTGCTGAAATACACAAAGGAGATGGAAAATACGTGTCTCAGAAGTGGGGGAAGAGGTTCACTATTTCTAGATGTTTGGATTTGGGTGCGTACATCTTCATTCTCAGTGCCATGTTTTGAAATGAGCAATCTGACGCTAGTAGAGAAATGCTATGGTATTAGCAGCAGATCCAGAAATCACTTGTCTTGTAGAGTGCACAGATCAAGAACATGGCACTTACAAAAAAAGTTGTAATAACAATATTTGGAAAGGGAAAAAACTAAGAGCTGGGCTGCCTTTTTTTTTTTTTTTTTTTTTTTTTTTTTTTGTGAGGGAACTATGTATAGAAGGCATCTGCAGTAGCTTCACGGCATTCATTCAAGATTCCTGCAAAAGTAGCAGGATGTCAGGAAATTCTCCACAAGGGTTCATCATACACATTTAGATTGTTGGTGCAGCACACGTCTCAGATTCAACATGTCCCAGACATAGAACAGGGTGTGTATCAATAGATTGCTAGCAGACACATGATTAAGCCAAGTATCTCCAACCCCCACAAAAGCATATTGACAGTGGACTCATGGACTGGTTTCTTGCTAGTATGATATACCTCTTTAGTTTTACACTTCATTATTAGCAGATGATGAGAAAATAGTAGGAAAGCAATATATACATCTCATATCTATTCCGTTAAATGTTTTAATCATACTTCTTTTATTAAAATATGGTTTGAGACTCTAAAGCTAGATGATGCCTGAAAACGTAGGCTGCAAATCTCCCATACCTGAAAAGGATTATGTTATATACTCAGGAAAGACAAAGAAAGATATGAAGACAGGATATTCTTCAGTTGCTTTCACAGCTGAGCACATCCTCACAATGAAATGAAATACACTGCAGAGATGCCTGAGTTAGCAAGGACATTCTAACTGTTAAGTGTCTCTCAGCACAGCACCAGGTTGTCAGGCGCCAGGCTGACAGACTCTCCTGGCACTGCACCTGAGCTGGTAAATTGTATCCCTCAGCTAAACACATGGGGATTTTCACACAGGCAGAGCTATTGCAGTTCTATTTAGACCTGAGGCAGTTTATGTGCATCCAGCACGATATCTTGAATCCCACCACCACACTGCCTCTCAAAATATTTGTGTGTGTATCCTATTGAATTGCTACCTATTATATTCCTTCCCTGGGTCAAAGAATAATCCACAGTCTATGCACTAGGATTAAGAAGGTTTTATCTCATTCCTGAAGAGACAAAACCAATAGCAAAACAAAATCCCAAAACCAGGAAGCTCTGCTGTCAGTCGTGAATAGGAACTTCAAAGCGTGTTAATAATCATTAAACCCTCACCTTACATTGAGCTAATGCAAGCTAGAGATAGTATCAACATTATACTCATTAACATATATATAAACTCTCTGCATGCTCTTCAGTACAAAAGTTGCCAAAATGTTTTACTGAAATATCTGAGAATACTGCCCACACTAAGTTACCTAATTCCACCCATAAATTCCTACATCATTGTAAAACATTTAGACTTTCTGAGTTGTTCTCTAAAGAACTCTGATAAACAAAATAAATCTTTCTAGATGTTCAACAAATTTTTTAAAACAACTTCTGCACCAAGTGTGTTTCATTGTTTTTTAAAATGAATTCTAAGAAAATTTCCACAGTAATTATAAATTTTTGATCATCCTTTGAGCTTAAAAATCTCATAAAAGATGCGAACATATTATATCATTACACATTCCAGGTCATAGTATTATTTTATAATTTCTGTTTTGCATTCTTTTATATTGCTTTAGTTTCTAGGAAAAAAAAATAAAGAAAGGATAATCTTAGTTCACAGTTTTATTCCCATGGTTCCCAACTTTGCCACTAAACATTGAATCGTACCATCACATTGTTATTTCATATTTAACTTTTCAAATGATTAATTCTAGCAAACCACAACTTGCTCTCACTGTATTTGCTAGTCTTTATCATAAATTAATTCTCAGCTCTATCTACTTATTAATTCTATCTTTATGTCCAGATGCATGTCAGAACAGCTAGTGGCTTCATAATATTCCTAAAACCAAAACTGTCAAAATCACATGAAAAACATATCACCTAAAAACATATGTCTGAAAACTGCATTTTGTAATTCTTTGCTTTTGCTTTCTGATTTTACTTGTAGTGGTTAGATTTCTTGTTTTCAAGGTTTTTAAATTAAAAATTGTGTGCTGATATACGAATCTGTGAGCTTCAGTTTCAAAAACATGACAACTAACAGCCCTGCTCACCCTAGAAACTTCTACCAATAACTAAACTTTTGCTAGAGAGTCCAGACACTGTGCCATCACTGAGGGAACTCCAGTACATACTCTGAACCCCTCTTGGCTGCTGCCATGTCAGCATTCAGCTCCACATTTGTTCCTGATGAACAAGAGCGATGAGCATTAGCAGAATGGCTCAGTCTCTGGTGTTCTAATACTACCTAGATTTATCACACTAGACTAGGTTGAAGGGAGCACCGCTAGAAGGAAAATTAGTGAAATAATGCTTTTTATATTTTTAACAATACAGTACCAAAAAAACAAGTTCACAGATCAACAGTTTTAGAACTTAATTCAGACTTTCACCTTTTTCTATTTCTGTTTTTTCAGCTTTTTTTTTCCCTCAAATTTGAGAAACAACAGGTATAGAAATAATTTTGTTAATTACTGTATTTTAAATGAAGAAACTAAGCTTTCATAAAATTAAGAAGACAAATGTTAGAAATAACTCAATCCATAAATATACTGGTTTAATGTTTTGAAGGCCAATATGTCAAATGAGATTGAAATATTTATTAATAGCTGTTCATTGCAGAAGCAAAATATTTAAAATAGTCCCGTCTCAGTTTAGCAAAAGTTGTTGAGTTTATTTTTTTTAAAAAATTTAAACAGGAAGTACACCCATTGAGATGAAATATCTCATTTACTTTTATGCCTGTCAGCTGCTGTGGCATAATTACATACACCCCACTGCATCATTTATAGCTCAAACACAAGTTGGAGTGTAAAAGAGATATCTGCAAAGAACTATTTCCTTTTATAAAATGTTATCTAAATTATATGTAAGGAGCAGTTTTTCCTCCCTCACTGAAGAAACATGGATCTCATTCTCCTTTAATCAGCAGTTTACAGCAGATATCTTATATTTAATCAATTTTAAAGTGTTCTCTTTAGGCTTAAAAAAATGAATGCTTTTAAATTCAATACTCTATATAAGAAAGACTGGACATGTATATTGCTGTACATGATAAGAGTAAGGGTATTGTTTTTATACAGTCATAGGTTTAAGAAAAGTTAATATTAAAGTTAATAAAGGTAATAAAGTTAAAAGTTAATACTGCTTAATCCTTCAGTGGAATATTTTTTTTTCTTTACTTAAAACATGGGGCAAATTAATTTGAAAGAGCCTGTGCAGGATGGACCTGTCCTTTATGCCTGCATCCTCACTTGAAAATACGGGAAAATTACAGCTACAACACAAAATGATTGTAGTTTGGACATAGAAGAAAAATTGATAATCATAACATTTCAAAATTTGGATCACCTATTACCTAGCTGTGTAATATTTACCTAATAAGTACCTACAAGGATAACTAAATCCGTGCAAGCCCTTCATTTTTATGTCAGTTTAATACTCCTTGACCTTGCAGGAAGAAGATTGTGTCTAATCTCTCCATCATTAGCAGGCATAAAATATTCTATGTTTCTATACAGATGGTGTCATTTCAGAGTGTAGATATTGTGCATAAGTGCCTTGGTGTGGTGGTGAACAAGACCAAGAGCACTCTATCAAACTTTAGAGATCTGACAAAGGTGTCTGCAAAGTGGGAGAGTGGGAGATCTCTTAGTATACTAAATGTGTTCTTGAGAGAAAGTTGACTAGGTACAAGCTCGGAAGTGGGAATACATCCGCTGTGTGAAAAATGAAAAGAAAAAAAAAAAAAAGGAAAGAAATCTTTGCCCACAGACATTAGATCACTGACGGGAAAACTTTGCTGCAGATGTTGAAAAGAAGCGATGGGGAAGAGCTGGCTACTGTGACTAATGGCAAATATGAAAGAAAGGAGTAAGAATGTGCAGAGAGGGATAAAAAAATTGAGTGACAAGCAGAAGGGATTTCCAGTACAGTGGGAAAAAAAAAAAAAAAAAAAGTATTCAAGGAAGACTGAGAGAGATCAAGGCAAAAAGTCATTTGAGACAAAGACTGTTCTGAAAGCCAATACACTGTAAACAGAAAGTAATCCCTTCACTGAAACAATGGAGAGCATAGAAGGCTGTTCTCAGCATTTAAAAAGAAAAAAAAAGAAAAAAAAAAAACTTCTTTTGAGCAAAGGAAATATATTAATTGATACCCTAAAGGAAAAATCTCTTCACAGAAGATACATTTTCAAGTTAAAGATAGACAGAACACACCCATCTTGCTGGCCAACCGTCTTTTGAGGCCAAAAACAGTAAAATGTGACAGTTTTTAAGTTCCAAGGAAAAGATAAATGTTCTGAGGTCAGTCCAGCCCTCTGTCCATCACTGTACAAGGAAAACCAGATCTTCTGACTGTGTGTCACTTTCTTGCCATACTCTCAACACACTCTTTCTGTGTTCTGGCTTGTTGCTTCTATTTTTGTCTGGAAAATTTCCATTCCCAAATCTCACTATCTTTTTTGATAATGTAAAAGTTGCTGTTCTTGTTATTAACCACAACTATATTCAAATGGCCCAAGTCATTCACTTCAGTAATGCAGAGAGGATCTTCCTACTCATTATGTCAAGCCATTGCAGTTGTGTTATTTAATTAGTCTATTAATAATAATAATAAAATGAATTGAATTGATTATTGTGCAGGAAAATCCATATGACTTTCCACTAGGAAAACTAGGGGAATACAAGAAATGAAACTTCTACATAGAAGGTACAGAACTGACTGGAAGAAAAGATCTCCACGAAAGTAAGAATCAATTAATCAATTATTATATCACAAAATGAAAAGATTTAAGTTAAAAAATAGGCCCTTATATAACATTTCTAACATTAAAAAGCTATGGAAATATCCGTGTTTTTTTTTTCTATTTCTTTCTGAAGCAAATGTGTAATTTAATAGAAATGAAAGGTACTATAATTAAGAAGAAGAAACCAAATGCACAAATATGAATGACAAATAATGGATAGTCAAGAACAAATCAGAAAAAAAATAATAACGGAGATTTGGAGCAGCTCACAAACAAAACATCTCAACCATAAAGTGCTGATGCAAAAATATGCCAGTATCAGTGTGGAAGATACTAACAGGAGTGTTTCATGTTACACACAGTAATTGTTCCAGCCTACTCAAAGCTGATGAAGTCTTTAAGGAAAACCTAGATAAATTGGACATAGTCCTGAGGTAGAAGACAAAAATGATAAAACATTTAGAACAGTTGACCTGTAGGAAAGCTTGAAGAAATTCTACTGTGCATCTTTGAAATAAAATAAAACTCAGGAGAAGCCAAATCTTCTGAAATATACAAGAGTAATACAGAAAGAAAAGATAAGAAGCTACTGCTCAAGGTAATAAAAACAAACAAAAAAAATCTTTTTGAACTAAGGTTTTCATACATAATAGCTAAAGCCCTACTGCCTGGAAGGATGGTATAGCATTGGAATCAGCTATGTAAGGAACCTGTGAAAGGTATATAAATGACAAGATAGGCATATGTTTATGGTGTAGCTGTACTTGATCCTTCTTTCAGTGCAGACTCCCTGCCAGACCAGTATTTCTGTTTATTCACAGTGAATATAAAGGAACTCTTCATCTCAAACTAACATTTGCTAAGACTATCTACTTTGCCAACAGCAGTTGAGACTGCTTAGTGCACAGAGCAACCATTACTTAGTAAACATTTTTGCAATAATCAACCTTGTGCAAGACTTCACTGATTTAATTCTCAGATGTCATTGTTGCTTTAATAAGGGGATGAAAAGCAAAATCTGCTTTCTGATTTTGGATAGGTTTGAACCTGCCATATCAGAGGATCATAGGATTATTACATTTAGAAATCATTTTGCATTGGCTTTTCAAATATTAGCTGCAAAGACTGGTGGCAGAAGCATGAGTTTGCTCACTCCTATTTTATACACAGCATAGTCTCTGCACTAAAAATATGGGACTGCATAGTGAAAATCATCTGCTTCTAAGACTCTCAAAGAGTCCAGGTATTATAGTGAAAGCCTGGGATGCTGGGATATTCAGTTTGCATTCTTTGAAAACATGATCCAGACATGTTTAGACATCTTATAGCAAGACTCAGTCTTCACAGCTTCTTAGCTGCAAAACAGAGACAGTATTTCTATCTCCCTCCAAATAAGTACTTTCCAGTCCCTGTCCTACTAAAAACTAAGAGTTTCATGAGTGAACTAGAGTAATGCTGAGAGGATAAAGACATATCAAAAAGACATAGATTTGGCACTTCATGATTTTTTTTCTGTGACAAGCTTTATATAAATAATTCTGAATCTATAGTATTTTTTTTCCTCAACAATTATGTGCTTGAATAAACACAATGGACATCTTTAAAAATCAGATAATTGAGTGTATTTCTTATATGGCTCCAGCTATTGAGCAATCTTAGTTCCATAACTCATGGTGCTGACCACATGAAGAGCTAAAAATGGTGTGAGAAATTGTTTCCATCTCATGATTACGTTGTTTTAAAAAAGTCTCAAGTCACTGTATCATGAAGAATTGCACAATGTTGAAAAAATATCAATCCAGACTTCAGTTCTATAGAAATATATCATTTTCTTAATCTAAGGATTTGTTGTGTCCCCCCTCCCCCCAATGTTGAATCCTATATTAAGAAGGATGTTGTGCCCTAAATATGATTCTGTCTTGGAAAGGCTACTTGGTATTGTTTTATTTGTATGTCAAAGGGAGGACTGAAGTCTCAACAATTGTTAACCTCTCCCATGGTGTGCTAATAAAAGGTCAGAGGCTCACATGTGGCTTGCAGCCTGGGGGATTTCTCTCAATGTTCTGCCAGGGATGGGACCGCCCGAACAGATTCTCTCATAAGTTTTAAGCCATAAACTGCATCCTACTTGGCTCACTGTGCCAAAACTGGACCCAGGGGTATCCAAAGTCTTGGCTGATGGGAAAAAATGAGTGCTTCCTATGAAAGCCACAGCTGTTTTCCTGAGAGAGAGAGTGCACAGATGCTCAAGTATTTCTCTGCTTTTCGTTTCTGACTACCTGTTCTGGCAGCAGTTCCAAGAAAGGGGGAGGACAGAGGCAGGCATCCAGCTGCTTTCAGTAAGCCCTGGCAGCACAGGTACTGATTACCTAAACACTAAAAATGTTCAAAAAGCTTCTTTTTCTTTTTTTTTTTTTTTTTGTTTGTTTGTTTGGAGGGGAGGGGTGGGGAGGATTTCAAACTGTGAAATAGGTGAGAGCATGCACTAATGTTCCCAGCTTCCCCTCTTGAGCAGAAATTTAGTGATCAGGATAAAGACCTTAATTATTAAAGCAGAGACTATTTAAGGAAAAAAAAAAAGTGGTGATGTATTTTATTGAAAAGACATTACTTAGAAGTGGGTATTTTATATATATCTATAAATATATATATATACAAAGGGAAATTCAAAGGTACATAGAAAATACATGTATCCTATGTATTTTCTAGAAAGATTAGTGTCCTCAGACTGTAGGCTGAATGCCATAATATAGATTTTATCTTGAACTGTAGGGTGATATTTACCTTGAGTGTAACTCTCTGAAGTCAAAAAAAATACATATGCAAAGTTAGATTTTGAAATGATTTTGCCCAGGATTGTATATAACATCACCTACCTCATAAATTCAATTGAAATCACATTACATAGTGATGTACATATAGTAACTGTTTAGTAATTATCCTTATCTTTTTTTTTATATTTATTTTTTGTGCATACATATTGACGGTCAATGACTTTTTCTTATATATAGTAGGTCAAATGTCTATCCTTTTCTTCTGAACAGGTTGCAGATATGTTTTGTAGCCATTATAATGACTCCCTTCAACATTTTTCTCTAGTAGCACCTTTTGAAGTATTATATGTTTCTTAACTGGATAAATCTCCCAATTAAAGCACAGTTAATTAATTTACATCAAATGGAGTAGTATATAGTTTTAGCTGATACGTAAAGAGTAGAACAGCACATAAATGTGTTCCTGGATTTAATGATTAGCCACTGCTCAGTGAATCAACAGAATCACTACCAGTTAAGCTTACAGTTCACCAGATCATTTGCTTTTAAGGACAGCTTTGTCATTCTCATGCACGGCTGCATCTCTTTTCTACCTTCAGTGCTCAGTGAGTGCCTGCTCCTTCTGTCACAACGTCTATGAAATGAAGAAACATCTGTCTGTCAACAGTGGAAACTAGCAGATGATCAAGGTTTTCTGTAAAAAGATGAAAATTTCTCTGGGAAAGAGCAGCTCTATAAAAGTGGTAATTCTTATCAGACAATCAAAAAGACATTCTTCCATAAGTCATCTGAATGATGTTTGCTTAAAGATTCACAGCAGGCTACTTGAACAGGTATGGACCAATCTTCCTAAGGGCCTTCCCTCTCCTTCTCATTATTCATCAATACTTTTTCATTTACATTCAGTCCCAACATTTTTTTTTATGCTTTCGTTGACTTGATCACCACCCAGACAGCAGACACTTCAAGTCAGTCATCAAACCATGTTCTTGTACTAATGGCTAAACTGCTCTCTTAGCCAGTGCATTTCCCAGACACAGAAATAGCTTTGGTTTGACAATTTCCTCCAAAGTATTCTTTAAGTGATTTTCTGAGCTCTTACTTCAGACCAGAGGAGCTTTAAAGCTGATGAAGTCAAATCCAGCGTGGTAGATACACTATTTCTAAACCATAAGGATAAGAAGTTAGATCCACTCTGAGTGGTGATCTCACAGCTCAGCCATGCAGGCTGTTGCTCCCCCCTTAGAGGTGGAAACCACTTGGCGAGATGGATCATGTACGAATTCTAGGAACAGAATAAGACTAAGAAAGTGTTTTCACCTGACCGAACTATGAGAAGTCAGTGAGTCTGAGCTGGTTAGAAAGTCACAAATTCAGTAAAAAAGTTACTGTACTTGAGCCACACATTGCCCAAAATTGTTCACATGGGGAAAGAGCTATGGGAATTTTGCTGCGTGTATCACTAACTTGAGTCTGTCCTGTCTCTCTTTCTCCTTTGCAACTCATTTATTGCACTTCCAAATGGATCAGTGTCTTTTTGTTTTCTTGTCCAAGCCTTTATAACACAGCATCTGTGTTGTAAAGCACTTAAAAGAGAGCAATTACCCTTTTTTTTCTCCAAACTAAATGACGGAGGTCTTCAAAATGTCGGGTGGTTTCACACAATATAAAGTGTCCCTGTGTGACAATAAGAATCAATGCCCTGCTACCTATTTAAATAAGAATGTCATAATTTTCAGTTGTTTATTCAGGATCAAACAGGTTTTGTTGAAAACTAACTAACGTAGGCAATAATATATGCTTATCTCTAGTTTTAGTTTAGTTATTTGCAATATTTTTGCTGTGCTAGCTTTTTCAATTATTTTTCTATCCTTCACCTGACTAATAATGAATTGTTCCAATTTTTATTGAAAGTATCTTATTTTTTCTTTCAAGCACTGTCAGAATAAGTCTTTTGCAGTTATGCATTTATCAGTCAAATCATACTTTCAGCAGCACTATAAAAACACAACACTACTTTTCTTTTTTGTTGAAAGCCAGTATACTGAATTCCTGAATCATACAAAAAACATGGAAAATAAATGTGTTATCATAAAAATCATTAAAGCAGGAGAATGAAAGGGGACAGGGTTATAGAAGCATAGACATATTTCTAACAAATTCATACATATGTGACATATGATCTAATCTTGCAACCTTTATTCACAAAAGTAATCTTACTGAAGTCTATAGGAGTACTCACATAAAAAAAAATAAAAATACAGGATTAACCCTGAAATTCTGAAAGAAATCTACTTGTTTTTTTTTTTCTGCTGTAAGAACAAATATTGCATCATAAAACAAATGATGTCCAGATGAGTAAAATAGCTTAGCAACAGGATAATCTTATATAAGACTTACAGGCACATCCATAGTGATGACAGATAATAGAACCTGAAGAGAGACTATCAGAGACAATTTGGAGTGTAGCATCGGAGTCTCCTCCCAGTTGTTAAAGACAGTATTGTCAGATCCTTCAGGAAGATTAGTCTGTATCTAAAGGGATTTACTACTGATATTATAATATTACCATCAGAGAGAATTGATTTTTGGAATAAAGGAGAAAATAAAATCATTTAAAAAGTGACTTAAAAGCACCTCTAGCTGCCACTAGTAAGAGAAAATGAAATGAATGAGCTTATTACAGGCTGCTGTATTATGTAAATACATCCAGAAAAGAAGAACATGAAGAACCAAACATGTTTGGACACATTTTTGAATAAATAAACATGAGTTTTTCATTTGCTAAGCCCACACAATGATTTAATTTTAAACAGATAGGTTTGTTCTATCTGTAAGCTTTCCGTGGGACCATATTACAGGGCTGATTCTGATCTGGATCAACATGCTTAACTGTGCTCATCAGGCCATAAGCCATGGTGAAATAGTGGGCAAATGCAGCATAGGGTTGGCTCCCAGGGGATCTCTGCATCCACTCAGGGTGAGCTGGACCTGACATCTTCCACAGGCTGCTATTGAGGTGTGGCAAAGGCCACTTTGCAATGATATGCCTATGTACAGTTTTCCAAAACTATCCATGAAAGGCTTAATTGTAAAGTTCTTCTCCCTGACACATATATAACAAGGACCAGAAATAACTGCAAAATGGAAAATATATTTTTACTGTTTTTGTAATTTTGTCCAATGTTTTCTTAATCTTATGAATTCAAAGTCTGATGATTCCTCTGTGTATTTGTATTCAGTAGTGCAGTATGAGCAGCTGAAAAATATTAGATAAAGAAATAACTTTTATATATCTTTGACATAGATGATTATGTTTTATTTTTTTGTTTTGTTTTTACTCTAGAATTGGTGAGAAAACTATACAAACCATATCAGACCTATATTAATGATTTTATCTCCACAGTTCCACAATCCCTTTATGAAGCGTTCCACTGGGATATATTCATTTAAAGAACAAATCAAATATTCCAACCTGATGGTGTAAAAAACATAACCAGGGAGTTGGGCAGAAGGTGTGGTTGATTAAAAAGGAACCAAATGCGTAGTATGTCGAGTATCTGGAAGTGGGAAATAAGGATAAATGTAGAATTATCATTATTCTGTCAAAACATACTGAAGTTTACACATAGGATTGATCTGGCTGGAGCTTATTACGGACATGAGGAGCAGGGGACAATAATTTATTGATCCAAAAAATATAACTATGGATTAGAGTCTGTTTTCTTCTTTTTGCATTGAAAAAATGCATTTGAAGCTGTTTGTTATGTTTGCAATGAAAAGTTAGCTATGTTTCTGAGGTATGTTTAGATTCATTTTCAGAAGAAATAATTTATTCAACAAATTTCAGCTCTTCTGTTATACACAAATTTTATGGGACCAGAATGACCTCACAATAGATTTATTAATCAAAATTATTATTACCACCTTATTGTGGTGGTGTACTCCTCCTGCCCTGCTCCAACCTGACCTTTCACCCATACCCTTGCTTGGGGAATAACCATCGGTGGTAGCCGTGATAAATGCATATGGTTGTTATAGCAGAACCGGACTCAAGGTGGATTTGAGGAAGATAGATCCAAGGGCTAATGGTGCATGCACCAACCAAATATGGCTGATATACAAATATGACGTGATACTAATCAATCATCTTAGCCCATAAATAGGGGACAGCCCAGAGCCCACTGAGCTCTCCTGTACTGCAGCGGGCTTCATGACAGGATCTTCCCCTTGAGCATGGACCCCTCTCAAGGTTACTTCTTGAGATCAAGAGATTCCTTACCTGAGACAGATACTTGGTAAGTGACCAATAACTAGCTTGCTGAAACTTTGCAAGTAATTTGCTAAGCATGCTGAAACTTTGTAATCTTTGCTAAGTGATAAGATAAGGATTGATTTGATATAATCCTTTAGGCATAAACTGTTGAGTCTGGGATTGGGATAGGATCTGGTCACATCTAGACTCCTTGGAATTTGGATGGCAAAAGGGACTACTCCATTCTGAACCACATGACTCAATGTAAGGGGTCTTCCTGACACTTTCAATCTGAACCTGTCCTCTACTCAGTAAATAATTAAGTGACCTTGCCATCAAAAATCTTGTTAATGCTGCGTTTACCATAAGAACTTTCTAAAATATCTGTTTTATTCTTGATTAATCTTTGCTAAATCACTATTTTCTTCAATAAATATATTGCTGCTTCCCTTTTACAAGTGAAGTGCATAATTACTTTTGTGACACTTATGAATTCTTTTCCTACAGATCAGTCCTGGTTTATTACAAATAGTTGATGTGTCTGCACCATATTATTAACTCTTTTTTCTATTATATCTATGTTAAAAATATGTCTAACCTTGTATGAAGATATCCCGTTGTATTCTAGCCATCTACCATGTGCAAGTTTGAAAAAGTGCTTGAAAATTTTTGGAAAGGCAGTCTCCAAGTAACCTCAAGGACTGCCTCTCGTCTCGAGTCCAGTTGAGAATATGTGGTGCATCAAGTCTAATACAACAACTTTTATAGCCAGTGACAACTAGGTAAAAGCATGCAGAGCCTTAACGGTATCCAACCACCCTGATTCTCCAGCTGAAATAATCAGACATTTGCAGCTTTGTTGACTGGGAACAATCTTTGGCATAAAGATATAACAAGACTTGAATTCCTATTTCTGAAGACATTGTAAACAGGTAATCCACTCTACTCTTATTGCTCTTTCACATAAAGCCTAGATGGGAGCAGCATCCTAGCATTGTCTGCATCTATGAGTTTATGTTTGTAGATATCCCATGTTAAGCTTACAAAAGTAGGAACAAAAAAACAGGCTCTTGGGACACATCACAAATAAACATATAAAGCCCAGTGAACACTTGCCTCATAGCAACATAGCAGCAATAGAACTCTCATAACTTCATGTTTGCAGCTCTCCCAAAGAAAATGCTCCTTATTTTATAGCTCCAGGGTTTTTGTTTTGTTCTTGTTGGTTGTTTTTTTACCTTTTTTTTTTTTTCACTGTTGTATTCACCATCTTGCTACGACACCACCAATAAAAATAAACAGTAAAAAACTGCTGTTTTCAGCTCTCCCTTCTCCAATCATTTTATCTTGTCTCTCTCTCTTTAACCAGAGCAGCCTGCCTCAATCTCTGCTGATACTCATGTACCAATGTTTTGCCTGGCATCCCACCTGCAGTAGGAGCCACATGAATGGTTTTTTCATATAACAACCCATTCCCTCTCATGCACCCAATTCCCATCCTGGACAGCATCCCATAAATACATAGATGGTAATAGAATATCAGAATTAATCATAAGGCAAAAGGTCAGAATGGATTTTAGCCTATGGAAATAGTATTAAAATTTATATACTCATAATGATCAGAGCTGACAGCTGGACTTTTCTTAGAGTACAAGAGCTCTCTATCCCCATTTGTAAGAAAACAAGCAGGGAAGGCAGAAAGCATGGCTGAGTCTGCTGGTCAAACTGAGATGTAAGAAGGAAATGCACAAGCAGTGGAAGCAGGGACACGTGGCCTGGAAAGAGTACAGGGATGCTGTCTGGATGTGTGTGGATGGGATCAGGAAAGCCAAGGCACATATATAACTGAATTTGGCAAGGGATATGATGATTGACATGAAAAGATTCTGTTGGTACACTGGCCAGAAAAGAAAGGCCAAGGAGTGTGTACCCCTTCTGATAAAGAAGAAGAGAGGACTGGTAACAGCAGACATAGAGAAGGCTGAGAAACTCAACAACTGCTTTGCCTCAGTCTTCACTTCCAGTCAGGCTCCCCACAACTCTCATTTCCCTGAACATGTAGATGAAGGCTAGGGGAGCAAAGTTCCTCCCACTATAAGTGAAGAGCAGGTTTGAGGCCACTTGATGAAACTGAACAAATCTATGGGGCCTGATGACGTGCATCCCAGGGTCCTGAGGGAACTGGCTGATGTAGCTGTCAAGCCATTCTCCATCATATTTGAAAAACTCTGGCAGTCAAGTGAAGTCCCTGCTGACTGGAAAAAGTGAAACATCTTTTTTTTTTTTTTTTTTTTTTTTAATGTAGGAAGGAAGATCTGGGAACTACAGACCAGTGAGCATCACCTCTGTGCCTGGAAAGGTCATGGAACATATCCTCCTGGAAACAAAGTTAAGTCACATGCAAGACAGGGACATGACATGAGACAGCCAGCTTCACCAAGGGGAAATCATGTCTGACCAGCCTGGTGCCCTTCTATGATGGAGTGACTGCATCAGTTGTCAAGGGAAGACTGTCCAGTGTTATCTAACTGGACTTCTGCAAGGCCTTTGACGTGGTCCCACACAACATCCTTATCTCTAAATTAGAGATGGATTTAAAGGGTGGACCATCTACTGGATAAGGAATTGGCTGGATGGCCACATCCAGAGATTTGCAGTCAATGGCTCTATGTCCAGGTGGAGGCCAGTGATGAGTGGTGTCCCTTAGGGGATCCATCCTGGGACCAGAACTGATATCTCTATCAATGAGATAGACAGTGGGATTAAGCGCACCCTCAGCAAGCTTGCAGATGATGCCAAGCTGAGTGGTGCAGTAGATACAACAGAGGGAAGGGATGCCATCCTAAGGGACCTGGACATGCTTCAGAAGTGGTCTCATGTGAACTTAATGAGGTTCAATAAGTCCAAGTGCAAGGTGCTGCACCTGTGTCAGGGCAATCCCAGATGGGAGTACAGACTGGGTGGATAACTCATTGAGAGCAGCCCTGCAGAGAAGGGCTTGGGGGTTCTGGTGGATGAAAACCTTGAAAAGAGCCAGCAGTGCGTGCTTGTAGCCCAGAAGGCCAACTGCATCCTGGGCTGCATCAAGAGAAGAATGGCTAGTAGGTCAAGGGAGGGGATTGTGCCCATCTACTCTGCCCTTGTGAGGCCTCAATTAGAGTGCTGTGTCCAGGCCTGGGGACCCCAGCACAAGAAGGATGTGGATCTGTTAGAATGGGTCCAGAGGAGAACCACAAAAATGATCAGAGGGCTGGAGGGTCTTTCCTATGAAGACAGGTTGAGTGATCTGGGGTTGTTCAGCCTGAAGAAGAGAAGGCTCTGGGGAGACCTCATTGCAGCCTTTCAGTACTTAAAAGGGGCTTATAAAAAAGATGGAAAGTGGCTTTTTTACACTGACAGACGGGTAGAACGAGGGGAAATTGTTTTAAATTAAAAGAGGCAAGATTTAGTTCAGAAAAATTCTTCACTCAGATGTAGTGAGGCACTAGAACAGGTTGCCCAGTGAAGGTGTTGTCTCCCCATCCCTGGAGGTGTTCAAGGCCAGGCTGGATGAGGCCCAGGGCAACCTGATCTAGTGGGTGGCATGGGGGTTGGAACTAGGTGATCTTTAAGGTCGCTTCCAACCCAAGCCATTCTAAGAATATTACTAAACTTCTTCCTAAGTGGCGTGTTCTCTTTGAATATGGAAATTTCTTTGTATTGGTATGTCATTAAAGACCTGGAGAAAAAATGGCTAAACAGAACATTATAAATAAATATGCATACAATATAAATACATTACATACATCAATTCCACAATCTGAAACTCAAATTTACAGAAGTTACAGGGGATATGGGTATTAGAAACATATGGTTGGAAGAAGTTTCTGTATCGTCAATTTCAGTTCCCACAATGATAAGAAACCATATAAATAAATATTTTGTGCGGGCAAACGTATGGAACATAACACAAGCTAAAAATATTTCCCCAAATGCTTTGCTAAACTTTAATCTGTAATAAAATCACAAAATCTATAACCGTCATAGAACAAAAATATCAGGAAAGCCATTGTCACATGCTAAGAAGCACACAGAGTGGAACTACAGATCCTCAAATTCCTGGTTGTCAGAACCAGCTTTTACTCTTCACGCTCTGGCTAAAATCTAACAACACATTACAGAACAGAGATATATTTTCCACACCAGAGTGTCTTAAGTGACTAATGTAGCTTTGGAATTTTCTGGGAGGAACATGTTATAAATTACATAGCATTATAGTAATTCACATCATTAATTTTTATGTTTATTAATTCACATAAATTAATTAATTATCCCTCAGAGTATTTTTGTGGTTTCTGTAAATAATTGTGTGGCCTGCTAATCCATCACAAAAGATTTACTGTGTAGGTTTATTTGTGGAATGCTTAGCTGAAGCAGCACTCGATATCATAGTGACAAATGCAGAAAAAACAATACCCTTCAAAAAAAGCGTGTTAGAAACATTTCCTTTAAGTTTTCTGTACAGATAAAATAGTAATGCGTAACAGAACTACAAGTAAAATAAAATAATAGTAATTTGCATAAACAGGTACAACATTTCAACAAAAAATGCATATAATAAACTTCAGGTATTAATCCTAAATCTTTTATCTTATGAGAAAAAAAAAATTATGCTAGTCATCTGAATGGCCAATTTAAAATGAGAAATTTGTTCCTTTCACATAATAAACCGGTATTGTGGTTCAAACTGATGACGGATCAGGTTGAAAAAAAAATGTTTAGAAAATCAGATATCATTTCATGAAACTGCAGAGGACTTTCTTTTCTAAAAAAAAAAAGAAAAAAATGTTTATAGATGGCTTAAAATAGGTGCATCTGGTAATGAAGTCCTTTTGGGAAGGTTAAATTCCGTTTACAGTTCCTTTCCCTGACAAATCAATCTTGCCTGCTTGGCACTTTATAGAGTGGGTACTGTATTTTTTAAAGTACGTGAGAGTGGCATGCTGCAAAAGGTGATCACCTTTTCACATAATCACATAAACTAATCATTATGTAAGTCAGTTCCTGCAGGTTGGCACTTGAAGCTTGTTTTCATTTTGGGTTGCAGTTGAAACCTCTCTGTAACAAGTATAGAGAAAAATCTTATTTAAGTCTTTCCTGAATCTTAGGTTGGAAATCCTAGTATTCTACTCTTAAGAGTTTAGTTTTGGTTTAATGGTGAGCAACAGTTTATGAGTGAGAATATGGAAAATCTTGCCACTAGTCAGACTTTTTAGATACCTAACTAATCATTTGTGAAATGTAAGCACAGTGAAATTAATTGTCTGGAAATCTCATCTGAACATATTAGCTGCTTTTTATTTCCAGATGGTTAAAACTGTTAAATCATTTAGAATTTGCATCTTCATCTCATTTGTCTATATGTACATAAACATGTGTATCTTGTATGTAGATATTACTATACACATATCTTTAGCTTTGTAAAATCGGTACAAATTATGTAAAATCATAATAGCAATGTTTTGCATGAATTCCACAAGGGATAAATGGCAACAAATACACACAACTGTGGAGAATTAAGCACCAATAATGAAAAATAAACAGTGATTAATTTTAGTGGTTTCAGCTGTAATTATTTTATTTATTTGTTTTAAAATTAAAAATCTTCCTTCTAATCTTAGCTATGATCTAAATAATGATGTTAATGGGATTGCATAAATCAAATTTATCCCTCATTTTATTCCCAATTCTCATTTACATGAACTCGGAAGTCCTGCCAGAATGACGAACATTTTATATTAAACACAATCAAAATGACCACTTTGGTAATGTAAACTTTCAAATGTTCTCAGTTCTGTATTTTTAAACATGCTCTGACCTGTTAGTTTGTCTGCATTGCCACCTGGAGGACCTCATGGCAAAATCAGGTCGATTTCCTTGGGTGAGATTCTGTGTTAAGGCTCTGGGAGTTCAAGCAGTCTCATACTGCAGAAAGAGACCCTCTCTGGTTCCCTGCTGCCCCTGCCTGCGGGAGAACTGAAACACTCCAAAGAGAGCCTTGAACATGTCTACCTAGCCATGCAGGTTAGCGGTAAACCATGTAGACAGGAGATAACCTTCTCAATTCCCCTCCCCTCTGCACTGTCTCTTTTCTTGTACTTGTTGGATTACTAATTGTTATATTACTATACACATTAGTATTTATATTATGTTAGTTGTCTTAATTATATAGGTCTGATAGTAGCTTGCAATTAGCTACAATTTATGCATGTGAAAGCTGCTGAAAGTAAAAATGAGAAGTTAAGGTCTCCAGTCCAGCTGGAACTACCTAACATAATGAAAATTAACTAGAAAAATTCAGTCAAGAAATTGGTTCTCTGGAAAAAAAAATAATAAAAAATGAGAAAAACAAACAAACAAAAACCACAACACAACCTGAGGGAGGCTGACAAATGGTTGCCTTTTGAAACTGGTGCTTAGTGTGAGGCCTTAGACTTACATAACAACCTAGAACAAGTGAGCACACTATCCAAGAGCATCAGTGATTTGAAAAATTTTGCATCTCTAGGCAAAATGAAACTTCAAAAACAGACTGCAGAACACACTCAGGTAAGATGTCATATTTGAGAAGGAAAATAAGATTATGCTACTTTGAATGACTGTAAAGCCAAATCCTACATAAAGCTAAAGCAAAATGTTTACTCAAAAATAATGCAAATAGAAGGACTTCACAGAAAGTTAGAGATGTGATAACAAGAGACAAACTTTTTTCTTTTCTTTTTTTTTTTCTCACCAAAACTGCCATATTTGCAAAAAGCAAAGCATTTCAGAAAAGTCTTTTTCTATATGTCCCCTGAAAGAATGTAATACTCCAGACATATTTTGGTTGAACAAGCTTAGCTGGTCAAGATAGGTGTGAATCAGGGCAGATCAGTCACCCCACAGATCCAAGCCATGCTGTATTTGTGAAAGGAGTAGATGCTACCCAACACTCTGAGACAAGGCTGCTGCAATAGGGAAGAAAGTGTTTCAGGAGGAGGAGGAGGATCAGTACAAGTGAAAAATTCTCCATCAGAATTCTCCAGGAGATAACTACAACTAGTGGTGGAGTTGTAGTCACTGAAACCAGTTGCCCAGAGAGGCTGTGGAGTCTCCTTCTCTGAAGATATTCAAAACCTGCCTGGATGCCATCCTGCACAATGTGCTCTAGGTGATCCTGCTCGGCAGGGGAGTTGGACTAGATGATCTTCAGAGGTCCAACCTCCACAATTCTGTGATTTTGAGTATTACTGTGAATAAAGAAAACTCTTATTAACCTTAAGCTGGACACTTGTACATAGTGTGATACCAAACGTCTGGAAGGAAAAAATTAGTCTTATTGAACATGGATTTAGACCTCGTGCTATATACTGTGGGTGACTGTGAACTAGATGAAACAGAGAGCAAAATCTTGGAAAGTCAGAACAGAAGTCTTCAGCAGAAAACAGACAACCTGTTATAAGTAGGAAAACATGTCACACCCTAGGTAGCATTGAAAGTTTCAGAAGAATAATTGGGAGAAAGGAAGTGAGACAGGAGGTGAGACAGGAAAAATCATGAAGGTATTAAAATAACAAGAAAGCTTTATCTCCAAAATGTGGAGAGACAAAAGAAATTACTAACAGAGTGTTACTATGGAAGTTACCTCTTCTGCAAGAGGGCATTGTTTTGGCTGCCTTTCAAAGTGTCTGTGCATGAAGAACCTCCCTGTGGCCTGGTGAGAAGCCTGTAAGGACACTTTCTGTTGCTCTTAACCAGAGTGGAGTATCTTTGGTTCTTGATCCTACCTCTTTTCCAAAACTAACAGGGACAGATACTGATATGGCCAAAACCTGGTGCCTGCATTGGAGTGCATAGGTTACATCTACACCAGTTCTCTTGGGAGACAAACACTAGTTGGAAGTGAGTGCTGCCAAGCTCCTCATGTTTCCACTATGTTTAAGGAAGAGAGAATTAATTTGGACGTAAAAGTTTGTATCAAATACTTAGCTAATTAATTGCCAGTGTAAGCATACCATTTCTTTGTAGCAAAGACTCAGATTGACGGATGTGGAAGAAATTCTTGTCAAATATTCTATAGTCTTAAAGGACGATGGATACAATATAAAACATGAAGAATATAAAATAAGAAAACCTCCATGCTCTGACAGAAAGAAAAAAAAAAAAAAGAATTCAGACGATGGAGGTGAACAGGAGAGATGTAGCACAGAATAAAGATTACAGCCTCCATGAAACAGTAAGAGACAAACCTAGTTTAGCATTCTTTAGTTTCCTGTAACTACTAATCTGGTTTAGTATTATGCTGGATCCTCCTTATATTTCTTCTACAGATTTCTACACAGGAAATTAAAGTCTGTACTTACTGTATGTCTTTTTCTTAACCGTAACTGTCAGGATTCTGTTAAATTCTCTTTCTTTAGCAAAAGAGTGATAAAAAATAACAAATCAATAAGCTGTTTGAGACAGATGTGGTGAAGTATTGATTTGGAGGCCAGAGATTGTTACCTACTGACAGGAACAACCTTTTTTTTTTTTTTTTTTTAAAGTAGTGTACAGTAAGGGGACAGAGAAGCGGAGTTGGGAGGATCCCTGAGAAAAGCTTATACACTGGCTAGAGAGAGAGGAGACAATAATGGGGAAGGGGAAAAAAGGAAGAAAAGGAAAACAGAAAGCAGACAGAAGAGAGGCTACATGGGATGAACAACAAATAAAAAGACAAATAGATAAAAGGAAGGAAAATTAAGAAAAGAAGAAATAATAATGGAGAAATAAAATAGAAAATGGAAGATGATGAGAGAACTAAAAAAAAAAAGTAATGGTTCATTCTAAAGGTGTGCATCTATTGAACAATAAGTAGATTAAAATGGAAAAAAGAAAATAGAGATACTATCTTTATGTAGTGTGCATATATTTCTGCTGTTACCCTTCCAGAATAAGGGGTTTACTGGTGTTTAATAAGGCACAGGTGTACTATGTGGCTATGCGATCACCCAGCAGCAGATGTAGTCACTATTAGTGCTGTCCTGCTGCCTGCATATGGGTTACCGCAGGATGCTCTAACCTGTTTTGTTTGTTTGTTTGTTTTTGCAAAGGCAGCAGTTTGTCTGCCATTTCATAAAACAAATTTCATTTGCTAGAAAAAGGGTTAAATTTAATGCAGTTAGACAGCTGAGCAGCTGCTTTCATGATTTAAATAAAAACAAGCTGAAATCCTTGCTGTCAGCTCAGTGATATATGACTTGTAATGGGATGTTTCCAACCTTTTCTTCCATATGGTCGCCTACGTTAGGTAATACACACAGCCTACAGTGCAACCAGCTTTCCAGAAAACATCTGGGGCCCATTCCTGCTCTGTTAGCTTCAGTGTTGCCTCCCACAAACACAGATGATTCATAGGACAACATCCCTTTGGTTAAGGATCAAATTAGGACGTTTCATTGATAATTTTATCATGTGTCCCAACTGGAGTTATGGGAAAATGGAACTCATTCAAAAAAAGAGTTTCTCCACACATATCTTCACTCTCCTATCTGTAGTTGATAAAGTTAAGATTTCAGAAACAGATTTTAATCACTGTTTAGGAAGAGGGGAAGAAAAAAAAAAAAGGAAAAAAAAAAGGACTAGCCTATCTCCTGTGAGGAATGCATTTCCGTTTGATTTCATTTTCTCTCTTGCCTAATTTTAGAGCATTCTCCCCTCCCCCTTAAAAATGTGTTTGCTGACAGGAAAATCATAACATAATACTTTTTTTTCTGGAAGCTGAAATCAAAACCAATTTCTTCTATTGATAAGAGATTAGGATCTGCTGTAAGAAAATTATTTCATGTGTTAAAAAATATAATGGAATAAAGAGAAAATGGACAGCCTGCCCTGGAACTCATGCAGTGATACAGGTTTAATGCTAGAGGTCCTGTTAAGAAAAGACAAAATTGGTAAATACCAACCTACAACTTCTCTGGATTAAGTCCTCCAGACAGTCATTCAGTAAACTGTTTAATTATCTGTTTTTGAGAATTAATGCCTTGGTTGGTATCTATTAGTTCAGTTTTTGTGGTCATACTTTTGAACATAAATGACTGACAATGCTGGTATTTATGCAGTAATTCATTGATTTGCACAGCTGGTTGCCCACACCAATCAGTGGTCTTGTGTGAACATCTTTAAATCATATTTTCCAAAACAGTTCAAATTCAATATGAGTTGCTTTGGTGTGATGCATCACCCCGTTATTATGAATTACAACAACATTTAAAAAAAAAAAAAAAAAAAACAAGAAAAAACAATACATCTGAGGCATGACACTTTCTCTCTAATCAGATTTCAAAATGTTATTTTTCCTCAGAATTTTAGTGAGTGACATAATGCGCATAAGAAAGATAATTTAATTAGTTATTATTAAATATTAAGACAGCGGCTTGCAAATGCATAGCTAGCTTCATTTAATATTGAAGCTTAATACTATTGTTTCAGATAAGTCAAAATGATACAAAAATGACCAACAGAAATGAAGAACTTCTCAGAATGACTCTTTTTTTTTTTCTTTTCTTTAGCACATTTATATTCTGCCTGGGTACTAATATACCATTAAAATATTTAAAAGAAAGGATCAGATTTTTGTCCGCTCCTTATCCCAGAGATAAAATAACATAAAGCATAAAATGACAATATTTTCCCAGGGACAGAATCACACAAACGCAGTCCTACGTTGTGTTTCAAGAATCACACAGCTACTTTAGGATAGTACCGGGCCACTGACATATATATCAGGACAATCTGCTAGCACTGTGGAGATGCTGGGTCATGATCCTGCCCATAAGGAAACAAGAGACTGACTACTATAAGGCAGAGTGGATGTAACTAGAGACAGGCCTCCGTAACCCGAGCCTTTCAAGACTTTCTAAATCATGCTGGGACTGGCGATGCTGGTGCCGGTGCAGACCAGAGTCAGTGCTAAAAAAGACTTACAGCTGCCCATGTCCCAGCTGCCAGTTCCATGATGTGCTCAAAGGATATGCAGCACACATTCTCACCCAGTGTGTAACTAGGATTTACAGAAAGAAAAATCAAGGGCTGCCTTTGTTTCAGAAAGTCTGGTTGCATTTTTTTGTGCAAAGAGCTGCTGGTGCTTTTGTTTTACTGACACTTAGAAATTGCTGAACAGCTCAAATTGTGATTGGTTGTGCTATAGAATCTGCCATCTGACACCACGGGATGTTCTGGAGTGGTAAAAAAAAAAAAAAAAAACGTACATGAAAGAACAGATGGAAGGTTTGTTAGAAAGCTGTTACTTTTACTTGTAATTTACTTAAGTCATTTTTCCTCCCATTGGCTCACACAAACTCAATGCTTGACTCACTCTTCTGTGAACTCAAACAATGTTATGTTGACTTGTTGGCAAACAGAGAAACTCAGATTTACCAACTCATAATCAGCAGCTCAATAAATTGTCTCAAAGGATGTTGACTAATGATAGGTATTATAGGCAAGCTCTTTTCAGGTTTAAGAAAAAGTGTATCAGAATTTTTCATGTCATTTAGACTGCTGCAAGTAGTAGTATTCATGGCAGTCCTTTACCTTCCATCTCTGAAGATATTTCACTTTCTCTCTAATAAATCATTCACTATCGAGGACTAAATGTAATTTAAATCATTTAATCTTTTTCTGTATGCGATGTTAATTTTTAGCTCTTCATGGATGCACCTTTCATACTAATAAAACACAATATTATAGAAAAAAAGCGTAAAAATATAAAGTTTAAGTGTTTGTTATCAAATTCTAGCACTCATGCTACTGAGATAAGTATTATCTCCACCAGAAGTGATTTATCATATGGAATGTCAACATCTTATGATGCACAGAGAAATTCTTCCCAGTGAGTGTATCCTCCAGTGCATCAAATGTAAGGCTCCTGTATCTGGAGAACTAAAGTGGTAGAGATAGAAAGCAGAGTGACCATACCATTAGCAGTGGAAGTACTAAAAAGAAACTGATCAACTTTCACAGTATATGAGGAGACCTGAGTCAATGCTCATTCCTACATTGCTGATGCTTGGGAACAGAAAATCCCTTAAAATTCCACAGAAAGAAAGTGGTTGGACCAAGGCAAAGAGGTCTTGGGTGAAAAGAAAGTGTGATCTCAGAAAAGATAGGTCAAAAACCTCTTTCTTTTGTTCTTTGAGTCTCTGTCTCAAAAAGCATAGAGGACAAATAAGATACATGATAAATACTAATCTACCTGCTGAAAGTCAGATATGCTTACACTAAGCCCCAATATATTTGTGGCCATCATCTTCAGCTTGCTTTACAGCTGCCTCAGTGACTGAAAAGCTTTATGGTGAACATCATGCCATTTCATGTCACTTCTACTTTAAGAACCTGAGTAAAATAATATTAACCTAAAGTTTAGATAAAATCTAAATCTAAAATATTTCTCCTTTGCATCTTTTCACTTATTGTTATATTATTTCATTATTCCTAGGAATCAGCCATGACAGAAGGTCAGAAGAAATACAAAAATTAAATTAAAAGAGAGAAACAAACAGCAACAAAAAAACACCAGAATGATGAAATAATGAACAATGAAAGCACAGATACGAACTTTTCTAATGGTGCTTAATGGTAAAAAGCCAAGACAGTGGAACTGCATATAAAGCACAAAAACATGCATTCAGGTAACTGAATGTATACAAAGCAAAAAGCATAACAATAAGACCTACTTTATTTTCCACATAAGAGGATATGTAAAGTACCATATACACAGAACTTTTCTAAGTTTCTAAATTTCTAAGACAATTTAACCTATTTTACCAATGACATAGCTTGAATGAAGAAATACTCTCATGAGGCAGAAGGCTTTTCCATGAAGAAAAATATCTATCTGAAGGATATCTGAAAGACCATTTAACTCAAAGAGGAATGATAACCATGTCTTTCTCAGAAATATACATACATCTGCAATTCTTTAAGATTCAGCTACATGCACATAAGCACATGCAAAACTTGAAGCAGATGACAGATTTAGAATGTACGAAAGTAACCAGAAGGACCAGCAAACTAGAGAAAAATCCCTTTCTCTCTTGTGAAAATTAGTATGTTCCACCGGACTAAACCCTGAACTGACTCATGTCTGTAGTCCCACGCTCCTTACTGATACAATTCAAAGAGGTAACAGGGGACCAGGAACAGCAGCTTCTGAACACTCTTATTAATTTCTTGCTATTGTACACTGAGGTAAGCAACTGAAGTGAAGAAATGTAAAAATATTCTTCTCCTAGAATAACGAGTTCCAGCAACTTTTTTTCATCTGCTTAACAGAGACTATGGTGCAAGAAACTTTGGCAGGAAGAGAGTTACCTAATCTGAAACATTCT
The DNA here is from genome assembly GCF_964034855.1 of Anser brachyrhynchus. Classification (NCBI taxonomy): domain Eukaryota; kingdom Metazoa; phylum Chordata; class Aves; order Anseriformes; family Anatidae; genus Anser; species Anser brachyrhynchus. The sequence continues at coordinate 31,153,708 of NC_137695.1, forward strand.
GTTCCTGACTGAAATGATTATCAGGATACTCACAGGCTATATTCCTTCATTTCTAATCCTTGAGATAATTATTTTCTTCATAAGAACAGATTTATTTTTTTTGAAGGCAAAGATCTATTTAGTGTGATTTGTCATATCACTAACAAAGCTCTCAGACTTTATATAGAATATAGATATTTTTCATAGTTTAAAGAATTTCAGAGATAACCATAACTCACTGCATTAACCTTTGGACTTCCCAGCCCTGAAGAGTAATTTATGAAACACCCAGGGCCACAGTAACTTCACTGTCCCATAAACTGCTCTCAAAAGGTATATGTACAGCCAGTTAAAAAGAATGTAGTTCAAGACATGCTGGCTACATTCCCTTCTCTTTGATCACCACATCTTCATTATCAGGGTTGAGGTTTTGAAGGTGACCTTGAGTCATTTGCATTAGTCTATGATTCAATACATTTTTTCACTGATGTTTTATTTGCGCTGGTGAAGTTTGAAAAAGTAGCAATTTTCAGTAAACATTCAAAAGTTAATTACTCTGTTGTACTTAAGTTCATTATAACAGCCTAATTATCAGATAGATTCTTTATTTTCCCCATCTTACTTTTTCCCTCCCAATATAGATATTTTCTTTCTGATGCCTTTCAACATATAATATTGCAACCAAAATCCAGAGTACATAATGGATTTTCCTTAGCGAGGTTAAGCATAATGATTCTTATTTCAAGGGAAAAAAAAAAAAGCAATAGAAAATATTACCATAAAAATGCTATTCACTAATAATATATATTAATATTGTTAAACTACCTGCCTGGTAACTAAGTAAATGACACACAGAGTACGTATCCTGAAGCCTGGGAGTTCATAGCACTGTTGGGTGGAGAGACCAGGATACTTATGGGAGGTAACAGAGTCAGGAGTGTAGGAGATAATTCATGTCTGGGGATGAGATGTACAGGATTTTTTATTTTTGGAAGATTTCTTGAGGATGGGAAAAGACTTCAGCAACAGGAAGGTCAGAAGGAAACAGCTGGCAGATAGGTATGGAATAATATTCTTGAAGAAGGCTTATGCAACAGATCCAGGATTGATCAAGTTAGAAGTTAAGGTCGTAGGCCTGCCAGAAATAATATGCTTTAGCGAGAGGAAATGAACAGAAGACATGGGCACTTTTCTCCGGTGCCTCAGAGAACCTTAACAATTACAACTGGGCATAAACAAACAAACAAAATCTTTTAAACATTTTTTGATTTTTTAAATAATAGAGTTCTGCCTTGCATGGACAACAATGGGAACTAGGAGCCAAACACCTGAAGCCATTTACACCCTCAGATACCCTGCCTGAGTTGTTCAGATTCCATAAGAAACACACGAATGTCTAAAAGTATCAAAGCAAAACAAACAAACAAACAAAAACAACATTCATTAGAACAGACAGAGGTGAGAGACACGTAAGCTGCTTGGTAGAGACTTCGTCTTTCTTCTTAAAGATATAAAAGCAAAGGAAAATCCTTCTTAATCTTAACACTTTCAACTCTGAACTCTCTTACGGATCTGAGTGCCTAAAAAAGGCTACTCACCTTAAACAAAGAGTTGGAGATTATTGTACCTTCTTTGTGTTGTATCTGAACGTGACTGGTATGCATTTAAAAGCTGAAATGTTGGTACATTAGCCACCTCCCCAGGTGGCCAACTCCTAAGCTTTATGGACAGCTGTCCTCACAACATTAAGCATGATCAAGGGCTGAGGGCAAGTGAAGAGTTTTGTTCTAATGCAGAAGCTGGATTTGGTTGCATGAAAAGTAGTCAGTTTCTTAAGTCTATTTGTAAAAATATTTCTGGTGATATTGTGTACATGAACATATTTAAATACATTTAGACATCTGATAAAAATATCTTGAAGTTAGCGTAATACCTTTCCACACATTATATTTCCTTAAATTGAAAAGAGAACTAGTCATTTAGAAAGCAGTGACACTTACGCAGATTACTCTAGCAACCAAAATTTACCACATATGCATGCTCATCTGTCTAGAAGTTAATTTGAAATCTTTTAAGTGCATTTTAGAGAAAAAAAAAATCAGGGAGTGATTTGGTGGGGTGGAGGGGGGTGAGAAAAAAAAAATCATAGGCTTAATTAAGCACAATAATTTGTTGAAAATAAAACAAATACAAGCAAACATCTTGTGTAAAGAAAAGATGTTAGTCAACTTTGAGTTGATTGAATTTTTGCAAACCAATTAAAAGTTTAATGTTTTTAAAAGCCTAAGACTGGAAGTAGATTTACTATTTCATTTTAAGCAGTGGTAATTTCTGTAGCTCAGGAGTAATGACGAGGTAGCTAGTGTAACTCAAATTTGAACGCAAAATGTATTGTAGAAGCTCTATTTTGCATTCAAGACACTAAAATAATATAAACTGTATGACTGTAACATGGTGGAATTTGGCTCAGAATTTAAAAAAGAAACTCTCTCCATAATATGCAGTAAAGGATATCATATTTAAATAAGTTTAAGATGTTTCCAGTCTATTCTATTTTACTCAAGAAAGCATTTTTTCTCCAACACAACAGAAAGAACTATATTTAAATAAGTTTAAGATGTCAGCCAGTCCATTCTGTTTTCCTTTAAAAAAAATATAATTCAACTGTCAATAAAGACAATTATAATGTTTCTCAAAGTTCCCATCAATGAGAATAATGAAAATACTGTTCCTACAAGACCTATCCAAACAGAGAGGAAAAAAACCTACATTCTAACATGATAGACAGACAAAATTGCCTGTAAGAGTAAAATTAAAGGAGGAAGCAATATGATAGCTTCACAGGTTTTACACCATAATTAAATGCCAAATCAAATACATCTCATACTTTTTCAACCTGCCATTTTCAGATACCTAGAATAATATGACTCAGCAGTGTCACCTTTAGCATTTAAAAAAAGTTAAAAAAAATCTATTAACTCCTCCACACTCTCTCCCACACAATATTTTTTCTGTACCTTCCTTGTTAGTAGCTAATCACGATTTGAAATCACAGTGCATTTTGTTACTCTGCCTGTCATGAGAATCTTATCATTCCCTGTATCATAGACTCTTGTAAGATTAAAACACCCCCTCCCCACAATAAAATAAAATAATTCTTCTAAGATATAGGATATTCTTATAACAACTTAATACCTCATAAGGCATCTTGCATTTTATATTCACATCCTACACTTCACATACCTTAAATTAATATCATGATACTTTTAGGCTACAGCCTAAAACTTTTAGATACTTTTAGGCTCTACCTTTTAGAGCACTGAGGTGCTTTCTAAGAAAAAAGGATATGTTCTAAAGGCACAAAATTAGTTCTAAAGAAAGCAGAATATCCGAACCTGGGGAGAACCCATCACAGCTGCTAATGTCAGCCACATGAACTCAACAGATCATCATCATCTCCCTCTCATTCACTGCCATCTCTTCTTTTAAAGCCTAGCCACAAACCACCCCTAATCTTTCATATGCACAATGAAATCAGCCTTTGACCTTCCTTTACTTGCTTGCAAGGTGTATGTCCTATGCAGTACTTTCACTTTGTGATATGCACACAATGCAACATCAGGTAACCTAAATATTCAATAGTCCTCTGGATTATTATTATTTTTTTTAATTTTTAGCTTTAGCAGAAACAGCATTTGCAACATTTCTTTCTCCTCAGGCCTCTGAGTACAAAAAGAGTTGTCATAATGCAGCAAGAAACCATGAGAGAGCAGTGGACTAAGATATGAGTCTCATAAAAAACAATCAAACAGAGTATTCTCAACAAGAAGAAGAAAAAAAAAAAAAAGAAAAGCAAGTTTTAGAGGAAAGGTTCTTTTTAGTGAAATGAATCTAAATCCTAAAGAACTGTTTTACTATCTCCATGCCTTGTGACTAAGTGCTTTTTACCTTGATTCTGGTGAGTGGGGAGGAAAAAAAAAGCAACTGATTACTAAATATTTTTTTTTATCTGTGAGACTGAGTGAATATAGACATACATTGTAAGAATTTATGGTGGTTGTGTGCTAACCTAAACAGCGTAGGCAATAATTTTTTCCTGACATGAAAGAAATTGATTTAGGTGCTCTGTCAATGCCACTGGACATGATAGTACTGTAAGTTGGTGATTAGCGACAATCCTGATGATTCTGAATAAATATTACTTCAGAACGGGCATGTACAGATGCTTTGAGACTTACACAGAAGAATATGTCTGAATTAAAATGCAGAAACCCTCCCTACAAAACAAACAAAACAAAACAAAAAAAAAAAAAAAAAGAAAGGAAATTCTGCAGGCAGTTAGGGTGTCTGCAGTTCATGGTTTAAGAAACTATATACACTTTTCTCATCTTCAGATTAAGGAATGCTTTATAGGCATCTTTATAAACCAGAATGAACAAGGAAATTCAAAGGATTATATTAAAAAAATCCACCATCCCAGAAGAGGTATGGGACCTTCTGCTGCACTGCTAGAACTCCGGTCATTTGGAAATAGTTTGATAGACTGAATGATGTATTAGAAAGAAACATGGATTTATTTCATGCTCCTGCAGTGCTGAAACAGAGAATGGTTTTGTTAAGTAGGTGATTTTTCTACTCTAAAAGCCCAGTTTCATACCAAAAAAGGACCCATTTATGAACTCAGTTATACAGTCACAGACTCATTTCCTGTCTTTATATTTCCAGTTTGCTTTCAAAGTTATTCCCTTCTGCAATTTGCCTTTTAAAGGAATAAACTGCTATTGAAATTGTGGGGGCAGAAAAAAAAAATCACATTTCCTCCAATGCACTTGTGAATTTCATTATATGTGAAAAGCAGTTTTTAGCTGCAGAAGCCAATATTGCTTAGAGGAAGTCGAGTAGAGGGGCAGCTGGAGGTGAAAGGCTAGTGTATACTTTCCGTGACCTGTCAAGCTGAAGCATACGCATGTGATGTAGGCCACTTGCAACGGAGTGAACCTAAAAAAGGTGGGAAGTTCTCCTGGTGTCAAGGGAAAAGCCTTAGAGAATGAGCTGAAAACATTTGCAACAAATTGGCAAAGTCATTTGAGTTCGATTTATGTCTTGTGTTTCAAAGTGGGTCAAGAATTCCCTACACCCCGTACATCTAATTTCCTTTCTCTTTAACTAAAAAAGGGCATTGATAGGAGTGTGAGGGAAGAGGAACTAAGTAGGAGGCAGTGAGTTTTTTGAAGGTAGAAAAGTGTATCCACTAGAAAAGAGAAAGCCTTCCCAAATACAGAATTTGTGGATGATAATTCAGACCACCAAAATTCAAACAAAAATAACATTCCCCCAAAAAGACTTTTTTACAGAATCCTAAAGTTCAAAAATATTAAATTTTCAAATTATTCCACTGGTACTAAATTCACTGCCAAAATATCAGGGATTAAATTTTATATCAGAAAGCAAAGAAACAGCATCCTAAATTTCCACAAAATCTTCAATTTTTTTTTTTTTTATTATTGCAAGAAGTATGTGGCAAATTATAATTAGCAGCATTGCCTTTTATTCTACTTCATTTGGAACAGGAGAATTAGGGTAACATATTTTATTTGTTTTATTCAGTGTGCTTTGATTGACCTTTTATTGATAGATTGATATTTCCCTAATGACTGCCACAGATTCTTAAAGGCAAATTGTCAAATTTTCTATTTTTTTTCTCTGCATGAGGAGTACATAAAATGCCTTAATGATCTTCAATTTGCAAAGGTGTGCATCTTATCCTGCAGATACAGTTTCTCGTCATGATATTTTCATTTCAGTTAATTTTAAAGAATAAGTTAAACACAAGTTAATTGAGAGTAAAAACAAGTCCTGTCTCCTCTTTATCATTATAACTCTATAGATAGCTCTACCTGAAATAAACAATACAGCTTCTTCTGTGTTTCAGCTGTGTGTATACTGATTTTCTTTGGTTTCCAAAATCATTTCTGAAACGCTTCATGCATACAACCTTAGGAAGAAATTCTCAAAAAATATATCGAAATAGGAACTCAAGTCTGCAAATTTCAAAGTTTAGATTTGTATTTGCACCATCTTGATTTTTTAATGCATATATTGTTTGCAGAGCAAGTATAGAAACCAGCAGATAAGAGACCTCCCTTAGCACATATGTTTTCACAATGAATCATACTTGATAGCTTCGACAAAGCTAGTTGTATTTTGACAAACTTCACCCACAGATACAGGTTCAGTGCATTTTATTTGTGACAAAATTGGACCATTTCTATTTGATTGATTATAACTATTATTAATGCTCAAATGTATGTCTGCAAATTATACGAACATTTTTTTCCACTCAGAAGCAATGTTCAGGTGCCCAGAAAACTGGTGGGGGTGAAACAAAGGCTACTCCTTGTAAACATCAGCATTTTGGAGAAGTTCAGGGTTGTTTTATTAATTAAGATGAAATACTCATAAGAGATGGGAATGTCCATAGTAGAGCCAGCTCAACCACTTGTTTATTGACATATCCCCAGAGACAGTGAAGTTGAGTTTGGGGAACTGCTTCATAATGCATTTAGCGATATGCAAAAGATGCTAAGCAAATATAGTATCAGATTCCAACCTTAGAGAAAAAGAAAATCTGAGTCCTATACACACAAGAAAATAAAAAAGAGCATAAAAATCTTGAAAATAGGGCCAAAAGTGTCAGGTAATAGAGCAGCAACATGCTTTCACAGATCTCTGACTACCATAGTCTTGGCCTAACTCCCAGCTTCAGAAGTTGGATCAAACTAACCGTCATTTTGCCAAAGCTGATGGAAGCTCTAAAAATGTAAATCTGAGCTGCAGTATAAAAGTGAAAGAATATTTCTTGCCGTATACAATTTTTTCAAAGCACATAAATCTTAAAATTAAATGCTGGTACTCTTTGCTCTGTTTGGGCTATGCAGCAGCCAAAATAGGTTACCAAAATTAATGGAAATAGGGCAGTAAGCTTTTTCAGGATTATAATGTGATGCAAGTGTTGGGTGGAGTGATGACAAGTCTACTGCTCCTCTAGATATCTATTTCATTTTTCTGCACTCAGAAGTTGCACATAGTTGTTCCATCTACAGAAACCAACAAATTCATGCATCTAGATTTTCATGAAACACAACAATTTGTCAATCTACTCCAGCACTAATTATCATTTACTAAATCCTCACAACCAATCTTGTTTATATATATATATATATAATGTTGTATATGCATTAAAATATTAGGAAGCATAGTTTATGAAGGTAAATATCTTCTAAATTAGAGGCTATTGGTAAGCATGTGCAACCCAAAACCCTGCAGATTTTTTTTAAAAGTTGGAAGGTTTAAAGTAGAAATGCAAAGTTGGTGGCTTACACTTACATGTGACAAAGGTGAGATACTAGGCTGAAAGAAAATTGCCCATTGCTGGGCAAATTTGACTTCTTTGTAACCTTCTGGGTCAAGTTATGGAAATACTAAGAAATGAAGGATGCCATACACAAGCGTTTTGACAAGAAGCATATAAGTGCATTAAGTGTGTTATATTATTGTGACATGAACATCGTAGTTAATTTATACAGAGTAAATCTAAGCTGTTTTGTACAGTAATAGCAGGTTTTACAAGAACAACTAATACTTAGTTTAATGACTGTCTGAGTTGGTAAACTGATCAAGACAACTTCAGCAAGACAGTTATAAGATGTATATACAAAGCTATATATATTTTTATATTATATATATATCAGATGTAATAAGACATTGTGTACACACACTGTACATGGAAAATATTTGCACGTAACCCAATATACTATATAGAAACCCTTTTTTATTTGGTTGTTTAAAACAAAAGAGAATTTAAGAATGTGTCCATGTGAATGTTTGTTTGCCTAGCATTATTCACTTCAACCCCAACACCTTGCCAATGAGTTATGATCTACTGCATCTTTTATAAAAATAAAATCCTAATCCATTTTAATTTGGTTTACAATTTTTCCCTCTTTCTTACACATTAAGTTCTGTCCTATCCCTGGACTGTGGAAAATAGATTCCTGTATTCTTCTGGCATGATGGGATGGTGCGTAATGTTATGGTGAGCCTTAACAGGCATCTAGGTTTTATTGTAACACAAACATTAACAACATAGGGTGGTGGTGTTAAATCAGTAAACTGACTTTAACTGTTCTTGTTATATGAATCAATATATCAAAGGCTTGGGCTCATTTATACTGAGTATGGTTTCCCAGAAGTAATGCCAGGCTCCCTTGATCCTTTTTTTTTTTTTTTTTTTTTTTTTTCCCCTCCTTTTCCACTTGTTTTCTCTGTGAATAGCTAGGTGAGGAATGAAATGCTGACCCAGTTAAAACCTAAACCAACACTCTCGGTCTGTTTGATAAGGTCTTCAAAATAGAATAGAAAACTCTGCTCCTCAGAGCCTGATTGCAATAAGGAACAAACTAACATGGAGGCGGAAGAATAGAGCATAATGTGACAAACTCAGTTGGATGTTTATAAGGGGGGAAAAGAAAAAAAATAAAATAAAGTGAACTCTGGTCTCAGTTGGTATCAATATAAACTTTTTCCTGTACTTAAGAGGATGCTAAGATGCTGTATTTTATCGTAAGTATACTCTAAAAAGCAAATCTCCTGATCATCCTCACTTGCTGAGCTTTGATTCACATTGCACCTCCAGAGTGTTAAAACTGGATTCCTCTGGGGTGAAACTCAACTGGAAGATGCCTTCTGGCAGGACACTCAATGCTCTCCAGCTTCTCTATTCCCAATAGGGAATTCAGTCTACCCACCAGTCTGCATTCAGGCTAAAGCAAAACATGCACAGTGCAAACTCAGATCCTCAGCACCAACCAGTTTGCTCTAGAGATTAGTTCCTATTGTGCTGCACTACTTTGTAGCGCAGACAGAGCTATATCACATAAGCACCCGCAAGAGAAACCCTAAGACCCATCAGTTGTAATGATGCCTCAAAACAAACAGTAAATCTTGCTTTCTGAAGCAAGTGAACAGTATAGTGAACACCTATTATTTTTTGGAGGAAAACTAACAAAAACTACACTCTTTAAAAACAGAAAAAAACATCGGACATGTAAGCAAATGCATTTCTTAGATGAAACTTCTCAAAAGCTTATTTTGTTTTCATCCTGGAAGCTTTGTATTCTAACTTTTGGGATCAAAATGGATAACTACGGAGTAAACAGAACAGAGAATGACATATCTTCTAGGAAATGTTTATAATATAAATTTACCTAGAAGTGTGATGTTGCTGACAAATGCTGGCAAAAAAAAATAAAATAATAATCAGTCATGAATTAGAAGATTAGTAACAGAACTTCTAGTGTGTTACCTCATTCATCCATGAAAGAGGAATACTCAGTGGTGAAAGCATAATTAATACCCTATTTCCTTTAGGGTCAATAAAACACAAGAATAATAAGAAATACTTGTAACATTGCCTTTCTACAGCTGAAAAAAAAAAAAAAAAAAAAAGATGAAATGGATTACTTTAAGATAGGAAAAATTATAACAAAGGATGCAAACATTTTTAACTCAGAATCATTCCATTTAAATGTTACTATTTTGAATAAACATTCCTTTTCTATTAAAAATGAAGAAATATTCATAATATTAGGTTAAATTATATTACTGTGGTATCATATGCAACCAAAAAACATGTATGCCTCTGAAATTCCAGAAACAAACACTTTGAGCATTTCATAAATATTAGTTATAAATATTGGATATCTCTTCAAATTTATCTTGAAAAATATGGAATTAAATTTTTGCATACAACACAAATACATTAAAACACATTCTGCAGTTACTTTAGTGTCTGAATATTGAACAGAATTAGTAGGATTGGTTAGGAGTGATTCATCCCTTGTTTTGGAAGCATACATGAAAGATGAAGGTATACAATCCAGAAGTTCTGAACAAGGAGTGTTGAACATCTGTGCTCTTTCCTCTCTAAGAAAAAAAAAAAAAAAAAAAAAAGTTCATATCCCACCCAGGGAGAAGAAATGAACCTGATAAAGAATGTAAGTGATCTTGTTTGACCTGTGACGCAAGACTAGTGCTGACCTCTACCGCCTAACCACAATACATGGTTTTTGTTATAAGATTGAGCAAGTGTGCATTGCTGAAAAGGAATGTAGGGAATATGAATGATGCTGAAAGTCAGGAGAATGAACTATTGATTGTGGAAGTGAAAGTGTGTTTGTTCAGGCAGGTAAGAACGGCAGAATGGATGATGAAGTAGAAGAAACATCAGGAAAAAATAAATAAAATAAATGTGCACATAACAAAACCATTTCTATTCTAGAAAGAAATCAGAGAACATGCCACTTCCTTGTTCCTTCCTCAGACTAATACTTCTCTTAATAAATTTTTAAAACTGATATTATAGCATTTAAAACAAAAACACAAATATTGTCCCATATAATTAAGAAAGTACCAAAATGTTAATCCTACTCTTTTAATTTGGTGATGTCAGCATCATCAGCATTCCATATTATTTATAAAACTCTTCAAATGATAAATTAAGTACTTCTTACCCAGCACATGCAGAGCATGATTAATCACTCTCATTCAGAAACCATCCATCCCATTCTTTTTTTTTTTCCTCTTTAAAATAAGCAAACACTCTTTATTTGCCAATAGCTGGATGCATATTTTTTTTTCTAATATCAGCATAGAATAAAAACCCAATGTTCCTGAAAAAAAAATCACATGAAAGATTTTAATTGTCAGCTTTCTCACATGGTAACGTTGAAGTAAAATAACATTCCACTGGCTGCATACTGACAATGCAACTTTCTACCTGCAGGAAGCAGAACACTTCATATCCAGTCCTTATAACATATTGTCTGTGTAGGTGTTTTGATAAATATGATTAATGCACCAAATGAAAAGCTGAAGTCAAATTTAATCCATGCAATCTCAAAGCACAAATGAATGCACTTTTTTCACATCCAAGAAGGATGATTTATTAAAGGAACTGTGGATGGAAAGGAATTTATTAAACGAACTCATGCCAGCTGAAAATTTGGCCTGCAATTTTACATGTGACTAATAGAAAAATTAGAGAATATGCCAATAAATATAATTATATTGCTTTTTTTTTTTTCAATAGAAACATTTTTCTTTAACCCTGAAATATAAGCACAGAGGACCAAGAACAAAAGAATAACACTGCCAGGTCTGATGTACAAATCCTGGTAATATGTGAAGCAATCAGACAAAGAGAGTCTAACCTGTCAGCAGTCAATATGCAGTACATTTTTAGTAACAGTAAGAATATGTTTGGTGGAGTTGGATGACACAAAAGACAGGAAATATAACATGAATCTTTACATCTTTGGGTCACAGGTTCAAATGCAACCCCAGGCTGGATCCACAGTGCAGTGCATAAAGTGCCTGCTTACAGATTTGAACCCAGATGCCATTTACTATACACAGGTCCTTAAGAAGTATGGATGTAGAGGTGAAAAAAAAGATATTCAAAAGAAGGTCCAAGGGAACTAGGACACCCAGCAGGGAACTGCAGCCACAGTTCCATAGAAAAATACCTTTTTTCTTCATAGAGTAAGCATTTCAATTCAAAGTGCAATTGCATACTTGTGTTCCTAACTGATGATCTCTAGTCTGGAGTCTATCTCCAGAGCCAGGTGTTCAAGGTGCCTGAAGTGAGGCGCCCAACAACTGGGTGCCTTGAAGTATTGAGCAAGATTAGCTTGTTCTAAAATGTAGTCAGAGAAGCATGTGGTGATGTCTGTAAAACCTTTTACAAAGTCTGCCTCCAAAAAATTTGATAAACTCAACAGATAAATGGTTTAGGAAAATTACTTCAATTTTGTCCCCAGCTTAGGGGAGTTCACACCCATATTCATTATTTTTAATGTTCCAACTGCCATACTAAAATCTATCCTGAGAAAAAGAAAATGTTTTCTCATTCCTCCTGTTGAATTTATATCTCTATACACGAATAGAATAAGAGAGCCAAGAAATGAGAGGAAACCTTTACCTGAAGAGGTGAACGTGACTCTATAGAGCACAAACTTGAGAAATCTCAATTCTAGTCCTAGCTCTTGTTGCTGTTTATGCAACTTCAGATTAAATTGACATTCACTAGGTAAAATACAGATAAAGTCTGCTGATTCAGGTACTTCTCTGGAAGTGTTATTTGTCTCTGCAGGCAGAAAAAAGAAAAAAGAAAAAAAAAGAAGGAATTGCACCTGGTTCTTTTTTTGCTTCCTGAACAACTTCTGTCATTCTTAACCTATTATAACCTATTATACCCAAGGGGAGAGAAGGAGAAGTACCAAGTGTGTGAGCTATAACAAAAAGGATGCTGCTGCATCTTGAAGGGATCTTGAACCCATCAGTGTCATGAGCACATTCTGTAAAAGTATACTGGAATTGGGGTCCCCATGGTATAGACAGGGAAAGTTGGTCTTGGTCTCCAACAGAGTTACACATGCTCAGACTGCAGCAGGCCTCAGCAAGCAAAGCAGTTGAAATCTGGGTACTCTCAGCATAAAGGAAGTTTTCAATGACAATTTTGTACTTAGCTGATTTGCATAGTCCCACTAGAGGTTGTAAAACCTTTAGCCATCAGCCTAGTCTAGCCTTCAGTTGCCAATGTCTGAAGTTGCTGCCAACTGACAGAACATCAACGATTCATGAGGTGAACATAACTGTATTTGCAAAAAAAATCCCTACCAGTTCACATCTCTTCTTCTAAAAGAGGTTCTAAGCTTTCATCTGGATGGAAATAAGGCACACTGGCCATCTTAGTGTATAATGTTTTTTAAGCCACATTTATTTCAGTATCTTCATTCAGTAGGTAGCCCAAGCATAAATATGCATGTGCTAAACAGAAAGTCTATAAATACCTGTGTGGTATTTGAGGAACAAACTTACTTGTTTTGGCCTTTAAGTGAATACTTAATAACTACTACGTTTATTCTGTATTATAATATCAAAGTATAAAAATTAATACCGCTTGTAACACATCAGAAATTCTAATAAATAGACTGGCTCTAGAACAAAATTTTCGGGTTAAGGTCACTTTTAGTTCTGATATTTTGCAAGTGCAAATAATTGAAGGATTAAAATTTCATCAGCAATTACATGTAAGCATCATTAAATTTATATGAATGTCTGATTTGTGAGCACACTGAAATTCTCAGAGGCCCAAGTGATTTTATTTGTTCCTTCACACTACATATTCCACTTTCTATTTCAACTATCCGCAAATCACTAAACAAATACAATACAGGAATAAATTTTCAGAAGTTAGCATCCTTCAAATTTTCCCTTATTTGAAGTTGGTCTTTAAAAGTAGACTAGAAAGTACACTGACATTGCATCACCAGAGAAGGTTCAAACAAACTTAAAAAGCATTGAATTTTTCTAATAAATATTGAAAGAAAAACAAAGTAAGTTATGTTGATATTATGTTTCCTATGAGTTTCATCTTATAGGAATCACAGCCTGTGAATATCATCCATTTCTCTTTCTGAACCTCTCTTAGAAGTATCCAAACTTCATATTAACCCTATCCTGTTATTTCTCCAGCAAAATCTTGCCAGTGGATTTCTTCCTTCAGTGAGTCTGGAAACATTTCTTACAGTTACTCCTTCATATCTCAATGTGTTTTCTTTGTAAGATATTTCCCATAGCCATTGTATCAATTTAGTTGAATAGTAAAATATATTAAAAAAAAAAAAAAAAAGGCTTCAAAAATACCATGGTATGCTACCTTTCCCACTAAACATGTACTTTCTATCTTACAGCAGACCCCCCTGCTCTTGAAATTAATTACAGTGTTCTTTGCTGCAAAAGAAGGTAGCAACACAACAGCAACACAAGGGACTTTAAGAGTTTTTTTCTGATTTTATCAAGTTCATCATCATTCAAATGTCAAAACAGCAATGTCTCTTTTTACACCATATTTTATATAATGTTAACTTCTTCTGCCCTAGGGACTTGCACAGACACCTCAGCCTGATCTCCAACAAATGCAATCAAAACTCTTGACATATCCTGAGGTTGAATCCATTAAAGTGTAAAGACTTTGACATTTTGGAGCATTTTCTTTATGTTACATTGACAAATGGAGGGGTTTTGTGTTTCATTGGTTAAGAGGGAGTCAGGTTTTAGTTATTTGAACCTGGGGTAGCTTCATTCATGGATCAAAAAAGACCTCTTGGGGCTTCCAAAGTCTTAATTATTTTAGAGCTACAAGGCATGATTTGGTAGAGATTTGGGTAATGGGAAACATATTCTTCTGGGATCACTTCACTTTGGGGAGCTTTCCAGCTGTGAAACAGGCTCTCAAACTTAAAAGCTCTCCAAAGCTCTACCTGGCCCCAGGCCCAAATTTCCCTGTAACAAAAGTTGACTCGTAGAAGAACTAATGTAATGTATGCAACCAAAAAACTGCAACATTAAAGAATTGCTAAGATTTATGATAACACTAAAAGTTGTTAAAGTGTTTTTAAAAGGTCAGCTTTTCACATTTAGAATCAGAAGACTGTCCATTTTTATATAATTGCCACATACCTAATTCCACATGCAAAAGTGACAGTTATTCTATTATACAAGGTATAGAAGGAGGTTTGCACATGACAGTATTAACTTATTAAAATAAAGTGAAAGTTCCAGTTGTTATCATTCAGAATGATAAATATCATGGCTCTTTCTACTTTAGAACTGTTTTGCTGAACTCAGCTAGTACTCTGGAAAACGACTTGAATGCAAACGGCTCATTTATTAGTTAATGTAAACAAATAAATAATAACTTCATTGAAATCTCTGGGTATCTGGCATTACTTCACATCATTTAAACAACACATTACTTTTGAGACAAACTTTTTACCAAAAAAATATGGAAGACAGACCACTATTGAGCACACTAATAGTAATTTTACACTGCAAGTACATGTAATGTTAAGAGATCTGCCCCATAAAACTTGGGATATGAACAAAGTGGAATTTTCATTCAGAATTGTTTAAATTGAAAACGTTTCTATTACTATCAGTATGAATTTTATAGGCTCAAATCTGTTTAGAAATGCACAGAAAACTTTAGGGGCCAGAACAGATGTTCAGTCTAAAGTTCAGTTTGTGCTTCAATGTAATACACACACACACACACACACACAAAGACTTAAAAGCAACTGATGGAATTATGATAAAATTATATATATATATATATATATATAAGCCATTAGGCTTGAGGAAATAGCACGTGTACTGAAATCAAACAAACAAATGATAAAATTCTGATGTTATGACCATCAGAAAAGCATGCCGCAGGAGAAATCCTTCTTCTAACCCTTCTTCTGTTGAAGTCTACGGAAAGACTGTTTCATGACTCCACTTGATGTCCGTAGCCTACAACTCTCTTGTATTTAAGAACTTCACATCAACAGTCTTTCAGTGTCTCTATGGTCTCTCCTCTAGTCCTCACCTAGAAAAGTCCTTCAAATCCCCTGTTCGACTCTGTAATGATGATTTTTGAAAAGATCCCTAGTACAATGACGATGGTTTAAATTCAGCACTATGAGTGACTTTGAAGAATATGAATAAGCAAGTATTCTCCTTTGATTCTGTCCTGGGCCTTCTTTTTCCTTAGTTACAATGTCTCCTCCTTATGTTAAAAAATCTTCACTTCTCTGGGAAAGCACACCAATCAGGTAACTGAACAGTAACAAAATCTAGCCACCTCACATTGTTTATATATACAGTGATGTTGGGGATCTGGAATACCATTCAGAAGAGAAAAATGCAGAGGACAAGCTTACCCCAGGTCTGTCCAAGTGAAACCTGCCTGTCATGAGAAAGAACAAATAAGAATTTGTTTTCCTTATCCTGCTTTAGACTGTGGTTCACTAAGATGAACATTTAGGTAGGAAAGAGATTTATTGGCTTAGGAACAAATTGGGTTGTAAGCTGTCTCCTTGTGAAAGAATAGAGCAACAGCACAAATGAAAAATGCTCCTGGAATTGGTAGTGCTATGAAGTGTGGCATGCAGCCATGGGAATGCCTTTTTTCTATGTTCCCCTGCTCTGCAGGATCAGGGACATGGGGAAGGGAGGTTTCAGATGGTCAGGTATGTAATTCACTGGGCAACCTATATCTAAATGAGTTTATTAGTTTAGGTTCCTTTCTGAGCAAAAGTGGCTAGCCTGCTCTTGACAAAAGCTTATTAGAAAAAAATATTTTTTCTCAGGACTGAGCCAGTAATCCAGGTTGCAGGCATCCTGTTCAGTGTCTCTATTTATGGTACAGTACATCTACAACCAAAATAAGCTGTCACAGAGAACTTAGAGCAGATTGTAAAAGCAAATATTGGTAATAAATCTAAAATCTCAAAACAGTACTATGTGGTTGTCTAGTACGGTTTTAAGAGGAATATTTAAATTATTTATTTAGTTTTAAACAAACATGTATAGACATTGAGAATAAGGAAATTCAGAATTTATTTTCAGAAAGGAGAAAAGTCTAGAATTGACTTGAGAGTCTTTTATAAGAAAAATATGGGACAGACCTTTGAAAGAAACAAAAGAACATGGCATCTCATATTCTTTGTGAGGCTGGAGGGGTGCTCCACATAGAAGCACTGACATGTATGTGTGTTAACTGAGTAAAATAGAACATAATGAACAAGCAATATATGTAAATTGATATAAAAATATTTGTAACATTGAAGTGAATTTATTCGACAACTGCCAGATTTCTTTTTTTTTGTTCTGCTCATTGCTTAAGATTAAGAACATTAAGAAGGAACGATTTCGTAAAGTCAAATGGTTTATCTAGCCCTGTATCCAATTTATAACAGTGGCCAAAAAATAGTGCCTACATAAGAATATTAGCACAGGACAAACATACAGTGATATCTTTCTGGAACATCCTCCCAGCCTCCAGTGATTTCCAATTCAGAAAGCAAGGGGAAGATTTATTTGGAAGATGATTATTGCATGACATCTATTGCTAGAGGCAATAGTTGATGTACTGAGACAGCTGCCTCATATACAGTCTAAATTCTAAAAATTATCTTCATTCAGTAAAAATTAGTACGTTAATGGAAATATTATTTCAGTGGCTGCAACTGCACTGCTCTGAGCATGCAGACACGGGAATGAAAGGTCTGTGCTGCATACACCACCCAACAGACATCCTTTATATCTTGACTTATGATCTCCTGGAACATTCACAGTCTACAGGGCAAGTATGTCTGACCAGGAGCTTCAGAGATGCGCACAGACAACACAAGATGCAGTCCCTGGGAACATTCACACCAGCTACCGAGAGTGGTGCTGAAGCTGCTCTTCACATAAGATGGACTTGCCTGTCACATGGACAAAGGTCCTGTTGAACTTGAGCCTCAACAAAACTTGCATGCCAAGTTCTATGAGTGAGACTGCACACGTTCAGGTTTTCTGCAGCCTGACACCAAGGAACCAGAGGACTGAGCAGTCACACAGCATGTCCCTATTCCTACAGTTACAACGACAGGTGCTGCTGGTCCCTAGTCCCACTAACATGGGGAGTTATCCTAAGCCCTAGGGGTACTTCTGTTCTATCTAGGCTTGCTTTAAAAGAAAGTAATTATCATCAGCAGCACCATTATCATGTTATTGGTCATAAAGTTGAACAATTTCAATAGAATTATCTTTAGATTTTGTTTCCCAGTATCTTGCGCAGACGTTTTAAAAACTCCCAAGGAATTAATCCAGAAAGACAATTCCACAAACCATAAATCAGACCCGTAAGTGCTGCTGAGAAGTCACTGTGTGTGTTGACCTGTCAGAGCTTGTGCAAGGTAAGAGCATTGTCCAGCAGTACCATGGGCAATACACCTGGCCCTCTAGCAACTGGTGAAGGATCTCCAAAACCAGTAAACCAATCCCAAAGAAAGAGCAAATGGACAGCTTTTTTTTTTTTTTTTTTTTTTTTTTGGTGTGAACAGTTAAAAACATGTTTCTACTACTATGCATATGTAGTTTCTGTGGCTACTGAGGGAGCACCTAGCAACTGCATAACCCAAACTATCACAAGCTGTGGAGGCCTAGACAGATTGTATCAATGTGTCCATGAATTTATTCCTTAAAAAGATACTAGAATTTAATACATGAATTGTAAGAAGGGGAGAAGACACCACTGAAAACAATGAAAGAAATAAACAAAAAGAGCTAAATCAACAATAAAAACACTCTTGAGATTAAAAAAGAAAATAAGTGAGAGAGGAAGAGAGTTTGATGCCCCATGCATCAATAATCAGTATTTTGCCAAAGTTGCCCTGCTTTGATGCAACGTTATAAAGGTACGTGTTTCAATGAATGAAAATCAGGCTTATTTCAGCATTGCTTATACAAGCTGGCAACAATGTTCTGCTAAATTGCAACAAGCCCTACCTAAACTGAAGTAAATATGCCCAAACCAAGTTTTAGAGCAATATGAATTCAGCTGCTGCAAATTCTGTGTGCAGAAAAGCCTGAATGCAATATGCAGAACTATGACCAAAACTTGATTACTATTTCTCTTTGCCCATGCACATCAGCTTCAAACCAGGCCAAGATTCATGTTCGCAATTTTATTCATGTTCACAAATATTATTAGAGAACAGTAGTCCCTCATCTTTAAAGGCTCTTGGTTCAAAACTTTCTCCTGGATTCTGTTTCAGGAGCTATAGGAAAGAGACTCAAGTGTCAGGTTGCATCTTCTGAAGGACTTCCTCACATCACAGGTAGCCACAGCAGGAGTCTTAGAGACAATTGCTCCCTGACACTCTGATGTCACTTTTTTTTTTTTTCCTACTTGAAAGAAGAGCAATAAAATCATTTAACCTGATCCACAGCACCTGTTGGACCACAGTTCTAGGTATGAAGTTTCCATAATTCAGGTATTTGAAATCAGCTTTTTACCAAGAACATATGGACAGCAAATTATACTATTCTGACAATAAATAAAAAAAAAAAAAAGTGTGTGTGTCTGTGTTATTCATCATTCTGTACAGCTCTATCTCAAACAAAGATAGAATTGTACAGCAAACCTGGACAGATCCATACACCCACAAGGGACCCTATCCTCCTTCAGTGGGTAAGAAAATTTTCATTTAAATCATGTTTGTAGATGTGCTTATACTGAATACTCACATATCTTGGGCATTTGAATGCGACCAATGTACATAGTCATCTGTACATTTTTTGTAGTCAAAACTGTAAATCATATTCCACAATGAAATAAATCATCACTCATTAGTTACATGTCCAATAAAATCTCTCTCTCTTCTCTCT
This sequence comes from Anser brachyrhynchus, assembly GCF_964034855.1. Taxonomy (NCBI): domain Eukaryota; kingdom Metazoa; phylum Chordata; class Aves; order Anseriformes; family Anatidae; genus Anser; species Anser brachyrhynchus. Next base: position 31,173,010 of record NC_137695.1, read on the forward strand.
CTGGGTAGTTCTTTCTAGAAGCAGCTGCAGCAGAGAGCAGCTATGTACCTGTACAACTTGGCTTATGTTTGGTGGATCAGGTTTAGTTTTCATTTAAATAATATTTCTTTACTCCAAATTTTATTTAAACAAACATTAAAAGCTTTCAAAAAGATTCAGTTGTAGTAATTGATCAAATCCATGGTTATTTGGGCTCCTTTTTAATGGGATGGTTACAACCACATTAGCAACAATTTTCTTTCTTTTTCCCTCCTCCCTCCTTCCTCACTTATAATTGGAGAGCACTGTCCTAGACATTGCTGTGTGAGTGACCTCTGCCCCAGTGGTCATAGTGGAACAGTCAGGTCCTTGCCCATTTTTCATTTCAGCTATTGTGATGTACTTTCTAAGGTCATGCTCCATGTACAATTTCCTTTTCCCTTTTCTCGTATCTGCTCCTGCATGATTTCTCTCTTCTCACATAGAACCAAGAACTCAAATCATAGAATCTCTTTTGATGATTTTATGAGACAACTGCAAGTCTGCTAATACAAATTATGAAATATTGGTTTAGGGGCTATTTTGGAATGTTGGCATGATGATTATAAAAAAGCATAAATCATGCACTTAGATATAACTATTCTGTGGCATTATGAATACAAATGCTTATAGGGATGTTATAACAAATTTACAAAAACTGTTGTTGTTTTAGACTTATTTTCTTACAGGAAGTTATTCCTATACCTTTTGATAAGCAAGCTGAGTCTTGCAGTCCAAAAAATGTTCAGCTAACAGTGACTTGAGGGACACTTGTAGGATCTGATTCTTCAGGAGTTACTCATGTACATAATGTTAATAACGTATGTAAACTTCTGCAGCAGCAAAACCTCGGTTTGTACATTATGCACATCACCTCATAAATTGTGTTGTACCAGCACCGTTTCCAGCATTTTCACATCTTTTTTTTTTTTTTCAGCCCATTAACATACATTTTTGTTGGTCTCTAATACAGACACCTTAAAAAAAAAGACAGACATTCACTTGCAATGTGAATGTATACATGTGAGGGCTCCTTGGGCTGCAATTTGCTTGGTTCAATATGGAAAATCTGGCCGGATTAAAAAAATCATTTGGCCTTCAGCCTGAGAAGGTTTGGCAAAACTCATGGTTTATAGAATTTCTGCTGCCTGCTGCTTGTGTTCCAGGCAGTCCAATGCTTCATAATCTTAAAGACTTCTGCTTTAGTAATTATTTTTACAGACTTCTTGATAATGCCAATTAGTTGATTCTCATATGATTTAGTCCTTACTGCTTATAAAATGACATTTAAAATTCAGTTCAGTATCAGATGGTGAGCTGCTCTGAATATTTTAGTTAGTTTACTCTATACGTTTAACCTATGGTTCAAGTAAAATAAATAAATAAATAAATATAAATAAATACCTGCACAGATTTGGAGCACATGGAAGTCTGCTGCCTTTGCTCAAGGAAACTAGAAAAATACTCAATGTGATACCAAATCTTCATAAAAGCCTGCATTTCTATATCAAGTCAGCTTTGCTTACAGGACCCTGACAAGACCAAGCTGTTATTATTGAAAACTATATCCAACATCTCTGCTGCTAAATAATTTATTTTATTCAGTATGAGGTTTACTATGAGCAACTGGCAAAATCCATACTCTGAGTCTTGTTTATAACGTAAGATTTAAACTATAGTGACATTTTGCGGGGAAAAGAAGATTGAGCATGATCTAGCTTGTCCATTAAACTTTTTTACTATTCCATGATTTATTGATAGACAAAGTGTTAAGGCAATAAGAAAGAATGATTCTCTTTATTTGTTTTTAGTGCTGGGGGCAACACAATTAAAATATGAAAATATAACTTGATGATTGGAATAAGAAGAAGGACTAATAAAGAAATAAAAAGTTTGTTTTCAAAAAACTTAGAAATTTAATAGTAAGATATCACGGAAAAATTGTCTAAGGGGGGAAGCAATTGAATGTTTTTTTGTGCTTTAAAAGAAACAATATTAAGAATGTTAGTTTAAAAACAAAAACAAACAAAACAAAAAAAAAAGCAGCTCATTATGGAAAAAGAATATTAAGGTTCTCTAAGTGACAAACTTTTCCTGATTCCAAACACATAATGGAATACAAAGGAAATATCGGAAACATACTATGACAAAAGGTCAAATAAACTATACATGTAGGTATATAAAACCTCAGAAATACTTACATAAAGTGTAACAAGCAGAATTGTTTGAAAAGCAAATTCAATCAAAGAATAACACAGGAAAGGACAAGAGAAAGAAAGAATTATTAAGCTTATATTTTTTTTAATTGTAAGAACAATTAAATATTGAAATACATTGCATGGGGAGTCACCACCACTGAAGGTCTTTGGATTGGATTAGAAATACATCAGGATGTCTCTCAGGAAGAGTTATTGACCTTGTCATGGGGATGGCAGAAGGACTGGGGTCTTTTTCAGTGGTTCATCCAGCCCCACAGTCCAGTGTCCATTCCATCATTTCTGCATGGTACTCTGTACCCTTCAAACCTCAACCCTTCATCTCACTTACCCTGTTTCTAAGAACCCGTAGCTGTCTGTCATGGTCTTTTCAGCATTACATGGAGGGTAGACCTGGTCCATCTCACTATATTGTATTGCTGTTGGTGAGGCAGGGAAAGAACTGGGCACGGGACATGAGGAGAACCTAATGAAACAACAGTCAAGGCCTAAATAGAATTGCAATTGGCAAGGAAACGAGGGAGCTGAGTTTCTGTGGTGAGTGTGTAGAAGGATAAACAGGGCATGAATGCACAGGAAATACATTAATTAACATAAAATCACTGCTCACACAAAAGTGCAGTGCATTATCTTCACTAAACAGTGTTTTCCTTTTTAAATATCTGTTCAAAGATTTTATTAAAAGTTGGACTGCTGCTGAAAGAACTATGTCACGTTGCTATAGAATATAGTTTTGTTTTTTTTTTTTTTAATTATTATTTTTCTGAAGGAATTGTTTGCAGTTTGCAAAAAGCCATCAATAAATAAACTATTTTTCCACAAGAGCAAAGGCCATCTGCTGCCTGAGGAAGCTCAAATCTGTTAGCATTGCCAACAAAGTAATATAGCAGTGACTACAACATGTTAATGTGATATTCCACCCAGATAATAAAACATGCATTACACTGTTTCACATAACTGTATTTTTCCTCATTTTTTAACCCTTTTCAGAAAAGAAAAAAACAATTACATTTGGTGCCAAACAGTGGAATTACAATGGAATTTTTGAACAGGTGTAATATTTAACTGAAGGTTCCTGGTCTATGGTGACTCATAAAAGGGCAAGTAATAGAAGGGGGGGGGGAGGGGGGAGGGGGAAGGTTTTGTTGTTGTTGTTGTGTACTATTTGAAATGCATTTTAAGTATCATTGAACCCCTAGGGGTGCAGTTGGCTAAAAGTGCTGCTCATTTCTTAATTAATGCAGAAAACAGTGTGAGGCTAGAGGGAAATCTCAAGGTTGTTTGTATATTCCTGATCCTTCCTCTCATCTGCTGCACACAGTGGTGCCTCTAATGCTTTTTGACCAAGGAAGACAGCCAAGGCTGCAACTGCCAGATTTCCCTATGACAAAGCTACTAAATACTAACTGCCTAAATTCTGTCTCGCTCTGAAGCAGCGGGACCCTGGATGCCAGCAGAGTTTCCTGCCTTGCCCTGTCCCTGGGATTTGCTTATTCTTAGCTCTCCAAGGGATGTGGAAAGTCTCACAAGGTGATCAGTGTCATAAAGATTTTGGACGGCAGTCATGGAATCACTCCTGTCACTATTTCTTAAACCACCTGCAACTTGACAACACTTCTGTAGTTATAACTGCCCTTAAGTAGGTGCAAACCTGCAGAAGTTACTTTTATATGGCTGTCTTTCTTGACTTTAGGAAAAGACTTCAATAACCTAATAATCTGAGGACCCTTCTAATAACAATGTCATAACTTCCAATTCCATATGAAAGCTTCTTACAAGTAACTTATATATTTGAAATCTGGCATGCATAAGATACTCATATTCACCTGTGTACCTACCATAAACTTTACTGTGAACAATGTAGTAAACAAAAGTTCACATTTTTGTCTGAAGTATGGACACATCCATCCATATTTGCCACTTGAGCTACATTACTGTACAAATTAGATAATCAGTTTCCTACAGAAATCAGTTTTACTTGTTTGTTTCCTGAATCAGATCGCAATTTCCTGTTTCTTTCTGTTTAATTGTGATCACTGATGGCTGATCTACATTGAATACCAGCACTTTTCACAAAACTTAAATTACTGTATTACCAGCAGATGTCTACTAGGAATTACCCACGCCATTCTTGACTGTAAACATGTAAAATCAGAAAGTCAAAGTTTTGTGGAAGACCAATATTTAGAGTTCAAATGAAAAAAAAGCCTACAGTCCTCTAAATCTACATTAGAACTCCTTCCGTCATAGCTGCGTTTTGGTAAAAATAACAATAACAATCAGATATTATGCACAAGAATTTGAATGAGCATCACACCCCTTAAATTGACAAGTCCTTTCCACTCAAGGAAGCCCTGAACCAGCTATGGACTCTGTACAAAAACCTTCCGTGTATTTTTCTTTCTAGTTCATTCTTGAACTTTTGTAATCTTATAGGCTTCTGTCCTGTGAGACCTCCTAACCACAGTCTTCAATACACAACCCACCACCTGTGTTGAAATTCAGTCTTTTTCAATTTTTTTCCTTTTTTTTTTTTTCTGCTTTGTATGTAGAAAATCACTGGATTTTTTTCTATTTTGTTATTTTTAGACTACAGCCATTCTTAGATCTTTAATTCATGTTTTTACAGCATCTTATGAGAAGTTCCAAGGCCAAAGACACATTTTGTCATTAACTACATCCTTTCACTTTTTTATTTTATTTATTTATTTTGTTCACCACATGACACATTAGCTTCAGTTGATGGTAAGCAGCCTAGAACTTCTTCATTTGTCTTTCCATGTAAGCAATGCGTTACAAGCTAAGGTCCATCACGAAACCTGATAATAATAGCATGTATAAACTACATGACCGGATATTTCTCATTGCCAAATGAGCTAACAATTGTGCCTCAGCTGTGGATTCCCTACAACTTGAGAGTTTTGTAAAGCAGCCCTTTTAAATTCAAAAGTTTGAGAATTTGATGGGGAAAAAATCACAAACAGAACCGATTTTTAAATAGTACTAATTACGATGTACCAAATATTACTTTAGGTATTATTATTAATTTATGATAATGCTTACATTTTGCATGTCTGAAAACTACAGAACATTCCAGAGTAGACAAAATTTGTAATTTTTAACAAAGGAATCAGTTTCTTTTGGAAGATCCTGTAATACTTAATTCTTACATATTTTTCAAGTATTTTATTTTCTTAATCATAATATGGCAAAGCAGTTGTGATTACAAACATGTTTACTTTGAACCTGCAGTGCTAACCAATATATCAAGAAACATCAATATCTCTGCAACTGCTAGTAATTTGTGACACCACATCTATTTCTGTATTTTTGATAGGCAAACCAAACTCGGAAGTCTAGAGTCAAGAGAAACGAAGACTGATAATCTTGTTCATCATTATGAAAACAAATACTAGTTCATTTTTTTATGAATTTTCTATGATGCTTACTGTACACTACATTCTTTGGTATATGCATGTATGCCAGTATACATGTTAAATATTTATCTATATTTTATCATATTCATCTTACACATACATACATATACAGAAACAGATATTAATTTCATTTGTAGGTTTATATCTTTGTTCTTTTTTGTTTTACCTATTCATCTCAAATGTGTATTTTTATTCATGATAGATGGGTATTCATTTCAGTACGGAGTAAATAAAATCATACCTTTGATTTTTAAAACATTTCTTCACTATTTAACAAATGGTTCACCACATTTCAACTGAAGTGGAAAATGTTAGTGGTTTGATAAATGTGTTTTACTATAACATTTAGCATTATGTATTCTCATGATTTATTTTATAATCCTATTGAATACGTACAATTGAGTTGCTAGAATTTATTGCAAAAAATAGCTAAATGTTTCTGTTTGAAATCCCTAAGATAAAATTTTATGAAAATACACATAGCATGTCCCCTGAAAAGTTTATCATATAGCAAACCTGAATAGAATTTTCTCCTAAAATTTGCTTCCTAATTTGTTCTTAGTCTTTGATGCAAGAAAGTCTCAGTTTGGTCACTGCATGAATGTTTAGAGTATACACTAGGTTGCAACATTTGAATAACTTCACAGAATCATTATCAACAACAAGAAAACTTATTGACAAAAAAAAAGCTTTCTATAAAGAACTGTCATTAAAGTATGTACTAAATTAAAAAATAAAATTCAGTTTATAATAATGATATAAGCCAATGGCTATAAAAGACATACTTTTGGAGAGTGGAAATCAGGGGCTTTGACTTGTGGAAGGACCTTCTAGTAGTTAGAGGCATTTCCTTTATATTAGATCTAAGCTTCATTTCATTTTTAATCCAAGTTTGGTTCCCACACCCTTTTATAACTAGCACGTGCTAATGGGACATTATAGGAAAACGCTTATATGTCTCTCGGGGACAGCTCCAGGAAAAGGCTGTAATGACTTAAATTAGATGCCACTACACCAAATCATAGTCAACAATCTACCACAGAGATGTCTATGCTTTTTTTTTTTCCCCTCACCTTTTTGAAATGAAACTACGTCTGCTATTCTGTCTTTTGTCATCAGCGCATTTGAAAATTCTCATCTTTCTATAAGCTAACTCAGGATTTTCGGGGGGGGGGGGAATATACAGGTCTTTCTGTGAAAGCGGTATATATGTATTTCACAGTATTGTCAAACCATTATTGTATGTAATGTACAAGTATGTAAAGTACAAGAAGGGGAAAAAAAAAAAAAAAAAAAGCCTGATGGAACACTATCCGATGCATTTCCCAGCAAAATAAGTCTTTACAAAGGTTCTTACTGCTCTCTTCATACCTCATTTCAGTCACTTCTGGCTGTGCAAGTTGAGCGCAGATACAAACATTAGTCACATCAGTGACATAGTGGTTACACGATTCACAAAAGGGTAACATCAGATACCATAACACCTATGCAGTAAGTTCAAAGAAGGTCCCACTTTCAAAAGTAAAATACCAGTATTTTTACTGCCATACTGGCAAAGTAAGATGGGCACATAGCTACACACATCAGTTTTGCCCTCACCCTTTTATATTCAGAAATACTCCTCCTTCACTACCCTTTGAATTCTGCTGCTTGCATAAAGAGAAGGTATTATCTTTGTTTGCCTTTTTGTGCTCTACACTTTCTCCTTTCAAATCATCTCACAAGTGCTATGATTTTATTGTTCATTTCCTGTTGACTATAAAAATTGTCTCTCTGGAATTTTTTCATACTTTTTTTTTCATTGTTTCCTTGCTAGCCTGTTCCACCTACCCCTGCCCTTTTGTACCTGCCTTGAGACTGTTGCTAGCTTGTAAATTATTTTTGAAAGGGCTACTCTTATCCCCTCCCATCCCATGCCCTGAATAACTACTTTCAACTGACTTCTCTTCTGTCCTTCTCAGCTAGGTTTACTATAGTTCAGCCAATACGTCCATTGCATTCAGTAGATTATTTCTTTTTAAATAGTAACATTGCAGAACTATTACCATGATGTCAGTTCTCAGATAAAAGGTTCAAGCAGAGGTAAATTCTTTACAACTTTTCTTTCACTTTTTTTTTTTCCCAGCATAAACAGCGTACTTTTTTTGACTACAGAAATATTTTCCTTATTCTCCCACATTAACACAGAAATATGTACTTTCAATATGTAAGACATACTAACCATTGCAGTTTCAAAACTATTGTTGTCAATTTAATATTTTCTTTGGTAAACTAATTTGTTAACTTGAAGTTCTGAAGTTTCCAACTACTAAACAAACCATGGCACAGCAATTTAGAGATAAAATAAGAGGGGGAAAATATCATTTGCTCTCCAAAAAATTTTATTTTCCATTTTGATCATGAAAGCAAGAGGCATAAGACCTTTGTCTCCGTGGCTTTACTGTAACTTTAGTTCAATGGGATTCCAAGGAATACAGGAAGATTCATTAATCCCCCTGGGCCTGTATTTTTTCCCTCTTCAGCCTCTTGTAGGTGGGGTTGTCCATTTTCTAAAATCCTCTTAGTAGCTGAGGCAGTGGAATCTTAGGCTTTAGACTTAATAAAGGAATTCTTTTCCCTTGGGTTTGCAGCACTGGGAAGAGGTGTAAGTTCAAAACCAGAACGAATGGAATCATTTCACATCTTTCTTTATTACTATCCACTTCAGGTGACTAGAGAACACTGACAGTTGAGTCAATAACATGGCATCAGTACAAAAACAAGCATATTTCAGATACTAAACTATATACTAGTTTACTAATGAGATTTTAATTTAAAATGACAATTTACTTCCATACTGCCACAGTGTATGGATTTGTTTATACACCTAATGAACCATAATTTAGACAGCTGTATACGAGTACATTACTCTGTGGAGCTCCTATGAGTTCTGCATCCCTATTTAAGTTTTACTGTACCAAGTGGTAATTAATTCTGGTCATTTACTTTGACAGCTTTGCATCAGGCAGCCAGGTGTAATGTATAGTATATACAGAAAAGCTAAAACATTGAGATTTATACCACTGTACATATAAAACATTAAAGTAGAAAATATTAAAAACATATCTGATTTATGGTTGAAAAGGCAACAATATGGAGTTTTGTTCCTCTGTAACTCCCCCATGGACTTATGCCTAGATTCAACTGATTTGGATAGATAAATGGCAGGGGGGTTACTACGGAGATCCAAGAAAATGCAATGCTTTAAAAGGACTTGATCCAGCTTCAAGTTCAGTGGCTATCGTTCTGTGCCTGAGGTTAGATGTACATGCAAAGCTGTAAGCACAGTTAATTACCAAGAGTAGCAAAATTCTTTTGTCTTATTTTGCCATCTGTTTAATGCTTAATCACTAGGCTATTAACTAGTAGATTTCCAATATAGAATTTCTTTTCCTTAATGTGTCTAGTAGTTATTCACACAGGGGTTAAGACACTTGTCTAGACATACCACAAGGCAGATTTGGTTCCTATCATTCTGTAATCAAACTGCTTACACCCTAATAGTTTTGGGTAGAGGAACTTGCAAAGAATATCAATAGTACTGTGACATTTCACTCTAAAGAAGACTCAGTAAATGTATACAGCTGCATTATTCCCTCTTCAGAAAATCTGTTCTTATTTATAAGATCATGGTACAACTCCCTGCTCAAAATTTCCATCAGATGTCTCCATTAGGGCAGGAAGCTTGAATTTGTCTCAGTGGTGATTTTTCAGCCTGGGAATGCTGACTTAACGCCTCTGCTTGAGGCCACTATTCTCCACTTGAAAGGCCTGTGCCCCCAAACTGTTATCTATGACTCTTCCATCCTCCCAACAGCTCCATCCTGCTAATTTCAATTTCTGTTCTCACAGAACAGAAATTCAGAGACTTCATTATAACAATAATCTGGCACTAAGGGACATGATTAGTGATGGGACTCGGTAGGTCAGGTTGATGCTTGAACATGATGATCTTGAAGGTCTTTTCCAACCTAAATGATTATATGAATACTACCTAATATTGTTTGAATGATTCCCTGAGGACTTCCAGGGCAACTTCTACTTTTTACCTGCTTTCAGTACTTCCTCTCAGCCACAGTAAAGCATCTGCATGATCTATGAGAGGGACTAGTGTTATGGAGGTCACAGATTACTCCTTACAGAATTTTAACGCATCTTTGGCTGAAAATCATCTACTTAGCAAGAACAATGACTATTAATATATTCATTTTGGGTAGACCTATCAGTTTACTATTTTGCCACAGTCAAGTTCTGCAGCAAAAATAAAGGTTTCAATAAGTATTATAAAAAGTCATACACTTTTTTTTTTTTTCCGCATGAGCTTACAACATATAATGACAAACAAATATACAGATTAGAGACAATTGCTGGCTTTGCTTTTAATATATGCCTTAGGCCAGCAACCATCTATAGGTTTCTTTTTGACTAGCCCTATCTATAGGTTTCTTTTTGGCTAGCCCTTTACACACTGCTTCTGGAAGAGGCAGATCCTGAGAAAGGATTTAAAGGAGGCATTAGTAAGTAATAATTTAAAAGATGAATTCAGTGAAAGAAAGGAGTGACTGGACAGAATGAACTCAAATGCAAACACTCAGGCATAGGGTCAAAATTGAACTCCCTTATGAAACAGGAGGTAATGGGATACTAACTCCATGCAGTGAGGCACACAGAATTTTAAGGGACCTGAATATTAAGGCAAGAAGTTTGAACTCTGCATGATTGGAGTTGGTGGAGGTTCAAGAAAAAAGTTGTATGATCTCAGTTATCTGGCAAATATTACTACATCATAGTTAGCTCCCCTCAGGGAAAAAAAAAAAATAAAAAAATTTAAATCAAAATATTTTCTTGAACTAGATTTGGTGATTCTGGTTTGTGGGAACACAAGTATGAAGGGCACATCGAGCTTATGAGTGGTTGTCTTCCTCTCATGCTCTTCCTACAATCTTTCGAAAAATAAATCTATCAACACCACAGTAAATTAGTACTAATTTATATACACTTCCCAGCTGAAACCATCTGCTGATTATACATGATTACAAACACCTTTGTTTTAATAATGAAAATTACCCCCATGAAAAAGACGTATGACACATCTCAATCCAGATTCACTAAAGTTATTTAGACAATGTGAACCTAAAGGTGGAGAAGATAAATCTGCTCCACAAGGCAAGGGAGATTGCTGTTAGAAATGAGTAAAGAAGCAATCATACGCATTTATACAATTCCTACACTTAGATCTAAATTATTTCCTTGGATATTTACACTCCACACCTCTGAAATCCTTGGGAGTTAACCAGCAACTGCCAGGGTCAAAATCCAGGTTCTGCTGATTTTAAGCACTGTGTTGTGTTAGTATGGTTAAATTTAGTTTACATCTGAATTTGGAAATAACAGAGTCTAGGGGAATTTAACATTCAGAGTTCTTGTCAGATTTGGCCCAGTTAATCCTTTAATTGGATGCTGAACTTCATAAGTATAAAAACAGAAACTGAACATATTTCTGATATAAGAACAAATGGGGAAAATAGTATGCGCATAAAACTGGTAAAAATCAGTGGATTTAGATTTAGAAAATACTTCTAAAGTATTGAAAAAAAAGGTTTTAAGGAGCTTTGTTCATTTTTGAATAGAAAATAGAAACCAGACACATTTAGCTACATTATTTTCTGTTAGTATGGATGATACAGCTGACAACATTTAATGAGTTTCCCCAAATTTATTTCAAAGTAGTGTTTTACAGCTTGAAATGAATACCAGTGCTGGCAGGTGTCAAGACTCAATAGCAATTTGCTTTCAGAGCAATGATGCAAATTACACACTTGAATTCTACAAAGAAAAGAACAGCAGTAAAATACAGAGTGACAGTACTATGAAGTTTGCAAGAAGTGTGACGGATCACTTCCTGATAGATCTGGTTTACCCAGCACAACAAAATCTTAGTGACTAGCACTGAATGCAAAGTGTACTTAAATTTTGCTGTGAAACTGAACATGGTAGGAGCTGAAAAACTTACTATGTTTCCTTCTATTTCTGGACTCTAATGATTTTTTTGTCCTGATTCAGCATTTTTTCTTGCATTCTTTTTACTAAACTGAATGCTGGAGAGCAACTTTTCCAACCCCTTCCTCACTCCCAAAATGATACAATAGAAATCGGTTAAATAGATAGTTCTTTTAGTTACGTTATAGCAATATTAAGATGAAGGTAAGGACTTACAAGTGAGAACTAGTATAAAAACTGTATAATATATATAAAAGTAGTGCAAGTTTGTACCATTCCTAATAGTTTTTTAATATTAATACTTATTTGGATTTTTTGTTTGAAAAATAATTCCATAAATACTTTCTCTGAAGAAGTAACAAGTCTGTAAGAGTTACTTGATACTTTTTTAAAATGTCTTATTAACCCTAAAAAAAAATAGAAACAACAGACATAATAAAGTTAAAAACACAGGGTGAGCAGGGGAGATAAGTAAGTGAATTCAAACATATAAAAGCTTCTCCATAGACAGAGACCATTTTCCGCATTTCAGATCAGTAAGGTAACTGCCTTGTGTAAGAGCTCAGGTTAGTGGAAAAGAAAATATAGACTACAATCCAGCAAAGATTCAAAACACATGCTTAACTTCATGCACCTAAATAGTCCCATTAATGTGAAGTTAAGCATGTGTGCATGTCTTTGTAGGATCATACTCAAGTGATATCCCTTTGATGAATGTTGCTTCCTGTGTTAGCAGGGAAGAGTGTTTGATCAGGCCAGCATGGGGTTAAGCGCCCTTTATCTTTCACCTCTACATTTAGAGGACCCTACTATGAAGGTGGGGGTGAGGATGAGGCTGAGAAGCAACATCCAGCCCTGAAGGTATATAGATAAAATTTTGGTTATTTTAAGAAAGAGAGCCTCTAACACCACAGCGATTGCAGGTTGAGTTGTCGGATTTGTATTCTGCAGATTCCTGAGCTGCCTTGGGTTTCAGAGAAAATTCTTAATAATTTTTTTTTCTTTTCAAATATTATACCTAATTATTAGTATGGAAGTAGCTCTGCTTTTTTTGTTGTTGTTGTTTTTGTTTTTATTTCTGTTTTTGTTTTGTTTTGTTCTCCAGATTAATCTTGTTGTGCTAGGAACATACCACTTATTTTATTTTCTCTTCCCCTCCAGCTATGATTAGAGGGCCATTTGTATTAATACCCACAACTCCTACCCTGCCCCCAGTTTGGATCTTTATTGCAACAGGAGTGACTGCAAAATAGCTGTGTAATGTATCACACTAGAAAACTGTTAGCCTAAACTGAGCTCCAATACATTCCTGGCTTGCAGTTTCTTCAGGAGTGTTCACTACAATAAGACTAACAAAGCTGTCTCTGTGACAGGTCAAATCTAGAGCTTTGTGTAGAATACAGAAGAGAAACAGGGAACTGTGTTTCTTCCTACCTTGTAACTTCCCATTGCTTAAGGCCATTCATAGTGTAATTGTAGAAGCTCTTTACAAATACAGTAATCATACCAAATAAATGCATTATAGCATGGGTATTCTTGGATGCACTTTCTATTCAGTTAAAATAAGAGAAAGAAAGATTCTATCATTTGCTTAGTCACTAATTTAGCAATAGGCTGGAATGGATCCTCTAAGTTCCTATTCTAGAAGTAGTTAAAGAGGTTGATTTTTTTCCCCACCATTTTTATTGAAAATATATTTTGTTACACTTCTTCCAAACAGAAGTTTATGACTGTATATAGCTACTGCATTATATTCTGTCTTAGAAAGATGCATAACTTGAGTATATGTGCCACAAGGCTAAAATTACACATGCTTCCTAAAATGAAAAAGTCAAAACATATGAAGTATATCAGGAGAGAATATGAAAGAAAAATTAACAAAAGAACAAAATGAATCCACCCTAGATCTTTTGGTGAAGAAAACCAACTCAGGTTTATTAATGGCTGCCAATACTCAGTGGCTAAGAAAAATGTTATTGAAAGTTAAACTGATCCAGAATAGAAACAGAATAGAATAGTAAGATGAGAAGTAGCATGAAAAAAACTTTTTTATTAATTTATATTTTAATATTCCATATTTCTTTCTAACATTTAATATTCCATTCTAACAACAGTGGATTTGGATGCATTTAAGTAAGGAATTGTTATTAAAACTAACAACTGACTCATTATATATCACTTAAATTGTAGCATCACTGAATTACAGCCTGTGATTGCTTTGCATATTCCTAACTTTACAGCTAACACCCCTTTCCAGTTTTTATTATCATCTCATTATTCCCATTCTTCCTTTATGATGTTATGGTGACTAAAAAATATGTGACCAGAAAATACCAGTCTTTCATACTTCAATCCCTGACTTCCCCTGGGGGAATGGATTACTGCATCATAATACTGGTATCTGTTAGTTAATGCTGTGGGCTTCTCTCAACTTCAAAGTCAAGATATTAAAGGCTCATTTTCCACTACAAGGCAGGTGTATTTTTATTAGCTCTTTTTCAAAATTGCTATGACTTCACTTGTGGATATCCCGCCAACAGCCATTATTGAAAGCTGGACTATAATTGCTAAGGAACATGCAATGTCTGAAGCACTAAACCAGTGTTACTGCAATCCTCCAACAACTGACTGAAACCAAGTGTTACATCATTAAAGCTGAATTACAACACACCCATGGCGTGTTTTCCATGTGTGCTATTTTAAACAATACTAGAGAAAAACCTGGCTATAAATTCACAGATCCCCAATTTGTTCAAAATTCATGAACAATGAGGGCTGTCTGACAGGCTCTGTTGGCTCTATTTTAGTCAGAAATGTCACGCACCATAATTAAATGTCTGTTTGGCTTTTATTGGAGATGGAAATGCTAGCTTTAGTTATAAATTTAAACAACCTGTCACAAGGGGAGACTCCACATTTGTATAGTTTAGGAAAGTTTAGCAATTGTAATTGCTCCAGGAAAGACAAATAAACTAATGGAAACTGTTCTATTTCTTAATTGGCTTTGCATAGGAAAAAAATAAGCTAATGTGGTTATGGTATAGCTTTCATCTGGTTTGGACCAACTTTGCTTTAGTAGAAAAAGTTAGTGCACCACTACTTTCCGTTGCTGTTGCTTAATTTTCACTGAGAAATTAACTGAAGAGTACAGTGATCACAACTTCTAGGTTAAGAGAAGATGCCATTGACAAGTGGCAACAAAATACCATCAGTCTTCCAGAAAAATGTTTAATTCAATTCAGCACAGTTCACCCTGGTGTTGTCCAAGTGGAAATATTTTGCCATCACACTGGTATGCAGAGGCTATTATAGTTTAAGCAAATCCTGCAATTTTTCTACTCAGCTTCAGAAATTTTACAGTGCCCAGATTCCAGTGGAAAATATTTGATCACTCAAATGCTTGGACAGAAATTTGTCACCTGGAATAGAAATCAGGGTAAACCTGCCAGCATCCTTATACAGACAGGCTCTGCAAATATATACTAGGCAAGATCTCTGCCAAATAACTTGTGTCTGGCCAATACCACCTTTCAAATAGTCTGTGAATACCAGTTGCCAATAAAGATTCATTATACCATGTATAGGTAAATATTATTTTAGCTTTTGCATCTACAGTTTTAAGCTTACACAGTAGCAATTCATTTGCTCTCCACATATTACCTGTCTGCTAGTTTTGGTGTAGCAGCCAATCACAATATTCACACTTCTCACTAGCAGCTAAACAATATTCCTCTTTTACTTAAAATAGATCACTGTCAGATGCAAATATTTCCAAGTTATGTTTTTCTCTAACAGACAAAGTCAGTACTATGGCTATTTAAAAATAGTAATATCACATGCAAGTTTTATTATCATGATCTAGAAGTCTTCCTGCTGCACTGCTTTTCATGAAGATAATCATTTCAGGTTCCAGAAATGAGGTTCCAGATAATCCAGAGGGACCTTGACAGGCTTAAGAGGTGGGCCTGTGCAAACCTCATGAGGTTCAACAAGGCCAAGTGCAAGCAAGGTTCTGCATCTAGGCTGGGACAATCCCAAACACAAATAATCTCTCTGTGTGGAGAATGGATTGAAAGTAGCCCTGAGGAGAAGGACCTAGGGGGTTGATGAGAAGCTCGACATGAGCCAGCAACACGCACTTGCAGCCCAGAAAGCCAACCATATCCTGGGCTGCATCAAAAGAAGCATGGCCAGCAGATTGAGGGATGTGATTCTCTCCCTCTCCTCTGCTCTCATGACGTCCCCACCTAGACTACTGCATTCAGCTCTGGGGCCCCTAGCACAAGAAGGACATGAAATGAGGCCAGAGCAGGGCCACAAAGATGATCAGAGGGCTGGAGCACCTCTTCTACGAACACATGCTGAGGGAGCTGGGATTGTTCAGCCTGGAGAACAGAAGGCTCCAGGGAGACCTCATTGCGGCCTTCCAGTACCTAAAGGGGGCCTGCAGGAAAGCTGGGGTGGGACTCTTTGTCAGGGAGTGTAGGCATAAGACAAGGGAGAATGGCTTTAAACTAAAAGAGGGTAGATTTAGATTAGATATTAGGAAGAAATTATTTACTGTGAGGGTGGTGAGGCACTAGAACAGGTTGCTGAGAGAAGGTGTAGAAGCCCCATCCCTAGAAGTGTTCAAGGCCAGGATGGATGTGGCTTTGGGCAACGTAGTCTAGTGGCAGGTGTCCCTACCCATGGGAGAGAGATTAGAACTAGATGATCTTTAAAGTCCCTTCCAACCCAAACCATTCTGTGATTTCAGCTGGGTTCTATGATCTTTTGAGATCTAAGTTATGGAATCTAATCTATGTATGATGTCTTCTACTTCTGAAAGCACATGCATATATTAAATTAATGCATACACATACACACTATCTCTACACTTGTTCACAGTGAAACTTTAGAACCATTCACCCAGGCATAGATCCTTGAGGGGGGAAAAATAAAATAAAATAAAATACAGTTTAGAAGTAGCGTGTAACATTTACTTTCACCATAAATGTTTGCCTATAATTCTTTTTACACTTTCATTCTCTCTCATTTAGAAGAAACACCAAATCAGATAAACTCCCTTCAGAATGCTCTTTTTAAAAACTACACCAAATTTGCTGTTAAGAAACTCCTTAAGCATTTTGTGTAGATTTAATTTTCACCAAAGATTTGCCAAATTTCTCCTATTAGAACAATGTGAGAACAATCCTGTGAATAGCTATTGATGTCTGACTTCTAAAAATGCCATAGCAATACAATTTAGCAATAGTTTTTCCCATAACATTTTCCCATTTACCTGACAAACCGTACTGCTTTCTCCTTTCCTTTCTTTTTATTACATCCTTTCACACAGCTTCATTTTCTCCCCTCCTCCCATAAGAGTCCCAGTTTCCTCATGTCTCACTAGCAATCCAGTTATTTTAAGCTCTCTCCTGAAACCTTTCTTTATTGTTCATATATTCTTTCATAGAGACAGTTTTTCCCCTCCTCTATGTATATGTATGTGTACAAGCATGTGTGTAGAGAGATAAGAAATTAAGTTTTGCCCAGACTATATATACTATATATTTGTATTCTATATATATGTCAGCATCTATATATTCTAGCGTATACCAGGCAGGACAGCTAATGGCAAAGATTTAACTCCTTTTTGGCACCCTGATCTCTAAATCTTCTGGCTATTAATTTGTCATCAGCATTGTTTACTGTATTCTCACCACTACTTCAATTTATTCTGGCTTTTCCAGAGACAGTGCTGGCTGAAGAATAATTATGCCACACATAAATCCTCAGCTGATTATTTCTGACAATAGCAATAGTTTGTAGTATTAGAGCAATCTATTGCAGCATGATCAGGGATCACATTTGGTCCCAGTTGCCAGGAAATTTCATTTTCACGTGCTCCAAAATAGGTAAGTAAATAAGTCACATTACAGCAAATTCAGCAAGAATAAATCTATTAATATCTATTGTATACCTGGACTTTTTCTTCAAATAAATTGTTTGTTTTTTCTTTTATTCAAAATATCTATTGTTTAGATCTTGTATAAATCTATAAAAGTCCATTTCATACCATTATGCTCAGTAGGTACACCGTTTTTTCTGCCATTATATGTGGCTTAGATACACCTTTTTTTTTTTTTTTTTTGTGCAAGCTATGTCCCTGTTTTGCTTTTGTAATCCTCTAGATAATATTACCTCCAACACAAACTCTATCATCTCCATGCATATTCTACTCTCTTTGCCAAGACTCTTCCCTTCTAAACCCTTCAAACTACATTGCAGCCTTCCTGATATTTGTGTCTGATAGTCAGATTAGGTTACATATAATTGAAATGATTTATATCCTCTGCTTTCAAATAAGTTTTCCCTCCTTCTTTCCCTATAAACCAGATATCATCACTGTTTGTCTGCCCATCTTGATTTCCATCCCTCCTGAGATCACCACATCCAGATGTGCAGATTCTTTCTAAACAATATACCTGAGATAATTACTCTTATTCATTCACACATACAGGATTCTCATCCAAACCCTTGTCTTCTCATATCTCCAGTATAAACATCTTAGCAAACAGAATTGCTATACCTCATTAATGCCTGCCCAGAATGCTCCTGAAAAAAATTGTCTTAGTCCCTTTGGCAAACACTGGTAGTATTGATGAAGTATAGCCACTTGCAGCCCAGTCTTTCATTAGTGCATTAAAATACTGATTTGCTGATGTAGAGTGAAGGGGCAGCAAGATCTTCAATTTATTGATGATTTGGATGAAGGAATTAAGTGCACCCTCAGTAAGTTTGCAGAAAACAAGTTGGGGGGAAGTGTCGAGCTGCTAGAGGGTAGGAAGGCCCTGCAGAGGGACCTGGACAGGTTGGATCGATGGGCACAGGCCAATGGGATTAGGTTCAACACAGCTAAGTGCCAGGTCCCGCACTTTGGCCACAACAGCCCTATGCAACGCTACAGGCTTGGGGGAGAGTGGCTGGAAAGATCTGCAGAGGAAAAGGATCTGGGGGTGCTGACTGATGCTCGTCTGAACATGAGCTGGCAGTGTGCCCAGGTGGCCAAGAAGGCCAACGGCATCCTGGCTTGTATCAGGAATAGTGTATCCAGCAGGACCAGGAAGGTGATCGTCCCCTTGTACTCTTGGCCTCTGGTGAGGCCGCACCTTGAGTACTGTGGTCAGTTTTGGGCCCCTCAGTACAAGAAGGAAATTGAGGCCCTGGAGCATGTCCAGAGAAGGGCTACGAAGCTGGTGAAGGGCCTGGAACACAAGTCCTGTGAGGAGCAGCTGAGGGAACTGGGGTTGTTTAGTCTGGAGAAGAGGAGGCTCAGGGGAGACCTTATTGCTCTCTGCAACTACCTGAAAGGAAGGTGTGGGGAGCTGGGAGCCAGCCTCTTCTCACAGATAACTAGTGATAGGACTAGAGGGAACAGCCAGGGGAGGCTTAGGTTGGAAATTAGGAGACATTTCTTCTCAGAAATAGTCAGGGATTGAGACAGGTTGCCCAGAGAAGTGGTGGAGTCATCGTCCTTGGGGGTGTTTAAGGAAAGGTTGGATGTGGTACTTAGGGACATGGTTTAGTGGGTGACATTGGTAGTAGGTTGACTGTTGGACCAGATGATCTTGGAGATCTTTTCCAACCCTAATGATTCTATGATTCTGTGTTTCAGGACCTCTTCAATACAGCAAGTGTCAAAAACATCCAAACAGTAAGAGTAATATCTCTAAAGCACTAAATTAACAGCAGAAAAGTGCTTTTCCCTCTCAATGGTTTGAAACAGAGAGAAAAAAAAATCATACCTGGAAAGCATTTATTTTTAAACCTGACTGGCAAGGAAAATATTTTAGAGATGTTTATCTTAGAATGTAATAACATTTGTAAGGAGAATATATTTGTTTGCATTAAAGGGGGGATTTATTTACATTGATGATGCTACATTTTTTCTCTGTTATCTTAACGGTAAGAGCAAACCGAAACAGGAAAGCAAGTCACTGAACTACCAAATTTCATCTAATAACAAAGCGATTTATTCTTCCACTCAGCAACTTACTTCAAAGTGCATATACAACCAGAATTTTTCAATTTTTAAGCTCCCATTAAAATAAAACAATGAAGTGTTTCATGTGTTTCATGTAATGCTAAGCATTATTTTTAAGCTAAGCGATATGAAAACGCTGTATGAGAATGAGCTCCAGAGAGCTGGCATTCCTTAAAAGGTACAGTACGTGAGCAGTTACCATGCATAATTGTATAATTACACTTGATGGCAGCAATAGCACATAGAGAAGACTATTAATAGCATGTACAATCTGCAGAAATTTCATGAAGATAAATATCTTCCAAAATATGAAAAAGTGGCATTTTTGGGCAGCATATTTTAGTCTTACATTTCAGCATGACAATTACCATGAAAGAAAGGATCAAAGCCAAATGGCACAGCTGGCAGCTTGAGAATAATTTAAGAGGTGTATGGCAATAGCTTTTTGGTTTCAGTAAGATGGACTGAATTAACTGTAATAGGGAAATGGTGAAGAAAAGTCATACAGCATTCTTACCTGGCATAAATACAACATTAGTCGAAACTGCAGTTTTGACTACTTCAAAAAATTTGAAGGGGGAAAACTTAAGATAATGAATAAGAACAAAAGCAACATTTCCTCTGTACTTTGGGACAAAACACCAACCCAAAACTACATTAAGGCTTAAATCAGCAATTCAGGAACTCATGAACACTGAGAAATAAAATAAGCACGTGCCTACAGTATATACAACCATGGTTCTTCAACCTTGTCTCCAAATTATAAAGAGATAATCTGTCTGCAAAGACATGACTATATACTTCAGAAATCAGGACTGCTGGGCTCGAAGGATGTAATACAAGCTATGCAGGTAAAGCTCTCTAAACCCAAGGCTCTTCTCTCATTTCCTGTAATATATTTATTTAATAATATAGCAGGAATGGAATCACAGAAGCAACTTCTTTGAACCAGCTGTGCCCTGAATGGGCTGGAGATGGTCTACCAAGTCTTCCCACTGTCATTTTCTTTCATCCTGCTGTTGACCTGGCTAATATTTGAATATGCATTTTATTTTATTTTTCTCTCCCCCAGCAGTAATAATGCTACATTTGACTGTATACTTTATGGCCACCAATTTCTAAGTCTCCTTTCAAAGAAGACTGCACCTTGGCCTGAAGGGAAAAGTGTGGCCTGTCTTAGCAGTTTTCCTTCAAACAGATGGACATTTGGCAGAAGATCCATCTTTGTATTAAACATAGCTTCAGTTCTTTGCAACTAAACTAACAGCACAGTTGCCTTTCTACTATAATTTTTCCAAGACTATTTGTATTCTAAAGACTGCCTAAACGAGGAGGCAAACATTTGTCTGTACATGAACACTTCTGCAAATCAGAATCTCCACTGCCAAATGAATTATGGGTTCTCTGAAATTACTGGCATATAGGCCCAAATACATGCAGTCTAACATATGCAAATTTTAGTTGCAATATGCTTTTGTGTGGTTTAACAGTATGTATTACTGCACATTACAAAGCAAAATAAAATCAAGAAGTCCACATAATTTCATCTATGCAAAGATCAAAATAAAACAGCAGAGGGGGTAAGGTAGTTAATAGGGGAGATATTATGTGGACTGTCCAGGAAAATGGAGAGTTTTGGTTGCATGCTGCTTTCACAGCTATTATTTTTGTTAGTTTTGCAATCCAATGCTATAGATTTTTATTTGATACTAATAAGTTCTGAAAGCCAGAGTTTACAAAGCCAAAAGAATAAACCTGGATCCACTAATGATCCTGTTTTCCCCGTTCTTAACTCTCCGCTAGCCAGAAGTTGAGCTGTCAGTGTTACTTCATTGGAAGGGGCAGATTTGATTCTTCCAGTGGATTGAGATTTTTCTAAGAACTTGGCAGAAATTAGCAAATTTATCACTTTAGAAGGCAATAGTCCAATTAGATACTTGAAAATGAAGTTAGGATGACATCAGTTTATATAAAAAGAGAAGGATAATGGAATAAAGACAGAAATAAAAGTTGAAAACCAGACCCCTTCATTTAGGAAAGTCTCAAATATTTTTTCAGTGTTTATATAGTTAGATAGTTAGATAGATTTAAAAGCATATGCCATTGTTATCATCCAACTGCACTTTCTAGACTTCTGTTCAGAGGTCATGGCAAATTATACCCAGTTGTCCCCTAATTTTTAGCATTTATGAAGCTGTTATCTCAGTTGCTGATAAGTTGGTAACACATTTTTCTGTCTCATTTACAAGTCTGTGACAGCTGAATTCCTGCTTTTGACACATGATATGGTCTGGAGATGTGTTTTAATGAGGCCTAAATAATCCCAGAAGCTAATTAACACTTTCAATAGTATTTTTGAGATATTTGGAATGGGCTTGTTTTAGACTGATACAGTCATGAAGAGCAAAGACAACTCAATAAGATATTAGAATTAGACTCATACTATGCTAAAAAGTACTCAGTTGAAGCCCACAGAGAATTGAATATATATATATATATACACACACACACTTAAAAAAAAAGGCAATATTAAAAAATAAAAACAAAAGATAATTTGACTTCATTTGAAAGTTAGGAATAAGAAATGATCAGGAACTCAACTGGGACGATGACAGCTCTGTTCACTACTAATATATAATTGGAGTAGGCCCTTTTACATACGCAGAAAGACAGGTATCTGCCCCAAGATTTTATAATTAACTAGACTGTTTGAAGACAAAGGAAAATTAAGATAGGAATGGGGATACATAGATATAAACCAATTCAGTTAACTGCCAGATTCCATTTCTTAACAGTCTGCTTAACCACCACTTTTTACCTAATATTTGACTGTTTTTTGTAGCCAACTTACATGAAGTCAACAAGAAGAGAAATAACTACATCTAGATTTGTAGTCACATGCAGATGTGCAATGAATTCAGGTAATAGCTAAGGACAAAATTTAGTAACCTTTTCTCCATAAAATCTAAAATGTTAAACCAAAACCAGCCATTTTCAACTGCGTATTAGCTTCTAATCAGAAAAATAAATGGTTTATTCTGGGTATTTCATGGGCTCCACATGAAGATAAACCAAATCAATTCTGTCAAGACAGATGTGATCACTGTTGGAGGGGAGATCTGTATTATTTTGCCTTAGTTTCAAGTAATAACTAGAACTTTGTATGTACTTTTATTTTTTTCCCCCATAACACCTATTTCCAACTTTTGAGTATACAAAATGTTTTGTATGTTCTGCATTTGGGAATCAGTTGTTAAACACACCAGTTGCTAATCTTCTTTCATCAGGCAATTTTTATTTAGCATTGACAAGAAAAGGAAATTTTAAGACATTCTCTTTGACTTGTGTAATATTGAAATATAAAAAGAAATATAGTATTTTTGCTTTCTCTAGATTCCCTGACTCTAAACATCACAGAAAAGAGAATTCATACAAAAGAATGATAAAACAAGACAGTAATAAAAAATAAATCACAGCACAGATAAAGTGAGCAATAGATCAATAAGTACTATCTAGCTAGAATTTAGCATGCAACAGCCCAAACATCACAAACCAGTTTTCAGTGGTTATTTCAGGTGTTACTAACAAAGAGAGTCTCAATTTGTGCTGTTTTTCCTGTGATCTTCATTGAAAACTACTGTCAAAAATGGACTATGCAAAAATGAATAAATAAATACAAATCCAATAATCAATTTTAATAAAATATACTATAGAATGTTTTAAGTTAATTTGTTCTTTCCTAAATACATGTGTTTATTTGGCTCTCCTGTAGCTTATATTACAGTCTGATTCTGTGGGTCCCACACAGCCATTATATTCCCCGAATGCCAAATATTCACAGCTGCCATGTTCCATTTACTCCTACAAAGTAAAATAGGACACTTACAGGAGGAATAAACTTGTACCTCCACCTCCCTTGCAAGACATATACATTTGGGTAGCCCTGCTTTGCCTGCCTTTTCTACAGTTAGGTTTTCTCTTTTTTTTACACTAATGTTGTTTTAAAATTTTAAAATTTAAAAATGCTTTTTACACTAGGCTTGTTCTTTGTGGCCACCTTGTATCTGTCAAACAGAGATTTATTCTGCATCAGAAATAGCTGGCTTAATTAAAGCTGTCATCTCCTAAAAGCTAATTGGATCCTTCTGCATGTTGTGTTGAGGATAAAATTCAAACTAAGTCATCTGCCTTCATGGTCTTGGTAATATATGCACAGCTCCTCTCTGTTCACAATTAGGACAGGTCCCACCTGCCAATTACAATGGTTTTGGTGGCAGGCTATCTGATTTTGGCAAGAAGTCTACTAAGAAGTTTTCCACATTAGGTAGTCCTACTAAACACACCAATACATGAGAGTTATATAGGTTAACAACAGCTATGCCACAGAGCCAATGTGCACACTGGCCATACATGGCGAGGCTTGGAGGCTCCTTTCTCCGGGGTGCTCTGTACAGTTGGGGGACACAGTCTGATGCATGCATTCAGGAGGCATCTCCTGCCTCTCCCCCAACATGTGCATGAGTGAGGAATCTCAGCAAGTAAGCCAGTGCCTCTCACTCCTCTTACCTTTGCCTTTGTCCCGTTATGTTATGCTATACCTTAAATCAACTTTGAACATAAAATAAGTAAGAAAGTACAAACTGATCACATTGGCTCTGTCAAACAACATGAACCTGCTCTGACTGCATTTGCATCATCCCTACAGAATCCAAAGCAGGCAAGGTCCACCCCTATGCCTGCCTCTCACTCTAGTTTATGTACTGCTAGAATAGTAATTCAGAGATGCCTCGGTGCATGCACAGATGACTATACCACGAACAAGGAATCCTCCAAGAGACCTCTCACTGAAAGCACTTTTTTTTAGGCTGATTTTTTATTTCTCTTTAAAGTGAGAAAGATAATAATTACAGTACGGCTTCCCCTAATAGTGCTACCTCCACAGGATAAATGCAGGTATGAAACCAATGTATTTGTGCGTTAATAACAAAATTGCTGTTCTACTGGAGTCATAATTGCACAGACACATATACCCATGTGGAGTAACTCAGTTGTCACCGGAGATTTATACGAATGAAGCAATTCACTGCTATGGAGAAGATTTCTATTATAATCCATGTGCTGTTATGATGTAGAAAAGAATGCAGTTTGATGGGGTTTGTGGCATTCCTAGCTTTTAGAAAAATTATTCTTTGACTTATGAGCCAAACCAGTCTACAATGCAAATAAGTGACAATGTGCATGAAATGGCACAATTTCATCTTTAGGACACTAAAATGTATAACTGAACATTAATAATTTCATTTGGCATGACTTATCTTTGAAATGTAAATGTTGCATACAGATACAAGACAATACCTAACTGCTTTGGACTCAGAATGGTCATAAAATAAACTTTAGAATTATCAATGTGAATGTTACCTTTCTATTTACTTATTTAGCAGTAGCTGAAAATGAAATGTAAAATTTTCAGACAGTATATGTCAATGTGTATATTTTTTGCACCTTTGCTTCATCTTTGACTACACACTTCTGATTTCTATTAAGTATGACTACCTTCTTGTCTTGTCAAGCAATTAAAGTGACAAAAGTAATAGCAGATGCCTCTTTCATAGTCAAAACTACAGCAAGCAGGCCATAGCTTGCATTTTATTACAACCAGTCTATACAACCTAATAATTGCAAGATAATTGAAAAGATCCTGATAATAAACAACCGGTTTACTTTTTTCAGACAAAATAAATATATAGCCAAATTTGGACTTCATTTTAACGACACATTAGATGGTTTCCAACTTGTCTTGATTTTTGTTTTATTTTATGATTGTAAATAAACCCTGGAAAATTCCTTCCCCGATTTTACCACCTGAAACTGCAGCTGTTGGCTGACACTATCAAAGCCTCGCAATTCCGAACTCACGTGCAAATCTCATCAAGTGCAGACACTTCTAATTGATTCCAGAAGTTTTTCTTTTGCTAAGATCAGCGGGCAGAAGAAGAATAATGAGCAGCTTTTAAGCAGAGGGGGAGGGTGTTGAGCTCAGGGAGTAGAGATTTTAAAAGCTCCAGCTTGGCTGCTCCGCCAGAAATGCAGAGCAATTTTACGGTCAATTGGCCAAAGCATCTGGAACTATACATCATAGTCTGTAGTTGATGGTGGTGAAGCCGTCTCTCAAACTGGCTAAATCTAAAATCAGTAACGACTCTGCTGTCACACCTAAGTGGAAACTAACTTAATCTACTGCCAGATTTTACTGTGACTTTTTCTAAGGGACATTATTCCCTTCAGGGTAGTTGTCAGGAATATTAAAAGTCCAGTCCACTGCGTGGCATAGCAGACTTTTCTGAATGAGTCTAACATAGAAAATACAGATTACAACTCGTGTTTATTTAATTCCATGTGTGTTGACAAGGCTTTTTATCATAAGGCAGTAGTTTCCTTCTATCCCCAGCTTCATTTCTAAAATACATTTCAAATACACCAGCCAATCTAGTTAGAGCACAGAGACTGCCTAAATGCTGAGGTCGTAAATCATAGCATAGGGCATGGAGCTTTCACCTTAATGGAAACCAAATATAGGATATGCTGCACTTTGAAATGTGGCACAGATGATCATAATGAGCGACCAAGGAAAAATGCTACAGAGCAGAAAACTATCGTTGATGTGGAAATAAGTTCTTATGAGTAAATGTTTGTTTTAAGTCAGTACTCATAAGTCAGTATTCTGATGCTGGTAAATTACACTAAGAAACAAGTGAGGTAACAGCAAGTCTTTGTATGATGAAAGGAGAAGTAAGTTGTGTGGCAATATATCACATTAAGAAGGACTGCTGTGGAATGCAGAGTACAGTGCAAATCAGTTCTTTAATAAAGAGATATTATGTATTTCATCCAGACAAATTAGCTGACATGCTTGTAAGAAATACAAGAATTGCACAGAAGACCAGAGAAGCAGTCCATTTGCTACAGAATACTGTCTCCAAAAATGTTTGGAACAGCTGCATCTACAGAGTTTAGATATTCTGGAGGAGTAAATAAATAATTTGACCACAAAGAAGTTCATTTCTGTTTTCATTAGTTAATGGTTGAATTATGCCCTGCAGCACAAGACTGTATATATCTTCCACAGTTGGTTATTTTTGTCATGCAACACATGCCCATGAGAAACGGAAAACAAGTACTTCATTTAAAATATCACACAGGTATACATCCTCCCTTTTTCTCTTTTTTCCCCAGTGAAAGTTGTCCCAGATCTTTATCCTTCCTACCTGTAAGTAAATACATGACTGCAGATGCTTTTATAGCCAGGCAGCCCAGGAGACTGCAGTGTAGAAGGGGTCTGGATGAACAGACTTACTCTCAGACTAAAAGACTTAGCCAAAACAAAGGTAAAAGATAAACAAGAACATCAAAATAGACATCTGTCTTGTCCTCCAGCTCCTAGATCCTAGTCCTTTAGCTTAAGAGTCTCAGTATTGACTTGCTACTACTATGTGAGTTGGTGAAAATATTCAAGACAAGAGTTCCAACAACATGTCAATGGCTCTCATTTCTACTCATTGCTCCTCATTAGTATTACTGTCAAATAACAGCCAGTGCTTGACCAAAATCAGCTCATGGAATATGCTGGCTGATGCCAAACCAGAGCAGTTGGATGGAAACTCTTTGAAGAGGTGTACCATCATTACAGATTTATTTTTAACATACATATTGTGCCTGCTGAACTGTCACATAACTGAATGCACAAGCAATGTTTTCTGCTACCTCCAGGTGGTTAGGAGATCCCAGGCTCAGTCTGACTAAAAAAGATTTGGCATTAGTAACACACATGATCCTCACATTACACAGGCATGAAATAATCAGCCTAAAGAAAACTTAACTAGTATAGGATGTTGCAGCACAGACTGTTGAACAGAAACACATTAGCCTCTCAGCTTGCTGTCTATATCCAGTCAAATAGAATATCTCTGTCCTTATCACCAAGGTATCCTGTGACCTCCACCCAAAAAAAGAATTCACACAAGATCTAAGTTCATCAAACTCATGTTCCTTAAACACCGCGTCTTTCAAAAACCAAAACAAACAAAAAATAACAACAACGCAAAAGAACAGAGAGCCTGCTCCTTTTGCATAACCATCAATATGAAATATATACAGCACAAGGAACTGAAAATACGTGCTGACAAATGTGCAGAGTTCCACCTCCCATAAGAAGAAACAATTACTTTTCTAACTCTAGTAACTTCTAATCATTGTCTTTGCAAAAATGGAAGAACACCAAGAGAGAACTCTCTTGGAAGGGCTTCAAATATAATAGTAATGAGAATTATATATTTAAACAATAGGAACAACTACATAATTTTAATATTGAACCAAGACTAGTAATCACATTATTTAATATATAATTTCAAAGCATGGAATATCATATTTATTAGTGCTCGAACACAGTAAACAATCATACAAAGATTACAGCTTTACCAAAAACAACAATACTTCTTCCTTATCCATCTTTAGCTGCATTTTACTTCCACCTTCCATTGGTCTTAGCATTACAAAACTTTCTTGATCCAAAGGAAGTTACATCAACTGACTTACATGAAGATAAACCTTTGGCTGCATTGGTCAGAGAAGCCTGGTGACCGAATTAGATGGGTAGTTTGGGTGAGGCTGGAGCAAGAGGGAGGAGCTGCTTCTCCTGATGGAATTGCAGGTGTTGGCTGCTTTTTTCACAGCCACCTGTGCTAATTTAAGGACAAAATGGGAAAGGCTACCTTCTTCTTTGCTCTGCTCTTCTCTCCTCTCTCTCCTAGTTTTCTCTCATTTCTGTATTTTCTTTTTCATTTTAACTTGGAAGGTCTTCCTCCTATGCTGTAGTTCTGATAATTGTTAGATGTGTTTATGAACTGCTCTAATTCACTAAAATGGCAGAAGGCTATTTGCAGGACTAGGAGCAAGGCAAGAATGGGTTAAGAATTAGCTGTTTGTATCATTGGATTTTGTGGAACTCTCCACTTAGATGACTACAAAATTGTACCTTCATCAAATCCCATAACAGGCAATCATTTGAAGTTTTAATCACTTTTTTTTTTTAATAGTTAAAAAATAGTTAAAAATAGTATTTGCTTCTGAAATCTTATCTAGTGGTTACAAAATATTAATGAGGAATGCAAGTTTATGAAGAAGAAGGTCACAAGAAAAACAATATGTACTAACAGGAGTCACATAATTTTTCACTAACAGTTCAACATAATGTATGGAAAAAAATTGTTCTTGCACTTTTCTGCTGTGATGTGCATGATTAACTTAAGAATGTTGGGACAGAATTATTTCTTAAATTCTAGACACGCTGAGTACTGCCATCATGCCTCTTGCAGTTTATTTTATTTTTCTTTATCCCTAAGTGCACTAAAATGCATTGTATATATATTAAAAAAAAAAGTCAACATAAATTCTTTTACATGGTGTCCTATATTCATGATTATTGTCCATGAATATTGGATTATGAATGAATTGTTTTTTGGTAACAAATAAAGATGATGAAGTAAGAAGAACATTATGTAAATATATTACTGACCATAAGTACTAAAAATGTAACATTAAGAAGATCAAAGTCAGTTAAATTTGAGTGTATATTAAAGATGGAATATGTATAGATGGAGGAAAAGAAAGATTAAATAAATGGTTTATTTCCTACCTCTCAAAAATTGCAATTGGATTTGAAAGAGAAGTAGAGCAAAGGAAGTTGAAAACCAAGCAGATAAAAATTACCAGGAAAAATGCAGCAAAAATTTTCTTATGAACCTCACAAGATGTTCAGAGTTATCTACACTATTATGTTTAATTATGAAGGGTAGATAACCTCTCTAAATGTTAAACAGAAACAATTTTTAGGACAAATTTTATATGTAATTTCCAGAAAAAAAAAATAATCATGTATTATGCTTTCTAGTATCTGCTGATTCAAAATGATCACCTCAATAATAATTGAAAATATTAATATTTCAATACTTTTCAACATTAATTGAAAAATTTATAGTAGTTTCCCTACTGTTACAAGAATCTTTTCTTTTAAATACCATTATACCAATACTGCTGCCCATAGCAACTTTCCTACCCTGAATCCAAAAATTGAATAATGTATTGACAGCACATGAGCAAAACCCATGACAGTAAATCAGTTATTTAAGATCGGAGACTTTTTAATGTCATCATAAACATCACTAAAGCTTATTAACATTACATTAAATGCAACTCTCTAGCACTAACATATTGGAATTCTTCAGAAGCATTATTTATTCTGGTTGCATTAAGAGCAAACAATTTGGAAGACACCTATTTATTAAGTATTTTCAAACAAAACAATGTGAGCATGTTTCTCCTGTTTCTCATTTTAAATGAACTACCTAGTCAGTGCCAAACAAGGCACTAAAAAGAGTTACAGAGAAGTACAAATATAAAGGAGAGAAAAAAAATACACAATAAATCAGAGATTTAAAAAGAAAAATAAAGAACAAATAAAGAACATAATAAGAAATATTTTATTTTCTTCAAGACAGAATAGGAAACTATCTAGCTTCCTCCAAACAATAGAAATAACAACCTGAAAATTTTGCTCCTACTCCTTTCATAGTAAGAGAGCTATTCATGCATATGCAACTCAGCAAGGCAAAAAATGCAACTCTTTTTTTTTTTTTTTTTTTTTTTTGTAATTTAGAGGGTATATTTAACATATAACTCTTCGCAAATTCAGTTAGAATACCTTAGTACCTAAAGTCAGAGCTACTACTATAGAATTAATTGCCAAATATTAGAAGTCTTTGCATCAAGTCTATCTGCTAGTCAGTAAATCCTAAAAGCATTTTCCAAAAGATATTTAAGAAAGTAAAATCTTTAAAATATCTGCTGAGTTCTGGCAGACTTTTATCAGAGGAATTCAAGAACTCTGATTTACACACCAAGTTTTGACAAAATAACAATATTGGGGAAAAAAATAATTCTTGATTAGTGGCATTTGTCTGGCTTTAAATATTGTCCAATAATTATTGTTTCCTGTCTGAAGAAAAAAGAAAAAAAAAAAAAAGACCTACATAAGTATAGTGTTTTTTTTTCCATTCTCCTATTGCCTGAACTCAGAGAAGAGCAGGAGAACCAGCACCACTATCAGAAATCTATTAGAAAAGTTATCAGCAGCTATTAATTTTGGAGCTGTTTCAAGTCAAAAGAATCCTTTTGAGTTCCACCAGTAATAGGTCTGATTCTTGATCCTTATTATTGATTTTATTTTTCTGGTTTTAATCCAAAGATTAACTTTCTGGTAACAGTTCTACTAGTCTAGCAAGGTTCATAAACTTGTTGACAACCAACTTTGCTGCTGACCAGCAGTAGGTAGCTTGGGAATGTCATTCAGATCAGAATCATAGTAATGATTCAGTGTTATCCAACTGAGATTATATTAAAAGAATTGTTTTAATATGAATTACCAATTTTGCTGGAAAAACAGAAACAAAACCAAAAACCTACCAACAGTGTAGATTAAAAAGCAAAAGTCACAAACAGGATAAAAATACGTCCTGTGAACACAAAAATAACCATACCTAATAAGATAAAAGGTCTGTTTAATCCAGTATCCTATCTTTATCAATGGCTAAAAGTCTGTTCCTGATGTACTATATAAGTACAGAGTGATATATTTGGTATTTTAAACTTTTCCAGCCTCCAAATTTCTTCAGATTTGTTCCAGTGAAATGTGAGTTAATCAATTCAACTTCAGGAACAGACTTCTGGTATTCTGGTCAACGCATATAGCAATAATACAGTATTTTTGCAAGGACATATAAAGAAACAGTTTTCTGACTTTTTTTCAATGTACTTGGGCTGTAGCAAAGAAAACAATAATTTTCTTAAAAGTAAATGGCAGAAAGGAATAAGGAAATAAGAAAAAAAAACTATTATATTCAAATAAGGTAATAGAAATAAAGAAACCAAATATAAATTTGTAATGTTATCTTTTTTTTTTTTTTTCCTAAAACAGAATGAATCATAGAATAGCTCAGATTAGAAGGGACCTTAAAGATCATCTAGTTCCAACCCCCCTGCCATAGGCAGGGATGCCATAAAAATAATAACAATAATAATATAGGATCATCAGTATAGATACTTAAAAGTAAATGTCTTACTTCATATGCACAGTCCAACAAAGAAAGCTGATTCCTTAAGTAGCCAAGTTTGTATACACCTAAGAAGACTGAGCAGCGGATGATTTCCAGAATTCCTGCTTTGGGCCTAGGAACAAGAAATAATTCATGTTAATGGTCTATCTTTTCTTCTTTGTTAATTTGAGTGAAATAGAGGATGTAAAAATAGTCTGTGATGTCCTGCACTTGCATCAAGTCACCTCTCTTAACCTTACATTTTTACAGCATATGGATTTTACTTTCAGCTAGAACACTAAATTTGCTGTGAGAATACATATATGCAAAGAATACATGTGAGCTCACACAAGTGTAAATGTGTCTTGAAAAATTACAACAGCAAAATTCTGAAAATTGCTACCTGAATAGCTCAGAATCTTTCCATTGGTCTATTTCTGTAAATTTCTACTAATTCACTTTACTAAGGCTGTTAATACAGATCTCTGGTATATTGACAGACTTTTACCCATCCTGAAATAAACTTTCAGTAGATACAAGCAAAAGGTATTCCTTTCTGAGAAAATAAAATAACATAAAATAGAAAAAATAGTAGGTGCAAAAGAAGGAGTGGCACAACAGTGAAGGTTCTATTACACATTTCTATTTTAGCAGGGCAAATAGTTTCTCTGTAGGAAATTGTAGTTGTTATTTACTTTTCTGTAAGGTCACAGTGCCTATATGGACTACTTCCATAGTGTACATCTCACTGAGCTGTTGTTTTTCTTAAGCTCCAATTTGATTTGAAACTATAATGACTAAATTTAGTCTAAAGTCAAAGATTTAGACTAAGGTCTATCCCTCACATGAGTTTGAGTCTAGTCTTAGCTATACCATGCACTTTTCATATACTGTCAGCCTATCTGCCATCCATGGCATGCTACATGGGACGGACAAAATATGTCTGAGCTTAAACGGCCTTGGGCCAGTCTTCAAGCCATTTTGGCATGCCAAAATCTCAAAACCAGAGATAATGACCCAACAAATGCTAGCAAATTTGAGCATATGAGCAACCAGTGCTGCAATATAAATATGGCCATTAATTGCTATTGGAGCACTCCTAGTTTTACTTATTGGTTATTTGTGTTATCTTCTAGTCAACAGATAGAAACATATATGCCAGAGTACATCTATAGTTCTTTATCAATATATTTTTTGACACACTTGAGATTTCCATATAATAACAAATAATGCTTAAAAACAGAAAAAAAAAAAAAAAACAGAAGAAAAAAAAAAAAAAAAACTTTTGTCTCTTGCCTGTTCTCCATAAGAAATCCAAAAGAGGTCAGGGACAGAATGATAAAGAAAATTCTCAGCAGAATAGTTCCCTGTGATAACACCTTAAGAAAAAAAAAAAAAAGTAGAAAAATATTAATTTAGACTAATTTGCTGAAGAGAAACTAAATTTAACAGAACAGCAGTTTCAGCTTCCTCACTCAGTGATGTTAATGTCCACTCGCTCACTTTTGATGTAATTTGTTGTTTTATTTTACAAAGATTTTCAGTAACCACCTTTACAGTTGCCACTATTTCCAAAATAATAATTAAGATATATCCTTCTGTACTATGTGTTTTCCTGAAGTTACTTAATTCCCTTATGCCTTTGTCCAAGAGGAAACAGTCATATCTCTAAGTTAAAACCACCTCAGCCCTGTTCTTTTTCTTCACCTTACGTTACTGTCTTTACAATTGCTACCTATGAATCCCAATGAATATAAAACAAACAAACATAAAAAAAAAATATTGGTGAGACTAAGAGTTCAAATGATGTGACAACATAACCATATTTTAACAAGAAACAACACTGATATTACAAGAAACAACATCAATTATTGTCCCTTCGTGACAACTCAACACTTGTTTCCCAGTTCAGCAAAACTCTTCAGTTCATACCATTGACTTTAATCAGACTTAAAACTTTTAAACTTTAACATGCATTTGGACAAATAGCAGCATGAGGATTTATGTCTTTAACATTTACATCTAAGTTATTTTGAAAAGCCTTTGTTTTTTTCACTGAAACAACAATACAGAACTAGTGGATTTTGCTGAGTTATAAGGAATCCTTTCTAGTTTGAATAGCAATAAGTTTTATGAACAGCATCTTGTACTTCAAGATTACAGGCATTGAAAAAATAAAAATCTGTGAATGTCTGCCTTAATTTCAATAAACTCCACTTTGTGACAAGCCCACTTTCCTTCAGTGGTGGCCCCTACCTCTCGAAGAGATCTAAGGTAAGTATCTGTGAGTGTGGGAGGCCACAGGAGAATAATCTCAAGTTTTACAGCTGTGTGAACTTACAGTGCCCATGTTTGCAAAACACATCAAACCATACACTCAGGCTGGGTAGGGTTCTGTTTTAAAGAAGAATCACAAGCACCTACTTGGATATCCTTAACAAATGGTAACTGAACAAAGAAAACAGCATCCCAGTAACATGCACGCTAAACAGCAGTCTCAATAGCTTACAAGCCAGAACACACTTCTCACAAATGACACCTGTCAAGTCACTCTGTTGCACAGATTTATACAAGGATAGATCAAATTCATTACTGGATTGCTCCACTTGCAGTCCATTCCATCCTTCATTATGATAAACTTACAAAATCTCAAACTGATGATTACTATTGTCATCTACTTAGATGAAGACTTGAAGAAAGGATACGCTACACTTTTCTTACACTCTTACCCTGGGCATCTGCTATTGGTCACCACGGAAGACAGGATATTGAACTACATATTGAACCATGAGGAGACTCAATATAGCACTTATGTTTTGAAATTCTTGCTTAAATCAAGAAAGCCAAAATGCTCTGATGGGTCTGTACTTTTATCAATGTTTTTATCACTTGGAATACAATTTCATATTCCAAATATAGGTTTTAAAATGTCAGTAAAAGATTAAATTAAAGATACTCTTTTTGAAAACTTCAGTTTCTAGAATCCAAAAATTCTACAGCTCTCCTAAGGTTAAAAGACTTTCTGTTGTTAACATGAAGCAATATGCGTTGAAGTGACAAAACTTTTGGACATAATTTTTTTCTTTTTTTTTCTTTTTTTCTTTTTCTTTTTTTTTTTTTTCTTCTTGTTATAAAAATACAGCACAGACTCTATTTAAGTTTAATAAAAATAGTAGTTCTTAAACTGATCATCTAGCCACAGTAAGTTCAACTCCTACTTCAGCTTCCTGTAAAAACTGGGTCATACAAAAATTCAAGAAGTAAAGCAAGCAAAGAAAAACATGATTTGGCACAGACATAAGGGAACTCACCCATAATTTTCTCAGAAATGCTTTGTTATGTTTTTCAATGACTGTTTCTTGTCAGATAAAGGAATTTGCCAGGGAACTGGGACTGGAATTCAAGATTTTTTCCTCTTTAGAGACTGTCCTCACTTTTCAGTTGTAGAATTGCACCCTTTTTTTAAAACCAGTCCTGGCCAGATGGGTCTGATTTTGTTTTGTGTTTCCAGTGCAATGCACTAGCTTCTACAGACTATCTTTAAAATGTCCCTAGACTGATTGGGCATTGTTCTGAGGAAAGGAACATAAGGCCTTAGGTAACAAGAGAACTGAATATCAAATACAAATTTTGAGGATGCCATGTAATTTTTAAAGAGTTCATGTAGTTGCTACTTTACAATATATGGTTAAAATCACACTTTACAGAAAAGGAATGATCTCTGCAATGGTTTTGAAAAAAAAATGTTAATGTTTGTCTTCAGGGAAGGACCCAACAGCACCTGTTGTGAATTAACATGAGTGTCTCCAAGTTCCAGTTTTAAAAAGCTGTGTATTTTCACAGTTTTCTGACCTTCCACTGTTTCTGAGTTGGCCAGCATTAGACAAACAGCTAAGTCCTAGGCATCTGGATTTCCTTGTTATTCCAATTTCAGAAAACTAAGGAGCTGATTAAGTCTACCTTTCTTTAAATAACTGGAGTGCCTAAAACCCTGTTATTAATTTAAGCTTTCTCTGTACTCAGTGGAGAGAGTGCATTTACTGAATGATTGTTTCTTGCCATTAGCTAGAAAGTAAGCATACAGGTGAAAGTAGGTATATCAGGCTAAACTTTCCTAGATTGAGCGTTGCATTTGAGTGGGTGATAGAAACACTTCCCCAAAATAGACACATTTTGGGCATATTTTTATTGGTGTTTTCTCTCAGAACTTTTTTTTTTTTCCTTCCCTAAAAGATATTTTAATTTCCATTTCTAAAAAAGAAAACAAACAAACAAACAAAAAAAAACCACAAAATAGACTCTCAGGGTTAAAATCTTTGCAGGAAACAATAATTTTTTTTATTATTCATTTTTGGTGGATTATTCATTTTTTATGGATTTTTATTCATTTTTGGTGGATCTTGATAAGCTTGATAATGTTGACACTGTAATATAGTAATTCAGATTGCAGCTTTCTCTCCACAATGAAATAAAGGAGTGAATTCAAGAATTTGGACCATGAACATGCAAACTTCACTTACTCAAACAGTCTCTCTAAGACGTGCAAAACTAGAGCTTGAAGTTATCATTTGACTCACCAAATTTATCTAACCACAGAAGAAAAAAAATACACAGATGAAAAAATGGAGACATAATGAAAAAATTGAAATTAAGTTTTAAACATGGATTAATTTCCATGATTAATTAATTTCTCAGTTTTCAGGAGGAAAAAAAAAAAAAAAGGAACAGAAATACATTTTAATGTATATCAATAGAAGCAGAAGAACAACTGAAATAATCTTATGATTTAGGAAAATAAAATTCAAATATAAACAACCTCTTATTTTTTAGGTTAAAATACTATGTGAGGTTCTTTGATTATTTTGAACTACCAGAGCCAGGTACGATCATATTTTATGGATTCTCTTTTTGAGGTCAATTTCTATTTATCTTCCTTTTCAGACACTCACTTCAGAACCACAAGATTTTGAATGGTAGCCATTTATAAAATTTCTTATGGTTCAATACCATCTGTGTCTCAGAATGTGAAAGACTGAAGGAATCTAAAGTGCAACCTGCAGTTATTTGCAATCTCATCAAACTCACACAAATGCATAACAATGTAAAATCTTGGTACTGTGATGCAGCCTTAAACTTCCTAAGTCCTTTGCCTTCTGAAGGCTGAGGGGTGAGGCATCAAGCTTTACTGGGAACTGTGAAGGTAGAAGGTGTAAGTTACTCTTCACTATAGATACATGTATCATATTCACATGGAAGAAAAAAAAAAAAAAAGCGTGAAATGTTTGTTCATTTGTGTCCTAGCCAAGGACTACCAAGAAACCTGTGGTGAAATCCACCACAATGCCATTTGGGAGTAGGAAGAGTAGGTATATTGTGGCAAATATAGAAAAGCTATCTGGAAACAACTACAGTTTTGTGAGTTGGGGTTGAGCTCAAAAATCTCCACGAATCTTCTCCCAGAATATCACTATCCATCTTTTTTGGCTAACAGGCAACATTCTTAAACTATTAACAACCAACTCATGTTTAAAATAACAAAATAAAATAATATAAATAAAATAAAATAGCTTTATAATGACACTTCTTCATACTCAAGAGTTTTGGAGATGTATTTGAATTTTGCTCTTCAGTTGGCTCTAAGCCAATGATGGCCCTGGAAAGCAGATCTGGCAGCATTTTCAGCAATAGATATCTTGCCATCTAGTCTGCAGATTTACTCATTGGAGAAAGAGAACTGCCATCAACTGAAGGAACTTTTAGGGAAACACAGACATTTGGTGCAAGTTTGCAAACAGCAAACCAATCATGTGGCATACATACCTATTTATTAGTTTGCTTTCCTAACTTGCTCTTTACAGTTCCAGTGGTATAGTTACATACCGTCTTGATTCTCGTATTTATTTTCAAATTTGTATCACCCTATGAACTGGATGCTGGCAGCTGTGACATCCATTTTCTAGGCATTACTCTACCAAAATCAACATTAGTCAGTAGATTATATCACTAAACTAAACATCTTATATTAAATCTACACACTGCAAGTTGCACTGTGAAAAGAATGTGCTTTTTACACCTTTGTTAGTACTAGCATTTTCAACCCACTTAAACATTATTTGAATGGATGTATATATAAAATAAATGAATATTTATATACTGGAGTATTTGCATAAACAGAGAAGCCTGTTGGACCACAGTTACAAGTCAGCCACAACTTTGCAATGTGGTTATTGGCTGTAATCAAACAGAAAAAAATATTTTTGTTGGATTTTGATTCCATTGAAAGCTCTAAAAAATGTTTTGGAGCCTTAAAAAAGAAGGAGGGTTACAGAATTTTGGGAAGAAGTTTACATTGCTTTTAACTGACAGATTTTCACAGCATGTATATAAATAGAGAGAAAAAAAAAATCTGTTTAACCAAGGAAATATGCCATTCCAAATGTGCATTTAGATGTAAATTGAAAGATTCCAAAATGACTTTTATATTTCAAAGGACTCAGAGTGTTTTATTCCTACTGAAGAATAAATAACATGAATGCATTTTCTCATCCTATTGTCTTCAGTGGTTCAACAGAAAAAGATGTCAGGACATTTCATAATTTATCAGGTGCCCTGCTGTCATATATCAGATACTTTCAACATTCAAATGATGCATGTTAATACAATGCTATGGAACTTGTGTTCTTAGGTGTCTTTGTATGTATTTTATTTTAACTGAGAATTCCTAAAAAAAAAAAAATTGAATTCTTAGCAATATTACTTACATGATACTTGTTGATGTCCTATTGATTGGATATACTAATTTTGTTCTCAACTTGCAAGAGGCCTATCTTATCACTTACTAGTTTTTGTCTAATTGAAACTGCTCTTATATTCATAGCTTTATAAACATCGTAAATGTTATAGTATCTATCAACAATAAAAAAAGACTCTGCAAAAAGTGTTTAAGGTATACTTCACTTTGATTTATGTGATACATACAGTTCTGGAGCTATGAGACTTTTGCTTTGAATGTACTGCAGTTTTACACTCCTAGCACTCTCTCTGGGACTGATCCAAATCCCATTATGTCAATTAGCTTTGGATCAGATCTAGATGTGCAGAACTCAGAAGTATTTTTTTATTCTCTGGATGTAGTACAGATTGCTATATAGAAAATAAACATTGTATATGCTCTGCTGTGGAAAATATATATTTGTTCTTTCTTGTTTTGCTCTTTTTCTATGTTAAAAATGCAGGTCATTCAGACTGAAGGTATACAGTTGCTCTTTGCATATAGAGAAACTTAACACTTCTACAGGGCATGAGACCAAACACTGAGCAACTGTAATCACTTGAGAAATGTAATAACTGTGTGCTGCATCTTATGGCTATTATGAAATGGAACTTATACCTAAAAATGAGGAAAACAGTTAGCTTTCTCCATTTATGGAGCTATGCCACAGTTATGACATAATTCATAGCCAGACAGAAAGTTCCAGTTGTATCCATAGACATTTCATAATTCAGTGTAGTGGAAAACTGATATTGAAGAATGTTTTTTGCCAAGTAAAGTTATTCATACACAAGCTTCCTTCTCATGACAGCTTCCTCACTGTACTGTAGAGCAATGCTGGAACTCTGTCTTGGGACCAGCACTTTCTACACCCACGCCAAAGGTTTATGTCCTGAGATGAGGTGCTTCCAGTCCCCTGTGCTCTCCTTATCCTTACTGCCTTATTACCCCACAGTTTTCTGCAGAGAATTTTCTAGTTGTTTTGCTACAATAAGTTTATACATGGTGGATGTATACTTTTCCTCTCTGTGATTGCAAGAATTTAATGATCATCTGGGCTTTGGGTGCATTTTTCAACTTCCCTTATTACTATTCTTAAAGAGCTGCAGTTATCAGCAGAGAAAATAATTTGGACCATCCATTTTTTCCTTCTCAGACCAGAAAAAAATACAAAAGGAGAAAAGAAAAATTATGAAAAAACTCATGAACAGACTCCTTAGTTCTTGCCATTAAAAGCAGTATTAACAAAGTAAAGAAAACAAACAAGCAAACAACAAAACACTTGATTTGATCCCTAGAAAAACATGACTTGCTGATCATATGCAGGACTCTAGAAGCATATCCTGAAAATCTTGCAAAGGCTTTTGACGATGCATGAACACTGGAATTAAGTGCATTGTACACCTTTTTTATTTGGGAGGTATTAATGCTCACCTTTGGATTAATTTCCTGTCTTCAGAAATTTCTCAGAATAGACTAAACTTCAGATGGTTTAGTAACCTCTAAATTCCTTGCAGTTGTGGTGTGACTTTTTTATAGAGATGAACATGATGTGTAGAATATTTTAACGTTAATCAGAAGAGAGTTCCTGAGCTAGCTTTTGTATTCTTTCGGAATGCTACATAAAATGCTTTTTAAACATTTATCAAAACCAGCATTGTTGTACTGGTTTGATGTGCAACTCAGAACATGTCTAACCTAAACAAAAAAAACAAATAAATAAATAAGTGGCCTGCTGCCATGTCTTCCATTATTGCACATAAAGACCCTTCTCACTGCCCTTCTTGCAATGGGATGTGAGAATTTCTGAGTCGAAACTTCAACATTCAGACAAGACTTCTGAAAACTTTGCAATACTTTGGAATCCTTTGAACATGTTTAGATACGCAAAATAGACTTATTTCCAGAAATCCGCCGCTTGGACAGATTCAGACATGTCATTCAAGGCATCAGGGCACAGCAAGAAGAGCTGCTCCCCACACAAGTGGCATAGTGGCCAGCAGCAGTCCAGTGGGCTGGGCCATGGAGCCAGGGAAAAGGTCACAGTCCAACAAGGTAGGTAGGGGACAGTAATTGCCATTGGCCAAGGGCCAGAGATTGCTGGGAAAGCATGCAGGAATGAGGCAGGTCCATGGTCCGGCAGAGGCTGACGACCCCAGGGGGCCCTCAATACCTTGAATGCAGGCCTGTGGCAATGTCTGTAACACAACAAAAAGACCGCTACTTAACCAAGTAGGAATGGGAAAGAATATAAGAAGGGCAAAGGACATTTTATTCAATGTATGGACTTTGTGGTGGTTTTGGTAGGCCTTTGTCTGATTTCAGGGATACTAGGTTTATGCATTCAAATTATGCTAGTTAACTAAAAGATTTTCCCTTTAGTAAAGTAGAAAGAGTTTTCAAGGAAGGAAGAATGAAGAGGTAGTTGGAAAGGTGTGTTAATATCTCACTTCTTGTAGGTGGAGAAGGCCTCATAGTGCACCTTCAGAGATCACACGTAGGGTAACCGTGTTGTGTTACTAGAGAGATCCTGTCAGCCCAAACCTGTGGTGGGAAATATGTCCCTCTCCCTGCACTTCTGTCAATGCTGTTGCACATTCAATACTGGAAGAGCAATTTGCCCCAAGGCAGTGGTCCGCTAACTCTGAACTCATGCTGAAGATTCCTACCTGCAAGCACCACAAGACCTTTGCAATCCTCCTTCTAAAGCTTGGACAATATTGGAATCCATAAATGTGACCAACCTTGATATCTTAAAACCTATATAGCTTTAAGTCTGAGATATATTCTTCCTTTCATGAGGTCCTAAAACCTGAAGCAGACATGTACCTTTTCTGCAGAACATCTATTATTTTTAATTGAATTGCTTAACTTAAGCACATGCATCTGTAAATGGTTAATAAAGTTATTAAATATTTTAATTAACATGTTAATGCATATATAATGTTATATTATTATATATTTAGCCATTTATTATTATACTTTTTACATAATTTATTTATGATTATAATAGTTAATATATGATACAGGCCTTAGAGTTTCTTTATTAGAGGACTTAGATTATGCTTTATTATTTAAATATGTCATGAGTCATATTACTGTCAGCATGAGATGTTATTACTCAAAGATATGAATTACTTACAGTCACAGTAGCAAGAAGGTCAATATACAGCTCCATTATCACTGCAAAATGCACTACTGCATAGCAATTAAGGTAAGCTGGTACTCTTGGGTTGAATGGAACTTCTTTTCCAGTGATCTGTATGAAGCAAAGCAGATAATAGCCTTCAACATTGACACAATCCAGCCTGATATTCCTTAGTATTCTTTGTAATTACAAACACAAAAGGGTTAAGGGACATAGATAATTGCCCACAGATAATCTGCCTTCAAATACATGTAATACCTAGTGTGAGACAGAGTTTAAATATGTGTGCGTGTATGTTCACAGCTGAAGGAAAAAGAGAAATGACCTTATTCTATAGAACTATTTTGGAAATATCTTTAGG
Organism: Anser brachyrhynchus; assembly: GCF_964034855.1. Taxonomy (NCBI): domain Eukaryota; kingdom Metazoa; phylum Chordata; class Aves; order Anseriformes; family Anatidae; genus Anser; species Anser brachyrhynchus. Next base: position 31,215,173 of record NC_137695.1, read on the forward strand.
AAATGAATAATGAAAAGATAAACTAGAAGACATATTTTTTCCTTAAAATAAAATAAAATAAAATAAAAAATAAAATAAAATAAAATAATAATAGTAATAATAAAAAGTAAAACATTCATTTCCTTCAGTTTCTTTTCCTATTTCATCTTCCCCTATGCTTTATGACTGATAATTTGCTAATTTAAAATAGCATGTGTAGAGTTTTTAACATTGATCCAGTAGCATTAAGAGGTCCAAGTAAATTACACAAAACTGAAAGACTCTGCATGTTATATTTACCACTGGGATTTCCTCAGGAAGGCCAAGTCTAGGTTTGCCTGGTCCCCAGCCTGGCCCTTTGAATAGGACAGAAAGCTTATTGCAAAATCCAGGTGTGGCCCAAAATGTGTTCCAAATATGAGCCAAGGGACGTAACTGAAAAAAAGAGCAAGTGATTTTTCAGTGTTAGTAAAATAAAATTTAGTAAAACATTATATTTTACTCATTCTTAGCTTTCAAATAAAAGGTTTTGAAAGTCTGTAAAGAGAATAAATTAAAAAGAGAAGTTCAGAAAACCTGACTGAAATAGGCAGGAGCTGTATCAGGCCCTTGGTTCATAGTGAGAATTATGATGACTTCTGCTCAGAGGAAATTTTCACTTTCTTGTAAGCAATCCATAGTATTTAATGGTATTTTGTATAGCTCTATTTATGGTGGTTTTAAACTAGAATTTTGTTACTGGGACCTTGACATGATATACTCTCAATTCCTAAATTCCTTAGCTTCTGTCTGGAACATATAAAATTGCACAGACTGTGGCCGTCCTTCCAGCTTCCAGCCCAGACACCCCTTTGGGTAGAATCTCATTCATTGAGATACCTCATGGGGTATGAAAAGTCCCCATGAAGAAAATGGGGACTTATTTACTCCTCAGTCTCTGAGGTTTTTAAGGAGAATTTTTATCCAGCTGAAGAGTAGCCTGGACCAAGAATTCCACCAAGAAACATCATACTAAGATTTTTTTCTTCATTTTTAAACTGCATTCAAACTGTGTTACAGCTTTTGTTGAAACCATGATATATAATGTTGACAACACAAATCATTCTGTAGTATCTTGAAGAGGAAATATTCAATACAGATAAAAATAGATAGTAAAGATATCACACCATGGGATTATTTATGAAATAGTAGTATTTAGAGAAGACATAAACAACAGTGTTTTGTTTTTTTTTCCATCTGTGCTTCTCTGCATATTGCTCTGTGAATGGCAAACTGGACATCATTCAGTGGGTAAATCACAGACCTGCTACTTCTCCACCATAATTAGTTAATAATTTTACTGTATTGTACTTTCATTATGGCTCTACATGCTCTACATATGTTCAATGCAGTGAGTGGAAATATTTTTTTTTTGTAATGAAATAATTGAGATTAATAAATGAAGATAGATTAACTGACTTGTGCAGCAATGCAGAGTTAACCTCAATTGTGCCTAAGAGAGGAGTTTTTCTGAACATCAGTGGCTGTTGAAAATACCAGTCAGTGATACAAACTGATACAAACTGCACCTGGAGCAGAATGGGTTCAAATGAATTTACTGGATGTGTTAAGCCGTATACAACTTTAGCATCTTCTGCTTCAAATGTTCCTGAAGGAAAAAAAAAAAAAAAAAAACAAAGAGCAACCAACAATCAAATTAAAAGTATACTTATTTTTGTTTGACAAACTAACTAAAGATAAGGAAGAACATTTTTGTTTGTTTGTTTTACCTACCAAATATCCTGTCCCAGATAATGAGTGTGCCACCATAATTTTTGTCAATGCAGTAAGGATTTCTGCCTGTAATGAAAATCATTGGCAAGTCATTCCATATATAAGAATATGTGTGACTTAAATATGAAGGGAAATCTTAGCATCAACTTCTAATCTAGTTTTAAGTTCTAGTAGGTTAGCTACCTTTTATGTGTCTATAAAGTGTCTGTTTTCTTATTAGGCATATAACTCTCTTTCTACTCAGATTCAAATATACAGATCAAATGTGTCATATCCCAAATTTCTGTGAAATAAAAAGATTTATTTGGAAAGTATATTTAGCTAAAATATATATTTAAAAAAGGAAAATTGAAGAGCAAACAAAAAAAATCACCTCACCAATTTATACCTAAGCAAATATATACCAGATATATTTATGCACAATCATCTCATTAATGGCTTTCGTCTGTCTATGTTCTATGTCACGTGTCTGATCCTGTCTTTATTATTAACTTCAAGATGATCCTTTTATCTATTTGCTAGGGAATGCATTTGTATATGAGCCATCCTATCAAAAGTATGAGAAAACCCTCATTTCTTACACTGCTTAATACCCCCAACTTTGTGGAGTTTGTTTGGAACAACTGTACAACACTTGATCAGCTCTGGAGTGATTCTGCTCAACTCTGATCGGGATCAGGCTCAGAGGATTAGTCTGGATTTACTGCAGAGCAAACAAGAGCAGAGTGTATCCCTCCAGGATTACCAGTACTTGTGCAAATTTTAAGGATTAGACACTTACAGCACCACAGTCTTTTTAAAAAGTCTACAGTGCCATAAACACTTTACACATGGAGGATATAATAAATATTAATAACATCCTCTGTACATATGACTGCATTTGAGTCTGTTTCAAATTATTTTGCTCTTCCATGCTGCTATTACATTTCTCCTTGTTATCTGTGCACGCTGAATGAGCTAATGGCATCTGTGAAACCCACTCTTATTCCACAGCTATGTTCATGGCATTTTTAATCATGCATTGGAGTTATTAATCAAATTTAGGTGTTCACTACTGTCTTTAATGGTTCTGAATATTGATGGAAAGTCATATCAGCCGTCATATACAAGTGTGAAGTGATATTTTTCAAAAACTCAGACAGTTGGAACTAAATTCCACTAAAACATTTAATAGCTCTACTTCAAAAAGAAAAACGTATTTTTGTATATTTAGTGTTTGAATTTGAATGCAAGAGCATCTGTTATTGATCGATAAGATGATCATGTTTTAGCAGTCAGGGAAGTTGAGATATTTTTCTATTATTCCTCATATTTGCAAGTGTTTAACTACTTTGTTCAAAATCTTCAAATTATCTCATGTTACCTAGGCTTAACTTCTGCTCAGTAATTTATCTCAAATGTAAAGATTTAAAAACTAAATTTAATTTCTAAAAACATTTTTTCTTTTAATACTGTGCAATTTCTAACATAACAAGGGCTATTTTTGAAGCAATGACCAAAATTAAAATTCTTGAATAAAACTAAAATAAAATTTTAAATCTTTTTTATTACAGTACAAAAACTGACCATGAGAAAAAACACTTACCATGATGTACTCTGTGATGACTGGGAGTGTTAAGAATCCACTCCAAAGGACCAATATTGGTGACAACCTGGAAAACAAGTAATGTTTATATAAGTTTGAAAATACTGTATAAAATCAACAGGAAAGAGGGAAAAGAAGAGGATGAAAGGCATATAGAAGATGTTTATCTTCAGGAGACTTGCCTTAAAAGATGAGAATGCAAATTTTTTGCCTCAACCTTTTCACTGTGTGAGCTACAATAATTTTCAACAACAAAAAAGTGAAATCTAGTTAAATGAAAGTTCAATATATATATATTTTTGATCAAGCATCATATTTTCTCTTTATCTTTTATTATTAGTTCATGATTCTATACAGATCATTTCACTGACAATATTTATCTGTATGCATTGGCACTGCTCAAGTTCCAGTGTAACTCTTTAAGAAGTGAACACTGCCTCACAAAATGGCTGGCACTGACCCAGAAACAACCACTTCTTCCTTCAGTACCTTCGACTGCTTGTCAATACCCTTCTTTTACCCAAGCAGAAGCAGCACAACAAACCTCATTAGGGAACTGATACTATTTTTTTTTCTTTTAAAATCAGTTTAACTGGATCAGTTCCTGAATCTGATCCAATATATGATCACAAATACTCACAGGAGTTAGAGGCGTAAGAAAGTAGCAGCAGCAACTTAGACCAGTATAAATTCATAGTGAACCTGCAAGCTAAGTCAACGATTCAACAGTACAAGAAATCCAGCCTTGATCCTTTTAGTAACAGACCAGAAAGTGTTGATTGCCAGAAACTCACTCTAATGATTCAAGTATTGTCAGAAAATGCTGATGAGTTAAGTTTGTATGAGCACGGTTTTGTGCTAAAGGAGGTATTTGCCTGTATTATGGAGCCAGATGAAAGCTAGCATTAACTTCAAATCTTTTGCTTTGGTTAGCTCAATAGAAGCATGAGGATACCCAGACATAGCAACTATTCCTTAATCCAAAACACAGAACTATCAGTCAAAAATAGATGCAATCACTGGATGAGTAAAAAGTGTTTGTGGTCAGAATATATCACAAAATGGTATCTATTTGCCATGTCTGGTTATGACCATAATGTCTTTCAATTAAAAGAGAAATAATAAAAAATAATAGAATAGAATAGAATAGAATAGAATAGAATAGAATAGAATAGAATAGAATAGAATAGAATAGAATAGAATAGAATAGAATAGAATAGAATAGAATAGAATAGAATAGAATAGAATAGAATAAGTATTCTTATACAAATACACACTTGTACCTTAGGAAACAAAACACAGAACCTACCACTTTAAAAAAATAATAATTATAATTTTAATACTCATCCTGTAGAAATGAGTGATCTGTAATATATAAATAGAGATAATATTGGCAGGTAACACACTAAGTAGATAGGCAGCCACTCATTACTCATGAGAGCAGGCCTGTTCTTTTAAATAACTAAACATACAAAGATTTTATTCTTATAAAATTTACTGATAAAAGTTCTAAAAGACACCAGTTCCATTTCTGTCTACTTTCAGTTCCACTTGTGCAAGTGAAAGTAGATCTGGACTCAAAAAGTAGACACAGGACATTTCATCACATGAATTTAAATCTTTGTGAATAAAGCAAATATAATAATTAAATGAATAAACAATTTTGTTTATATTTGTCTTTCATAACATAAAAATAACTTCTAATTATCAGGTTAAGCAGAACATTTCTGTAAAGAAAGGAGTATAGAAATGAGAAGATTCTTCAGACGGAGAGAACTGTAACATCTGGAGCATCTGTCTCAAAATCCTGCACACATTGGCTGGAAAAGCAGAACACTGGGACAAGTTTGTTTTGTTTTGTTTAAATCAGAAGCCAAGGACAACATAAATAGGGCCATTTGTATTTCTCAGTACTCCCTCAAAATAAGTTCAAGCTTTAAAAGACCACCTAAAGGTGAGAAACAATTCATCATCCATGCTAGCTTAATTTCCCTCCTCTCTCTCTCGCAGAAAATCCCACTGTTTTAAACAATGTGAGATGTAACCACTAAATTAATTTAATGAGATGAATGTCTTGGATTGAACTACAGTCCAACACCTAAGAGAACAAGGATTTATCTCTAAGACTACACCTAACTTTGACCTACTTGGTTTCAGTATATTTTTAGCTAAATATTTAAACAACTTTTTTTTTTTTTTTTTTTTTTGGTAAAAATAAACTAAATCTATGCCAGGAGTGCAGAGAATCACTAAGAGATAGCAGTCTTCACTTTTAGCCTACAGGTAAATTATAATAAAATGTCCTCAAAATGAATGCCTTGAAGTATTCAATATCCACCTGATTAATTTCATATTTTTAAATTAAAAGTCATTCTTTTGAAAGTTCATATAATACTTAGGTATGATGAAGTAAAACTACATTTTGAGCTTCCCTGAGGATCTCAGGAGTTTTAGTACAATTTTAAATGAATACTTCAGGCTAATCCTAGAGAAAGCATTTCCTTTGGAAAATGAAATGTGTCTCATCCACTTAAAAGTGAAGAGCCCACCATACAGTCTTTTCTGGGGGTGGTGACAATTATAAGTCTCCTGAAACATCTTGCCTTCAGCATCATGAGTGATTGATGCCTGGGCCCACTTTAATTCAGCAAGGTTACCTCCATTAAGTGACATATTAGCCACATGCTGATAGAAATATTATCTGAGATAACAATGATGACCACATGACTTTTAAGATCAGAGGTGGCACAGTACTCTGTACCTGACAAGAAAAGATCCAGCATGTTGAAATTAGCAACACATAAATCAATACTTTGGCTAAAACGCATCAAAAATACATTTCCACCAGATATTTAAAATGGCACAGGATGCTATTTCTAGAAATTTACTTTGCTATCAGTAAGTTTACTCCTATATATTTTGAACATTTCTAAAATAGAAGAAAAAAGCTGTTATAACTGAAAAACTTCTGGTTCCAAAGGGCCACAATTCATTCCAACAAGGAGAAATATATCCCCTCTGGAAAGGTGGATTTTGAAGCCTCCTACAGCACCACAATGTGAAGAACATTTTTGTTGATTTTTGTTGAATTTTTCTATCTTCTGCCATCTTACCACAGGTAAAACTCCTATGAGCAGATCCTTCATCAGAGTAAATTGTGAAGGGTAGGATAATAAGATAATTTTTGCCGGGGAAGATTCTGTGCTCTATGACCCTGTAATGTGAGGCTAAAAGGAGCCTACTAAAATCACAGTGAAAGGACTGGACTTTGTAGGGATTCACTCATAACAGGATTTAATGTGGTGTAACAACAGTCCATGTACAAACTTTTTTTCAGATCATTTTACTGGAAATTAGTTTCAAAATTAAAAAATGTATAGTGGAAATGTCATTGCCCAATATCTCTATTGACTTTACTGCAAATCCTTTTCATACTATTGAAAGGAAAAGGAGTCTACTTGTGAGTATAAAATATTCTTGTCTATATCAACATCCTGCAGTTATCTTGGGAAGACAGAAAAATAACTATTAGAAAAATATTTATTTTCTAGAAAATAGAAACCGAAAAATAACTATAACTACATTGAAATACCTCAACTGTTGTCCAAGTATGATTTTATCAGTATTTTGACCAATATGGCTGGGGGAGGTGGAGAGAGGGATTATGGTTGTGTTTGTCTCCTAGATACAGACACCTATGGTTCTAAATCAAGCCCTGCCTCCAATTTTTCCTCTCAATTAACACATCATGTGCACCTCAGCTCATATGCCAGTGACCCACAGATGAACTGCAGCAATCCTGCAAAACTATTTTCCTGTTTGCTTTGTTTATGTTTTAACATCCCATAGCCAAAAAAAATAAAAAATAAAAAAAATAAAAAATGACAAAACCTTACAAATGGATTTGATAAAATACCTGTGGATCTGATAAGTAGGTGTCTTATGTAAATCACTCATAAAAGCCTTATAAGATCTCTCCTGAAAACATATATTCCTCCTTTTTCTTTTTTTTCTTGAAAAAAAAAAACCAAAAACATATTCCTACATTATTGCACTGAGGTATTTCTAAACAATAAAGCAGAATTATGAGAACACTTGAAGCAATTCCAAGGGCAGTTTAAAAAACAAGACAGGATAAAATCTACAGGCTTAGAAATTTTTCCACATATAACTGAATGAGAAATAAATCTTTTTTCTATAGTAGTGGTTCTTATATAAAGATGTTTCCTTTGTGACAGCAATCTCTAACTTAAAGGAAAAGAACATTATGCGATTTCTCTTGCAGCATGTAAGCACCTCCGTTTGCGGTCTCAGAGTTTGTCAGCACCAAGGGAAATCTTTATTGCCTGGTACCTGCACCACTTCAATGTAGTTCTTGTTTAAATAATGAGAAAAAATCGTGACATGAAATCCAAGGGAAACTTTACATCTTGTGTAACAACTCCTCCTGTCACCACTACAACATGAATCTTTGCTTAACTCTCTTTCAACATGAATGTTAGGAAGGAATGTCGTCTGAGTAGAGTAGGCAATGTTACAGTAAAACCATTGGTAAATAAAAAGTTTAACTTTTTTTTTCAAGTATATGAAAAGCCATTTGTAGCAGCGCATGACTTTCAAGATTGTAGTGTAACTGATCTACAGGACAGGAGAAGGTAAATTCATCACTTGAGCATCACTAAGGAGCACTCTGAACTTAACTCTGGGCTTTTTGCTAGACTAGTTGGTAGTAAAACTGGTATTACAATTGATTTCCTCATCAAAATCCAGATAAGATTTTTATTCTCAGTACATAAATCTATATTTCAGACAGTCTGGTGGGGAAATTTAAAAATAAGACCCTAATAACATTCGTCAATAGAGCTGCTGTGTTAATTCAGGACAACACACCCATGTATTTATACAGATGGCCCTCGTGATCATATTTGCCATGTGAAATCTCTACAGGGAAGCTAGGGAAAGGCAGAACTCCTAGGATATGTGCTCATCTGCCCAGTTTCACACTTTGAAATCTTCGGCAAACCCTGATTTATACACCGCCAACTGTTTTCCTATCTGATTAGGCAGTTTTCTACTCCAGTAAGCATGTAAAATGGATGTGTCCAAATTTCCACACTGAGGAGCGAAAAAACAATATTTATAGTTTGGAAATAAAACAAGCTAAAGGAATCAGGCCTGTTGGGATCATAAAGAGTTTCATAGGGGGATGATTTTCTGATAAATTTGTATTTTAGGAATGGGAGGTAAAAGCCTAGTTTTAATGTATAGTCAAGTTTAGGGTATGTTTATATAATAAACACACTGACTTTAGAAATGTATTTATAATAAATTATCTTGAAGGCAGTTACTGTTGTCACTTTTCATTGGTTTATGCCTTAAACGGGTTAAGGTTTGAATCAAATTGACATCTGAGATGAATATTTCAGCTAACACTTTCAATAGGTGGATGCAACTTTTTTTTGTTTGTTTTTAAATATCTAATGAAGTCCTCTTGTAGGAAAGATGAGGATATATAAGATGTTTCAATCAGGTTGTCTACTAAAATGAAAGAAAACCATCACTAATGGATTGTTTTAATTGCAGCATTACAAATAGCAGAGCACAGAGAAAGCCACTCTTTCAGTCATATATCAAGTTAAGGATTTTAAAAAAAATCAAAGAGAAAAATTGCTATACAATTTCAGTATTTTTCATCAGCTTGACAAATACATGCTGGAAATTGGGGGGTCTTCGCCCTTCTCTTTAAAAAGACAAAAAAATATAGTCAGCATCCTACACCTTGTATACACCTTTAATAAATAAATGCCTTTCAAATTTTCTTTTACTTTTGAAGCCATAACTGATTAAAATAGATTCTCAATAAGGACAAGCTATGAGCAAAACCCAAGGTTAATATGTGCAAACAATGCTAAAGAGATGGAAAATTAGATATCTTTTGTTTGATTGCTTGTACAGGGCTTGATCTCTCTAACTTATGTCCAAATTATTGTGGTATTCTTTCATTATTTTATTAAATTTACTTGGTAAATTGGTTGTTTAAATTTTTCTGCAGTATTCAAAAAGTACTGAAATAAGCTGCATCTCTAAGTAGCTCATTTTACTTTCATCTTCATAATTCTCCACAGACACAATTGACATGAGTCATCTAAATAAAATTATTGAATATGATTTTTGGTTTTAGGGTTTCTGAAGAGAGATTAATAATAGTCAGACCCACTACTGCAACCCATAACTGTCTGTTGCAAGAAGAATCTTTGGTGCGAGGACCAGAAGCCAGTGCTCAAACTCAAGGACTTAATAATTAGGATGACAAGCCAAGTTCCTGCTTACATTCTTGTCCCATAAACTTTTCATTTCTTGCCTCACAAGTGGCCCATCTCCAGCAATGGAAGGGAATAGTTCCCCTGCACAGATTGCTCTTGAATGAAAATGATCACAGAATGGTGAACTGCTGAATGTATTAAGCAAGCTCATTTAAATGACTTTGATATTTTTAAGTCTCTCTTTATTCTGCAGTTTATTTAAAAGAGAAGCTAGATAAGAATTAAAAACTTACCATGTCAGGGCACTGCTAGGTAGACTCAGATATAAAAAACTTCTAAGGAGTACTTTTAAAACTTAGTTTAAATAGGGAGGTTCACCCTGGTGCTACTAAGTTGTAAAGTTGGCACTTCTTATCACCATTAAGGTCATAGGTGCTAAGGAAAGAACTCCAAGCCTCATGACTCTATATTTTTATATAAACAGTGATTAAATAGTGTTCAAGTACAGGCACAACACTTGCCAGGACAGGAGCACTGTGCTCTCTTGTGAATGTTTTATTTTCTCTCTCTTTGTTATTCTTCTCATTAAAAAAAAAAAAAAAAAAAAAAAAAGAAGATACTTTAAATGTCTAGAAAGATTTTTTTCCCTCTTAATGGGGGGTGTGAAGCAGGGAAAAGTGGAAGACATTTTGCACTTATTACTAGTATTTTCATTTAGCGATAGTGATGTTAGCTTTGTACTTTTCTGCTCTCTGAAAAGTGCAATGATGACAAGACTTTCATCCTCTAGGTTGGTCAGAAAATCTATTAAGTTATTTTGGCACACAGTCTGGACTGAAGTAGTAAGATCTGCTTCTTAGAATCATGGCAGAGTTTTATTGTCTGTATCGTGTACATATTCTATCTGGACCTACCAACGCCCTGTCTACCTTAAATAAAATATTTTTAACTCCCTAGTATTTATTGATTTATTTGCTTTCCTTCTCCCCACAGTAAATGCTTGACCTTCAGTTTGTAGCAGATGAACAATGATTTTCTGAATAATAATAATAATAATAATATAAAAACAAAGAAATAAACAAAAAATAACCATCATCTACCAGGAATGAGACCACAACTTTCTTTTGCAAAACATTTTTTCTTTTATGCAACTCAGTGATTGGCTCATTTCCAGTTCATTTTAGAATAATTTCACGTGTCTTTGTAACAGTGAGAAAATCCAACTCTTACAAGCCAATAGAACATCAGATGATGCGACCTGTTTCTAGCAATCCCAGAAGAATCATCTGGGTCACTCTGTTTTCAGATATAATCTTAAATATCAGACTAGGAGAGTGGCTGCATATCTCACCCCTAAATTAGGTCCATTTTTTTATGATTTTTTATGATTTTTTGCAAAACTCTTGTGAAAGGCTTGGGAGTTTATATTAATCCTTTGTAACCTGAATAGGACAGATGTGTGTGTTTATGATTTGAAGGTGCAAAGTGCAATGAGTGCACTGAATTAAGTGACTGAATTAAAGAAAATAAGATTGTTCTTTCACTAAATGAGCCCACATATTAGAATACAGAAAATGAAAGTGAAAGGTTTGGTTGAAATGTGCTATTTGAATTCAAAATGAATTTCTAGTGAAAAATTCAAGAGAGACTACAATTTCACAACTATACTCAATGCATTAGATTACTGATTTTACCTTTTACTGATGACTCTATCTATTTAAAAACAAAGCAACAACAACAAAAAAACAATCAAACAAACAAAAAAGCCAAATACGTTTATCTTGTCCAGCAAATTAAGTTAGTTAATCACATTTGGTTTCCATTGTGATCCATTTGATAGCACTTCTATACCTTTTTTTTTTTTTTTCAGAAAAGTTCTACACATTAAGTTGAACTCATTACTCACAGACCTTAGAGGAACTATTCACCGTACACTAAATTATGGACAAATATACACCTTTGCAAACTTAGGGCCTCGGGAATGTTTTTATTTTGTATTTTATTTTTTTTACTTGCCAGCAGTAATCCTCCTACTCCACAAAATAGCCACAAAAACAAAATCATTTTCCCATTGCAAAGACTTGTACACATTACAGTCAACTAAATTTTGTTAAAATGCTTTTTAAAATCACAATCTTATTTCTTGATCAAGAAAATACCTTTCAGTTTTAAGGAACAGATTACTAAATTCACTAACTGAATATAGAATCATAGAATAGTTTGGAAGGACCTTAAAGATCATCTAGTTCCAACCAGAGTTGGAACTAGACCAAGGTTCCAAACCTTCCACTGGATTAGGTTGCCCAAAAATCCCATCCAGCCTGGCCTTGGACACTTCCAAGTACAGGGCATCCACAACTTCTCTGGGCAACATGTTCCAGTGCATCACCACTCTCATTGTAAAGATTTTTTTCCTCATATGGAATGTAAACTCTATTTTAAAACTGTTACTTTTTGTCCACTTGAATATCTTATCTATTGTCTAATGCTGTCACTTATTTATCACATTGTCCTAAAGATATTAGATACTTTCAACTGCCACCCATTGGACTTTTGTCTTAAATAGTTTTTGCTTAAAGAGACATATGTCCTCTAGATTTTCAAGATATGTTTTTTCAAGATAAGCTTTTGATATGGATATGGTAATCACAGGTGTACTGCTTCTTAAAAGGAGTACATACATTTGTATGTATTTTTATTAATGTTACTTGTCTTTTTAATCTTCTTTTTTAATCTCCTTATTGACTACTTACATTTCAAAAAGCATAGAAGACTGTTTCTGTCTTCCTAGGTAAGAGCTGATGGAGGTAGGGACTTCCAGACTGGGCTAGAATAGCTCACCTGGTACTGACAGCCAATGGGCTGTGGATGGCTTGGTGCCAGAAACAGGATTCCTTTCCATGAAAGAGTGAAGCCTCCACAATTTCCTTTTTTTTTTTTTTTTTTTTTAAAGAAAACAGAGCAGAAGTCAAAGCTAAAGAAGCTTGGACCTGCACACAGCACAGGAGTGTCCTACTAAAATCATGCTTTCTTGTGATTTGGAAATAGGTCCCATGGTTTTGAATGGGGGGGAGATGGCAAATACTATATACTTACACAGCAAGCATCAGCTTTACTGAATCAGTGTTTTCTGATTAAAAAAAATAAAATAAAAAACTGGCCTTTGTAGTGATTTCAATTCTCTTTTGCCAGCCTCCATAAGGTGTCAAAATGTTTCCTACTCCTTTCTTGTCTGTTTTCACCCATGTTACTCCTGGTTTATAGTAGCACATTTTCTGCTTTGATGAGGAAGGAAGACAAACATGGGAAAAGAGATGCCTTAAGAAACCTGAGTTCTATGAGTATGGTAAAGAGCATAGATTGCAGTCTTTTCCTAAATGAGAAAATTAAACAAACTAATGCATGTCAAAGATCACACAGACAAGGAATAATCTACTGCCACAATTAATATGAACAGGGATTGATTCAGTTGATATTTCCCAAATACAATTTGACATCTCATAAAAATTACAGCTAAACCAACAGAAACTAATTTCTGTTTTTCACAGGTGTCTATCAGGTTATAAATGCACCTAACTTATTGGTTGTAATAAATGCGTAACGGAAGGATATAGTTTAATATGAGCCACAGACCTTCTGAATCACCTGTGAAAATAAACTGAAATAGAGTATTTCTGTCTGTCAGTAAAAGTCCTGAAACATTTTGTGGCTTTTGAAAAATTAGATTTTTAGTGTTTTTTGACCAAAGGTCTTTTTTTTTTTTTTTTTAAACTTCCCTCATGATGATGTCTAGATGAGAATGGCCTAGTCATAGAAACATTTCTCCCAGTCCATTTAAGGCAACATCATTCCATTGATGTGATAGGATTGGATCGAACCAAAAATTGTTTTCTCTTGATTTATTGGGATCCTATCTTTATCCATGATTTAAAAAAAAGTTTTCTTTTTTTTTTTTTTCCTTTCTTGCCTCCTTTCTCATTTAAATGAGCTATTATTATATTTATTTCAATACCTGAGTGTTATTCAGAGATTTAAAAAAAAAATCTTTGGAAAATTTGTGATATTATTTCAGATTGCCATATATACAGTGTGATAATGCAGAGAAGCAATGAAGAAAAAAAAGATGGACATCAGATAGCTGAAATTATTCTAATTGGTGAATACAGTTAAATGAAAGTACATAACTTATTTAAGTCACACAGCCATTTTCAGTCTAGGATACCCACCATTTATTTAATAATTATAGAAATGCTTTATCTGTATCAATAGCCCCTTCTGATTTTGGTGCTAAAGATCTTTTATTACTATTAAAATATGGTATAGTATAATCCTTGTTCATAGTGTTTAGAATCCTGTACTATTTTACAGAAAATCTCAACAGCTTACCGAGTATACAGGAACTAGGGAAGTCTGAGACAAAGAGTAGGTACTTTTGATATTTGTGATTTGGTATACTGTCTTTGAAGGAATATATGAGCTACTTGAGTTAAAATAAAATGGACCATGCCTGATATTCTGATAGGAAAGCAGAACAAAAATTGACATGACAAGTATTGAAGAAGGCCAAAGCTTTAATACAGGAAACTTCTCTGAACATTGTTTGAAACAACCAGTTAAAGTTTTGGAAAATATCAGAGATCATATTTTGGCTATGAATGTTCGCTTTTGGCTGAAACATGACATACAAAGGTTCAGAATAGCACAATCATTCTTTTTTAATTATTAAATTCAATTTGAGTTATTTCTTTAAACAACAACAGCAAAAACTCAAACCTAGACTAAAATAAAATATCTTCCCTCAGGAAGTTTCATACAATTTCATTCTTTCCTGTTATTTAAATATCATGTATCTTTTCTTTCATAAAACATTAAATTGTGCACAACCTATATTAAGACTTTCAGTGCTATGAAAAAAATAAATCTATTACTATAGAACAAGGCATTTTTACTGTATCTTACTAGATTTTATTTTTCTGAAGATTGAAGATGTGTAATCAAAAGTAGTGAAGTTATGGTTTCCAAACATTCTTGACTAGTCAATATGGGACCAAATTCTGCCTAAGGAACTATCAATACTGATAAGCAGTAATAGAAATCTGAGGATAAACTGATCATTTCTTAAATCCTCTTGCATTTTGGAAGAAAACTATTACATCTTGTAATGGCAGAATATGACTGATGAAAGGCTTCTCCACTGGACCCCCTAATGACACAAAGTGCCACACTGTATCAGCAGCCAACATGGGCTCCCAGAGGACGCCAGAGCTGCTGGGGATGATGAATCTCGTAGTGTTCAGAGCAAGGTTTAGCAGCAGTCACTGAACCAGGATCACATTTTCTATAATGTGGCAGGCCCGCAGCCCTAGGGAAACCTCATATGTTGAGGAGCTGATGGAACTGGGAATTACATAAAGGATTTTTGTTTTAGTAGAATGTAAGATACTGTTAAAAGTCAGTAAAATGACTATTAGAAAAAAATATTAGAGATGTCAAACCTCTAAAACAGTTAAATTGTAGCAGTTATCACAAACAAAAACAAAGTGTAATAAACATCAGTTTAACTTCATCAAAAATACTGGCTAATATAAACCTCCATGGCTACAATAGCTGCTACTATTTCCCTTTCTTTCCCTTCTTTTGTCTGTTAGGTCCCTGTCCTCGAGAGCAGGAAACATGTTAGTAAGTGGTGTAACCCTATTTCTATTTTGACATCAGTTTTGATCTTAAAGCCTAACTTCAACATATTTCAGCTGATTTCATTTGCACTACAAATTCAACAACATTAAGAATATCTCCTTTGTAAACACAGATCTATGATTAGACCAACTGGATCAGTATAAAAGATACATTGTTTTCCTTCTGATACAATAATTTAGTAGTAAAGAGTACTTTTTATTGTGACTGCAATTTATTCCTGTTTAGACTGTGGTCTAAACTTGGCACATACACTATGAAATTTTTCTCTAAACCCTGTGAAGGATTTAGCACTTTAGAGGGGTGTAGGTAATTCATAAGCCTCTGAAATTAACTCTATAAACTTTATACACACACTGTGACACCAGTGCCAGGATTCATTCAGTTACTGCTACACACCAAAGCATTAGAGGTATCTAAGGTGAGGTAAGAATGGCTTCAGACAGCAGAGAAGAGGTAAGCAAGGCACATATTTTGCTTGAAACACCATAAAAACAGTTTGGAGATCCTAAGATAGGGTCAAAGAAACTTTGCTACCATGAGACACAGAGTATTTATTTAATATAATTTCAAAGTGTTGAATCAAATTTCCTCCAAACATTTTGACAACATTAACTGTGTACTGCTTGAGTTTATGCCAGTTCTGGTGATGTTTGTTACATTTTATTGTAAACCTTTGCTATTCATTTAATGTTGCAGAATATGAGACACATGTTAATGGTTTTAGAAATTTGCCCAAAAGAACTGTAATGCCAACAATAGAAGTTTGTTATTGGGCCACTGTAAGTGCTTAGTAGTTGTAAGTACATCTTAGGGTTTTTTTGTTTGTTTGTTTTTCTTTTTTTATTCTTTTTCTTTTTTTTTTTGTTAAGCAAGCACACAGAAAAGAGAAAATAAAAACAGTAATTTAAGCAACACAGTCACGTAAAATAGCAAATATATATATATATATATTTCGAAAATAAATGTCCTATAGATGGCATAATGAAACTACAGAGGGAAAAAAGCATCTGAGTAGTGAGAGTAATCAAGGGAGTAAGAGTGTTGCAGAGGTAATTAGCCTGCAGCCCAGCAGGGGCTACCGACATACATGCTACTGCCATATAACATGCAAAACTTTTAAACACCTCTACTGTAGTGAGAGTGAAAGGCTGTCCAACTACCTGAGAAGTATGGAAAACTACTTACAAATTACAGTGGGTAATTAACTCTGTATGTATGTAAAATACATTTTGCCTATACACTTACAAACCAAATAAATAGGTGCAGTCATAAGCAAATAGCTATTAGATAACTAAATAACATTTTTCATCTGAGAACTACTTGCATTAAAAAGGAAACAATATCTTCAGTTTTAACTCTAAACGGTCTTTAAGAAGTACTGTTATTTGGATATTTTTCTCTAAAATATTTATCTTAGAAATAAAATCAGTTTCAGTATCTGCCAGAAATATTTAATAAGCTGCAAGATAGGAAAATATTGTATTAAAATATTAAAAAGTTTTGATTCCTTACAGTTATTATTTTTTTAATCTAATTGGGACCAACTGGCCTCATTGCTTCTTATAAACTTAGCAATATATATTCAGCAAAAGGAATAAAAATGAACAGATGTTTCTCCTTAAAGAAGTCAGACAAAGATTTTTCTTACACAATAAATCAGCTACTAGTAGATTTCCAGGACACTTCTCCAGGCTAACTGTTTAGGTATGGCTTAAAAACCTAGTTTACCTCTGTATGTATCCAAAACTGGTAAAGTAGATTAAACTGTAGATGAACAGCAAACACTGATGGCGGAATGAAAAGAGCCATTGGCAAGTTGAACATCTGAAAAATTAAAAAGAAAATATACATTATATTTATTACACTAAAGTTGTGGTGATATAATGAAGTACAATCTCAGGAGCTCAAAGCACTGCATAAGGTAATTTCATTTTCTAAAGCCTCTGTAGTGTGGACGTTATATAGAGTACATACTGTTTATTATGTTACTGCTAGAGATGGAAAAGCAAGCGGGACAAATTTCAGTGAAAGTGATTTACCAAAAGTTATAAAGCAAGCAAGTAGCAAAATCAAGAAAAGAACTCAAAAATCCTGAGATGAGATATTTATTCTTTGCACTATATGTAGCAGGCAGCAACGTATCCTTGACATGAAGGCTTTACTTAATGGGGAGAATTATCACAGAATAAGCAAGGCGGGAATTTATAGCATTATAGCCTTTCCATCTGAACTCCCTCCATGAGCATCATCAGGGTAAGGTAGTTTGCTCCACTTTCAAAATTAATTATAAATTCTCACCCTAACTTCCTCACAGCATCTCTCTTGATGCCCTGATACATTGCTGGGTTCTAAAGATGTGCTGGCATGAAAATAGTTTCAGCAAATTGCCTCCTTAGGAAACATGTTTTCTTACAGAGTGGAGTCCCAGTAATTTCACAATTAGTTGCTTAACTGGCTGAGCAATAGGATGAGACTTACAAGACATTCACATGTAAGAAGTCAGTCTGCTTTCATCAGAACAAAGTTGTGGTTTTTTTTTTCTACCTGACCTTGTGTTACACCAGCTGCACTGAGAAATTAATCCTTTCCTAAAGTACAGATTCAAATTCCTATTATCCTTCTCACAAAATCAAGTCTTTGAATATCAGAGAAAGCAATAAGATAACCATGACAGGCTTCCTGAGCCATAAATCCTTTTAGCATAGGTCTGCAAAAAAATGACACATATTATATAGTATTTAATTATGATATTCCCACGGTTTTTGTCAAGAGTTTTACCCAATAGGTAAGACATCAAGCTGGGGCTATGAAACAAATGCACCCCCATCCCCTTGATGTGACTGATGCTCTTGGGAAAGTCACCACAGTGGTTTCTCACTGTCATGAGTACTAAGGCCCTCCAATCCCAGCTTGGTCTGCAGGCTTCGACACTGGAACAAGACCAAAGTACTGGAAAGAAACCTTGTTTTAATCAGTCTGATTCTTGAAGATTGAAGCGCTTGTGAAATATTTATGAAACAAACAACAAAAAAAGAAAAATATATTCTTGTGAAATTTTCACATTCAATCCCTAAGAATCACTTGGTCTAAGTAAACTCACAACAGTTCATATGAACTCTTACTGAAGGTGGGAGCTAGTAAATGCCATCATGAAGGTGGGGCATTTAGGCATGAAATTTTGGAGTAGAGGTAGGTATGTGTTAAATACTTAATGCAGATCAGACTGCCTTATGCACAAGATTAACAAATAGAAGAACTGTTTTCAAACACATGATTCTCCATGATCTGAGACAGAAATGCAGTGTAAGTCTCCCACAATTTAGAAGAAATAACCTGAACACTGGCATAGAGTCAGTCTCTTGTCTGAGATCCTTTTGCTTCCTGCCACCAACCTGAGCCCTCTTAGTATTTAATTGTTAAAAGTGGGGGAAGCTCCAAAAAGAAAGGACTGGAAGATATTTGTCTCACAACATCTAGGGTGCTGGCATGGTTTTTCTCAAAGGTCATCTTACAATGAAGCCAATGAAGAAGTAGGACACGTGGCTGGTAATGCTAATGCAGTTTTCTCTTATTACTGATTGTACCTGTCTATTGACATGATAAGAGCGGGAAATTTTCAAAAGGAATGGAGAGGAAGTTGAAAATAAAATAAAATATAAAATAAAATAAAAAATAAAAAAATAAAATGAAATAAGATAAATAAAATAAAATAAAATAAAATAAATAAAATAAAAATTGTGTTCAGATTATGCATGGGATTGGTTGCTGGATTTAAAGTAGAGTTAAAGATGATATGCTTTTTCCCTAAAATTAACATAGGCAATTTGACAGTATTTACAGATGACTCAGGCAAAGGAAGGATCATATTCATATTTACTTTCTAACCTACTTTTCACAATAAGTACTAGAAGTACTCACCACCTGCTAAGTGGTGAGATGAGGAAAATTTTATATAAATGTATAGGTAAATTTCAGATTGATAAGGGAGAATGCTTTCCTAACTGCCTCATTTTTCCTTGCAATGTAAGCTAAATTTTGGACAGAAAGGATTTGAGAGGTCATTCACAAAATCAGAACCCATAGGGAGAAATGAAAACTTATCTTAAAAAAAATAAAAATAAAAAAATAAATTTCCTACTTATGGTTCCACTGCAACAAGATCAATGTCAGTTAAAAAAAAAAATCACTAAGTACTTTTTCACTGGAAATGCCAATTCACCAAATCAAAACATTTCATGGGAACATACCAGCTTTCACTAATCTGTAGGAGAAAATCATTCCTGGCTCAAAGATGGAACTTCTGGTCAAAACTCAAGAAAAAATGTTTGTCACACTCAGATCTTTTCCCACTTGTGGGTTCAGCAACAGAGATTGAGGCAGAGCCACAGTAACTGATAACCTGATGGGAAAGGCACTTATTGAGGGGGTGGAGAGGAATTCATATCTGGAGCTGCTGCATCACAACTATGCCTCAAGAATTAAGGCATCGGCCCTTTCGGAAGGATGCGTGTCCACCACATTATTTCATGCTCTCTGAATTGGTCATGCCCTACTTTTCTGTCTCTCTTATGTAAGCAAAAGCTTATGAATGCTTCCAGAAAGAAAGAAAGGGAAAAGTCTGAAGATCCTGAGGTTTAGCAGAAGGGCTTAGTTTCCTGCACAGATCCAGTGCTGAGCCCACTTCTCTCCAGGACACGTCTCTGTGGCTACCTGCTGATCTTTCAGGCTCACCATCAGCACAAAGCGAAGTGGTTGTGGGGCACAGTGAGGATCCACAGGAAAGCTGCCTCCATGGCAGCTCACATGGGGTGTACTTTTGTGATGATTCCTCAGGAAATAAAGGTAAATATAAAAAAAGCATCCTTTACAGATCCAAGACCTGTCAGACTCCTCAGTAGAAAAGAAGTCAACTTTGTGATTCTGTGCTGGAAAAAAGTGTTACCCATTACCCTTTTGAAATTTATATACAAACATTTCCATTGCATTAAAATCAACAAAGCATAATTAAAACCTTAGTACAGTTTAAAACTATCAAGTTATTATGGATCTAATATTTGCAATTAAATCTTACCCTTGGACGAAAGTTAAGAACTGGTATTTAAAGAATTAAGCCAAAACTTTTCAAGGTGTATATGCTACATTCTTCTTTCACAATTACACTTTAACTAGGTGCTTCATCAGTAGCAAAAAGGTATACAACCTTAGCATGCTGGTGTTCTCTTAAAAATGAATATACTTTCTTTCCATCTATTTCCTCCCCAAATGGACTTCAAAACCATCTCTCAGTTTAACACTAGGTCTGCATCATCTCTCCTCTACTGGACAAAGGGAAATGTTTTGTGTGCAAATGACATGAAGTAATAGACATTTGGTTCCAAGTTCAAGAGTACATTTCACACCACACTGATTGTAGTTAAAGCATGATTTTCTCTTTTTCATTTCAAATCTTTTCAGTCAGCACAAGCACAACCCACAGAGACTGATATTCTAATTTATTTATCTTATACTCCTTAACTTAAAACACATACATAGCTGGCAACAGAACAGTCTTAAAATCCCACATCATCCACCACAACATTCTCACAGTGTCCAAAAAACTTGATTTGAAACTGCATTCAACAGTACAGATTCAGTGACATAAATCATTCCCAGAGATTAACTAAAGATTTCACTGGGTTTCAGCTTTGAGGCATCTTTGAGGCACTGGACAAGTCTGGCAGTCCAAAAAAAAATAAAAATAAAAGTGCAAGAATTAGCAGGAATAGTGCTTGTGCACATTTAGGCTTTGAAAGGTGTAGTAGTTTTCTTTCTCCAAAAGTTCCAGGGAGATGAAAATCCCCATATTTATACTAACAAAATGTTTTGGTTAATATCAAATATTGGCAGAAAAAAAACTGCACACAAAAGTATTATAGATTCTATGTTGCTTTCCCTTTGTTCAAAGCAAATCAATTTTAAACGCACATATATTATTTGACAAGTGATACTAGTGTGGTCCTGAGGATGGTTTCTAGAACCTAAGATTGCCAGACACCTTGGCCTTCCTGAATATTTTGTACTCTCTGAGGTATCATCCTGAAAACCACTCAGGCAGACAATATACTCATAAACACACCCATATGTACACACACAGGCTTTTTGTCTTTTTTGAATTATTGTTTTTGTTAAGCATTTGTACATATGGTCCCAATGGGTAAAATGTTCAAAGTTAAATCTTTAACATGGCAGTATTTACACAGAAAGTGGGGCTGTGACAGAGATACTTTGACTATTGTTCCTTATGGCCATTTATATTTGCGGCACTGCTACGAACATCAGATGACTATTTTATGAATAAAAATAATAATTTACAGAGAATATTTTAAGAAGCAAAACTAAGAGAGAGTTTTCACAAGTTCTAGAAAAGCTCATAATTTTTTTGGAACCTACTGCTTAAATTTATCTAATGTTATGTGCTTGAAACAACTAAGAACAACAGACTAAACCCCTTCTCAGTTATGTGAACATAAATCCAAACTTCACTGAAGTTGATGGAGCTACACTGGATTTGGATTTTCGTGAGCACACGCCCTTCTGTTTGAGTCATTTGCTCATAGGTTAGTCATAGAGATTCACAGAGGACTGTAGGTTTATTCCACCATTAGCGTTATACCTCACTGCAGGACAGCTTTTATATATCTTCTAACTATAAAAATATGTTTAAAATTACTTCTGAAATCTAATACTGAGAGTTCAAATTTTGAAGTTTTTATACTTCAAAAACAAACAAACAACAATGAAAAAAAAACTAAGAAATCACAATATGAGTTTAAAAAAACAGTCATAAGAGAATATGAGAGAGCAGCTGTTGAAAAGCAGCAGTTGCCTTGTGCCCAAAAGTTAAGACTGGATAGTATGTTCAATTAAATCTGTAAATGAGTACTTATCTTAATTTCTATTTGATGCATACACAGATCATTATTTACAATACATTTCATCTGAAATAAAGCTAGATAAAAGTGGCGGCATATTTCTTTGACTTACTGGAGTGCTGACATATTACATGAGCAGATACAAAAATAAATCTGTTTGCATGTCTAAAGCAATCTTTTCTTATTTCTCTGCTCCTTTCAGCTACGTGGACATATTCTAGAGTAGGTATACTATATTCTGATCTTCTCTTGCACTGATGCATGAATAACTAAATTTTTTTTTTTAAAGTCACATTTTTCCTGGAAAGTTATGAATATATGAAAAAGAGTTAAAATTACCCTTCTTAAAATTAATTAGTGTATCACTTTTCAAGTTTGCTATAAAATCATTAATGAATGTATTTTTAAAGCTTATGACTTTCAGATTCTTCAGTTTCATCTGTGCTTTTCAGTGTTTAACATCTAAAATAATTTACATGTTTTTCTTTGAAGGGAAATAAACACTGTATTTTCACTTTTACTAGATCTTGGTGATATTAAGTTGTCAAATCTTGTGCAACTTACCCAGGAGGTGTATTTCTGCAGTACAGATTGTCTCAACGCTGTGAATAAGTTGTAATCTTCAGAACTATGATGTACCTGGTGTGCTGCCCACAGTATATTAACCTCTGCAAAACACATAATTTCTAATGAGGCACATACCAGAGAACAAAGCAACATTTGTTTCCTATGGCCTTATTTTTTCCTTCTTAAGCTAAAAGGAACTAAATCCCCAATTTACACTTTGCTATTATACCATAGTATAATATAGTATAACAAGAAATGAAAACTAATGTCCAGAGATGAGTTTGGTTAGACCGGGTTACATGTCAGCTGACTGTTTAAACAACTTAACTGATATCTGCTGTTATGCTTATGGTTTTCACATAAAATCA
This sequence comes from Anser brachyrhynchus, assembly GCF_964034855.1. NCBI lineage: Eukaryota > Metazoa > Chordata > Aves > Anseriformes > Anatidae > Anser > Anser brachyrhynchus. Next base: position 31,238,316 of record NC_137695.1, read on the forward strand.
CATAAATCTTCAAGTCCACTTGTATCCCAGACCATGAAACACAACTATTGCCTGCCCACTTCTTTTCCACAAATGGAAAAACAAATGGCTGTTTGCTCAAAACTGCTGGAAACTCTAGATTCAGCTAAAGGAGAGCAGTTACTCTATTGTGTTGTGGTTCCAAAAAGTTGCTGGAATAAGGGTAAAACCAATTCCAGTTGTGTTCTGAAGGCATGACACCTCTGATGTACTAAAATGAAGAAGAATACTTCAAAATCCTAATAGTATTTCAAGGCATTTTCTCTTTAAGTGCAAACCTGGGTGGCCTCATTGCAGTAAATATTTGTATCTGAACAGTCTTAAGTGGGAGGTTATCAAACAGAAATGAAAGCCAAGAATGCTCATGGCCATCAGATGCTACAAGCTATGAAGATGTTAATTATAGCAAAATGTGGAAGTGGGTGGCTAATGCAGACCAAATAATGCTTTTTTGGCGTTATATAGCAGTATACATATATATTTATATATATATATATGTAGCATGAAACTAAATTCAAGGTCACATATATTTCAAAGGATGAAATGTACACAGCCTCAGCTGATTACAGAAATTAAAAGTTATCTGGCTGACCATCAACTGCATGCTGCCATTGCCACTGACTTCTTACACCAGAGCAATTAGAGAAGTGCCCTTGGCAGATATTTGAATTTAATTCACAGAATGATCTTATAGTGTGTATTTAATCAAACAGTTTAGGTCTGGTGATTAACATGTTCTTGCAATGTGAAGCACTGCCAAAAAATCCCCTTAATGAATCTTAAAGTGTCTTCACCATTTCATGGGACTAAACAGTCTTGTAACAGGAGGTAAAAGCCTTACATGTTAGAAATTAAAATTTTAAAATATAATGAATTTTGATGGATTTTTGACAGACTACATGACATCATTTCTGAATGTCCTCTAAGTCCTTGAAAATCATTACCATTGCTGAATTAAAACTCTAACTTCATCTATCATAAGCCTCACTTAATATTCAGTCTGAGAATTCTTCCTTCTTTAAACGTATTTGTCCCTGAAACAGCAAATGTTCTCTGTATCAAGAATTAGTAATATCTCTCTCTAATAATAATAAATAAATAAACAATCTTAACTCATCTCTCTCTAATGAGCTCACTAGGAGATGAATTATTCAGGTGAGCTTCAGTACTCAATAATAATTTGTATTTGAAACGTTTCCCAAGACTTCGACAGAAGCTAAATGAGTGAACAAAGCATCTGAAAAGGTGGAGGTTAAAGACCTGTCTCCTTAGTTGTTTTAAAAGCATTTACTTCCTATCACAAACTGTGTGTAACACAAGCCTCCACTCAATGAAGTACAGCTGTACAAACAGGGTACAGTAACTGGATCTTGCTTCTTTCCCTCAGTCATTTTTCAGCATTGTGAAAAGTTCAAGGAAGGGAATCTATGATGATTTTTACAGTCTACTTTCAGTCTAGTTAAGGTCAAATGGTTTTCAAAATGAATTACTAAACAGGTACTTTATTAGCATTCATTTTTCAGTTAAACTGCCTCTTACACTAGCTAAATTACGGAACAAGGTAACTGAATATTGGTATAATGTTAATCTTTCAGATGTGCCAGTCAACTTAAATGATCTATCATTCTAAAATACACCACAGGAATATTAGAAACATAAACAAACAATTATGTCACAAGCAATTTAACTGCTAAAGCCATTTCTGACTTTTTCTGCTACAGTTAAATGAATTAAATCTTCCTCCTTAATCCTCTTTTTGCTGACATCAGTGGCACAGTCTATGTTAAATTCCTTGACTTAACAGAGTTGATGATCAGAAATAATTTTTGTCCTCAATATTAATGGGAAGAAACTGATTACTATAACTTTTATTTGAGCAGAAGAATAACATAATAAGTAAGTGTGAAATGGATCACCCCAAAACTCAGTCTGTAACCATTAGCACATTAAAAATAATTATAGCCATTACAGCTAAAAGACTTCCCACAAATGTAAGAAACAGACCAAGCACTCATCAAAGAATACAGCTGATTGCTCACTAACCATCAGAAACAGAAAAGTATGGGTCTATAAAAGGGTTGTGCTCTCACTTTTTCATTCATATGTAATGATGATTACTTGAAATAAAAAGAAAAAAGTTATTTGAATTAGAATGAAATTATAAAAGACTGTATTGTGCATTTTCTCATGTTTGTTACTATATAATGACCAAAAAGGAGAGCAAGAGTGAGATACAGATAATTTTGAAACTTTTTTTTTTTTTTAAAGAATCCACGTACAAACCAGGAAGTATTACAGTGTTTTATAGATCTCCCCAGTTTAAATTCATGAGTGAAGACACAGGAATAAAAGTAGGCAATGGAATTGCCATGTAGACAATGCTCTAATGAAATTTTGACTGTTTTCTAAGTTAATGTGATTAGTATACAAAATTTAAAAAAAAAAAGCAAATATGCACAAAACCATTTTTGATTCAGGAGAATTAACATCATAGAATCATAGGATAATTCGGGCTGTAAAGGAGCAGAACAGATATCTCGTCTAACCTCCTGCTCAGAACAAGAACAACTATGAGGTTTCTGAGGGTTAGCTGGGTCTTGGAAACCTCTGAAGACAGAAACCATACAAACTCTCTCCATAACCTGTTCCTGATTGTCCTAACTAAGGAAAAGTTTTTTTCTTACATGCAGCCAGAACCTGTTTTCTTCTCCATTGTCTCTTGCCTTCCCACCATGCACTTCTGCAAAAAGCCTGGCTCTATCTTCTTGACAAAAGATGCTTCATCTCTGCTCAAAGCTACTTTTAGGTCCCCTTAAGTCTCCTCCTCTCTGATCCAGTTCCCTCAGCCTCTCATTTTCTTTCTTTTATCAATAGAATTCATATATCAGACTAATGATAATAGTATCAAAGACAATTTTTTATTTTCCTTTAGGGTTATGATACAAATCTCTGAACTACTCTCAGCCCCCTGATTTTACTAATTGCATGTCTGAGTCTGTGTAGACCTGAAGAGCTAGAGAGAAAACTGAGGGCCAGATGATAACCCGTCCATCATCCAGAACATCCTATATAGCATCAATTTTCTTTCCTTCTTCACCTATCTAGATGTTACCATTCATTCTCTTATAAAATTACATGCTGATTATTTCAGGTTTTATATTGGTTGGCAAGTGAAAAAATTCACTGATTCTACACAGTGACAACAGCAATGTATTAAGCAATGATTAACTCCAGTAGCAAGATGTTGTTCTGTTCTTCGCTGTATCCAAATAGCACAACAGGTTTCCACCTATTAAAACAGAACACAAGAAAATCCTTCAAAATCCATCAAAAAATTTTCTCAGAACTACCTGAAACGAAAATGCCATCTTTATCTTCTATTAGACATAGGTCTTCATTATGCAGAAGGAGACTACTAAATTTCCTTCCCACTTTAATCTTTCTTCCTTTTGGAAAAGCCAAAGAGAAGATGTTATCATTTCCTCCACCCCCCCTTCTTCCCTCCCTCCTCATCATAAGTAATATATAAAAATTCAGTTTCACACACCATCACAACCATACCACAGTAGTATGAATGATTGCACCTAGCTTTATTTTTTTTTCTACTTCAGATTTTTTGTTTTGGCATTAATCAAGTCCCTTTCAATGAGACCAAAAGATAGATCCAACACCTGGGCCGTATTTCACTACTGAAGTATTTCCCTTGTGGTGACAGAAACTGGTCACCATACACATAAGATTTCTCTTTAAGAATACATGATGTGGGAAGTTCAAAATGAGCTTTTGTTGTCGTTCATTTCCGCAGCTTTCAGTGATTTCCACATCCCACTACATTTTGATTAACAACTGGAGAAAATATATTTGCTAAAATACCCTGTTGTAATTTCACAGCCATGTCATTGAAAACAGCCTTTTTTCACAATCCTCAAAATCATTGAAATGGTAAAGATCTGATGGTTGGTAATTTCTTTGTAACTTTATTACACCTGAATTTCTGGACATAAGATAAACTGGGAAGAAAAACAAACAAACAAAACACCTACCAACAAACAGATGGTTTAGGAACGTTTCCATATGATGAGTCTTGTATAGTCTCTGTTCTCTTTAAGTCAACACTGATTGTAGCTAAGCAAACAGGTAAAAGTTTCCCCTTAGCATCCAGTTAAAATTAAACAAAACATTCAGTTTGACTATGCTTGACACCTCTTACAAGATTCAGTGTTGAATTGAACTGGGTATAAACTAAGACAGGAACATTACTTGTCCTATGTCACAAGTTACCACTTTGTGATGAACTTCACAAAAACAAGCAAATGGCAAGAAACCCATCACCCAGTGTGGCCCCCTGCTAACCCCAGCATGACAACTGCTACTTCTTAGAGCAGCTGTGACCTGCTGATACTCAAATGCAGGTACTCAGTCTGGCATTCACCTACAAGCAATAGTTAAGGGATCATGTCATGAGTCTATTCTTCTTCAGAAAGTGAGGATATTGGCCTAGAAAGTGAAACTTCCAGTCCTTCTATATGCCTTTTACTCTTCCAACAAAGGTAAGATAGAGAGGAATGAATGCTACTTAATTTCTTCACTAAACTACTAGCTTCACTTACTTAAAAAACAACTGTGTGATTACTCATTACCTTCCTGCCCCGCTCTAATTGATTTGTTCCATTGATGCTTCTGAGATCTTTGAATGGATCTGTTCTCATAGAGGATTTTTTTTTGTTTGTTTGTTTGTTTTGTTTTGTTTTTTTCCCCAGAAAGGTTCACCTTCCCAGCTGGATTCTACATTTGCATTGGATGAAAAACCACTGAGACAGCCAGGGGTTTGTCACTGGGAAATACAATTACTGTTTGTTTGTTTTTTGTAAAAGTTGGCTAAAGAACTGTGCCTTGGGACACTGAGTGAATGCCTTTATTAAAATTGAGAAGTCACCCTCAAATTCATTCTATCAGACATGAAAACAGAAATCTTTATATAGTTATAGTTATATATATATATAGTTATATAGTTTATATGTAGACCCTCTTTTCTTACTCTTCTGATCCAAATTTGCTTTATGATTTTCATTTAAGTGTTCAATAAGTGTTGCAAGATAAGTTATTTGCCAAAAGCCTCTGCTTCCTTTGTAATACAAATTTAATTCTTATAGGAACAAATTCTTCCCTCAGTTATGTTAATGTAAGCAAAGAGCTGCATGGGTTTAAAGAAACCAGGATAAGATCCAAGGAAATATCTGGAAGACTATTACATGCCACACACAAAGAGTGCATACAGGGAAATATACACATCTTTCTTTCTTCTTTTTTAATAAGATCTTTTTCTTACATTGTGGCCTTGGCTACAGTAAATGTTGTAGTTTGCATTTTCGGGATAGTCACACATGTAAACCAAAAGACTACCTGTAAGGAGAATTGGGATTGAGTCATGAATTAGACACCATTCACAGTATAGCTTCAAACAATTTTCTGGACTTTCTCTTTCACATTCTTATTGGAAAGCACATTCTTATTGGAAAGCACCTACATGCATGTGTACCTGACACAGACCAGTTTTCAGCAATTAGAAAATAGGAGTTCCGCTGCTAGTTAGCATAAAAGGAAAAACAGACTACGTTAGCCTTTGCTACCAGAGTTTGTGTTTCAGGAGGATAAGTGGAACAAGTCAGAAGTACCTCTTCAGCCTCAGCACAATCTATTCATCTTTGGTCATTTTACAATGAAATATATTTTATTACACAGGTAATTCCAGCATAGATAATCATTTGGAATATCAAACAAGCAGTCTCAAACAGAAAATAATGCCACCGTGTGACACTCTACATAGTTGCAGTCCACCAACTTAATTAGGAATTTTCAAGAAAAATTCAGCATCTGATTCTTCTGTGATGTCAGATGTGTGGTGGTGTTTTGTTTTGTTTTGTTTTTTCTGTACTTTATTCAGTACTATCTCTGTTTTTCAGCCCTCTTCTTGAATTACTGTGTGCGGTCAGCAAACTATTTAGTGAGTGGGCTAACTTACAATCAAGTAATACATGGTATATGCTCCCATGGCTAAGAAGCCAAAAACTGGAGCAACCTTCTACAAAACCTGCCTCCAGAATCTGTGCACAAGCCAAAACCTCCTGCTTGATCTCCTGCCATACCAGTTGAAAACACAAAACTGCTCCCACACAAAAAATCCACAATAAAATCTGCAAAACTTAAGATGCAGAATGGTCTAGGGAAACGTGGGAAGACTCAAGACAAGCCAAAGTATTACAAATGCTACCCAGAACAAACAATGGACCAGATCATATACCCTCATAGCAATAATCTGAGAGGACTGTGAACTATACTCTCATACGCTTCTGAATTTGTAAAGGTACTACATGGTTAGAAAAGCAGAGCTTGGCTGGCTTAAAAATAATGGTCTTCTCAACCCATAGGTGCCCTGTGCTATTTCTTGGCATGCTCACAAGCATAGAATATCATTGAGAAGGCAAGAAAAAGCCACAGAGCTCCCCAGACTCACTGTCTCTTATAGTAGGAATAGTTCCATCAGAAGCTAAGCTGCGTGAATCACACTGCCTGCAAAGTTATTACATTAATGCAAACTAGAGTAAGAATATAAGTTAATTGCAATAGGTCACTCCTAACCTATGGCCTGTGAGAAGCTCTTCATATAGTTCCTAGGAACTGAACAGTCTCCCTCCATGCATTCCATGGTAAAACACAAGAGAATAAAGTTTATTAGGTAAGGATTCAGAAGTTAATTCACACTGACTCAATCTCTGACTCCACTCATAGTTTTAAAAGCAAATGAATGTGTATTCCTTCATGGGGAAAGATATGGAGAAGATAAATGACCCAAAGAAATTTTCTCATGCTAATGTTGGATTTGGACACTACCACAAAGACAAATAGAAATTTTTCAGAAAATTAAGAAATACAAAGAACGAATGAAGCCTTAGCAACATGTGCACATGTAATCTTTGAAAATAACTGAATATTTGGTAAGTGTTTTTTAGTATGCTGCTGTGTCTCACACACATTCTTCTATACCAACTTGCCTGAACAACCTGTTTCTCACACTTTTCTGGAGCCAATTGTTCAAATTCTCTAGTTGCTTACAGGAGCTCTGTGGCTAGTCAAAGTTTTGTTTGCCTGAGCTTTGGATGATCTCTGTTTCAAGATCTGTATATTTGGACCACAAGGAAACATGATGGCAGCAGCTGTTACACAATTGCTCATCTCTCACAGAATCACAGAATGGTTTGGGTTGGAAGGGACCTTAAAGATCATCCAGTTCCAAACCCCTGGCATGGGCAGGGGCACCTTCCACCAGACCAGGTTGCTCAAAGCACCATCCAACCTGGCCTTGAACACTTCCAGAGATGGGGCATCCACTGCTTCTTTGGGCAGCCTGTTCTTTTGGGCAGCCTTCTGAATAAATAACTTCTTCCTAATGTCTAATCTAAATCTACACTTTTTTAGTGTAAAGCCATTCTCCCTTGTCTTATCACTACACTTCCTGACAAAGAGTCCCTCTCCAGCTTTCCCATAGACCCCCTTTAGTTCTTGGAAAAATCACTATAGTGTCTCCCTGGAGCCTTTTCTTCAGGCTGAACAACACCAGCTCCCTCAGTTTGTCTTCATAGGAGAGATGCTCTAGCCCCTTGATCATCTTTGTGGCCCTCCTTTGGACTCATTCTAACACTGCCATGTCCTTCTTGTACTGGGGGCCTCAGAGCTGAACACACTAGTCCAATTGGGGTCTCATGAGAGCAGAGCAGAGGGGGAGAATCACCTCCCTCGACCTGTTGGCCACACTGCTTTTCATGCAGCCCAGGGTACAGTTGGCTTTCTGGGCTGCAAGTGCACATTGCTAGCTCAAGCTGAGCTTCTCATCAAGGATCCTCAGGTCCTTCTCCTCAGGGCTGCTTTCAACACATTCCTGGGTGTAAAAGGTTTGGGTATCCTGCTTTCTGGCTGTCACAGCTTTCATAACAGATTCTTTAGATGTAATAGTCTGAAAACAACTCCAATTTGTACCAAATTAGAAAAAAAATATATAAAATAATAAAAAATGGTGCCGTGGCAGCTTCAAGAATACCTAAATCATAGCGAAAAATCCTGTTTGTGAACACAGTCCCAAGTCATATGATGCATTTTCCAGCATAAGTCTACTATTTAGCCCAAATTCTTCAGTTATCTTTTTTTTTTTCAGTGAGGGTTCCTACTGGTTATAGCAAAGTTTATCCACCTGACACCCTTACAGCCTCCTGATTGACTGACATGGTGTATATTAACTTTTGCAGCTCATTGCTGAAGCAACTTTTTGCAGCACTTAGCTCTTTCCACACCTTTTTTACTACAAAGAGAAGCATATGGCTCATTAATTGCCCAGCTATAAATCATTCTGTTGGTGAAACTAGATTCATATATTAAAATAAAAACCTGCAACAAATTCCTGTGTAAAGGAGAAGATCCTCAGCAGCTGGTGCAAATTGACTTCATAGAGCTATGCCACTTCATACAAGCTGCAGACTTGACTCAATCTCCTCCAAATATGGCTGATTGCAGCACTGGCAATCTTTCCAGCCTGTAGAATATAACTTGGTGCTGCTGAATACTGATGTCAAACTGTAGTACAAATGTGTGAAACATATTAGCTGTGGCCAAATTAACACTCTACTCCTTAGCTTGATGATAAAGAGAACTAAATTAGACTAAATTATATAAAATCTAATTAGACTAAATTAAATAAAATCTGTAAATAATAAGTTACTTCAAAGAGCCTATCGATATATATAAATTTCCTTCTTTAAATCCTTCATAAATATATATATATTTTTTTTTCTCCTCAAAAGCCTCTGCCACTGAAATGTCAGCTTATGCAACTTGAAAACATATTCATCTTGAAGAATCTTAGAAGAAAACTTCTGGAATTAAATGGAGAAAACTGAAAAAAAAAGAAAACTGAAAAAAAAAGAAAACTAATTTTTTTTTTTTTGTAGGGTTTTTTTAAAGAGTTCTTATTCTTCTGTATTCTGGGCTGTCTCTACACAAGATTGATGTCTAGTGTCACTGTTAGGAAGTGCAAACTGTTCAGCTTCATTGCAATCTATGTCCTCATCCTCTTGCTCTGCAGGATACCACATACTTTGGCAGGCAATATTCAGATGGGAAGCACTTTAATGGCAAGAATGGATGCCAGTGAAACCTTTTCCCACAATTTTCAAAACTGAGCTTGCATACGGTAAAGAAACATAAAGCTGCAGAATATTAGGAAGAAAACAATAAATGATACTAACTCAGCAACATTAATCTTAGTTTTTGACCCTCAGAACAATACAATCAAAAATGCCAGGGAAATGTATAAAAATAGAAAGAAAGGAGAAAAAAAAAAAAAAAGGAAAGGAAAAAAGGGGGAGAAAGAAAAGAAGAACTGGAAGGAATTAAAGTCCTGAAGCTCAAAGGCACAAACAGAGTTTTCAAAAGAAATATCCATGAGCCCTTCGTGTAAGTTCCACTTTGTAGCTGGATTCCTGCATTTATTTATTTCGTTCTTCATTTTTCCAAGTCAGATACAGTAAGAATTAACACTGATAAATCAGTGGAGTTATTCTAGTGTAAAAGAGGAATTAGTTCTATGGAGTTTTCTCCTGCAGACTTTTAGATGATTTATTAACCAAGTTCCTGTACGATAGATATGTGGAAATGCAGATTAGATTTGCAAAGGATTCCACTGAAATTTTCTAAGACTATCAGGAAAGCCTGGGGAACATCCAGGACACACCACACCCCTTAAATCAACTTTTAAAATATACTAGGAAAAAAAAAATATATATGTTCAACTTTGGTCCCATCAGTTTGCAGATTTGTAAACCATAGAAAAAAAACAGACATACATTTTAGGCAATACTCATATGTTTTGTGCTCTCTATGGATCTGATCCAGAACTTACTGATTTTGGTTTAAAACTGTTCATTACCTTTAACAGATTTTGAAGCAAGTACCTTATATATTATACAATTCAAAACCAAAGACCATTTGAGACACTTCATACTCTATTTCAGGCATCTAGGCCACCCATACTTGTTTACACATTGTTTTACGAATGTCTCACATTCTTTCTCTTAGAAATAAAAAGAACTAACATAGTAACAGATACTGTGAGCTTATTTAACAGTGATAGATCCATTGCTTATTTACATTGTACGTGATACGTACAAAAATAAATTTGCATTTGCATCACCGTTGTCAATACTTACATTACACCCCAATTTCTAAAAGTGTGTCGCTAAACATAGATATCCTGTGTGCGTCAAGTAACTACTTATTGTTACCTGTCATACAACAGATTGGTTCTGAGCACTATTAAACATGCTGAAACTTCAATAAACTTTTCCATTTATCATTTGAACAAGAAGGATATGGAAGCCATGTAGACGGATTACATAAAGAGACCAGAACATAGGCAACTTAAAGCACACAGCCTTAGTTTAAGGGTGAAAAAGAAAGGGGGCATGCAAGCTTGACGCAGTATTCTACCAAGCCAGGTGACAGCTCATACTCTACATACCATCCCTAGATCCATCAGCTAGGACTATATAGAGGACACCTCCAACAACAGAGTGCAATCTTCAAGGTTCTCTCTCCCACCACTCCTTGCCCTGTCCGTTCAGCAGGGAACAAAATCATGCCTAGATTAGCTCTGCACAAATGCAGGCTTATCTTTATGTTGAAGCCATCCCTGGGGCTACAGCAACATGGTCAAACACATTTAGCAAAAAGGCATAAACTGGCCTTCAAGAAAGTCTTTTAATTGATGCTTTCTGATGCCGTCTTTTGGACTTCGACCATGAGTCAGAGGGATTTCTTTATATAAATATTTTGGGGAAAGAGGAAGTAGAATCTGCAAGAGAAGCTCCTCTGCGTGTGGTTTCACCAGACTTCATCTAGTAATTATTAATTCTATTTCAATGTTTGCTGTAAGCTTTGGTAGCAATGTTTGTGGGGCCAAACCTGCTTCAACACTGCCTGCAGACACAGATTCCAGGCCTAGGAGTTTAAGATGAGGGTTGGCTACAACAGCAGCTAACAGATGAAGCTGGAGGTGTGGGGGAGTAGGAATACCGACAGGCTCCTCTGATGCTAATTCAGACTGATTTGTCAAAGAACAGCTATAGCACTTGACCTGTAAAGGCACTCTTTCTACACGCTCACTGGTTTTTGCAGCCACATGTCTTCTGACTGATGTTGCGCTTTCTGACTTTAAAGACCTACAGCTAGTGTCTGGATAATTAGTAGCAGAGCTAACAAAAAGGAAGGGATTTCAGAGACAGAAAACACCAAGTATAGAAAAGAACGATTTTTAACTGATTAATTACAACATTTTAATATATCTCATTGTAAATTATTTTTTTTTATCATTTACCTGTTTGCTCTAAGCTATAAAACAAGCTGAGATTAAAAGTTCAACATAAGATGCATCTGCTGTTTGCTGTTCTTTATTCTTTCCAAACACACAAAAATAAGCATTATAGCTATGAAGTGCAAGACACAAGATTGCAGACTTACTTCAACCACTAAAATTGTATATAGGAAACAGACCTGCCTAAGAAAAATAGCCTCTTCTGTTTTATAAAGTGTCATTATTATCTGGCAAATGTAGGGTATTTTATTTTAAATATAAAAATAGAAGGTTCTTTGTGGCTTGGAGATCTCTGGTTAAAATCCATAGCTAGTCAAAAGAGCTGACCCAAAACAAGAGAGTGTTGTTGGCCTCTTTAGGCAGATTGTGCCAAACGTAACTCTAGTCTACCAAAAAACTTCTGTTATTCCACAGCCAATCTCCTCCTACAGTTAGCGGGGGAGGAAAGGGAAACAGAGAATCTTTCTCTTTATCTGCAATGTGTTGATTTTTTTATGGAAAACATACTTGTAAGTACAAATTTTTACAGTGTGTTAAGACACATCAAACAGCAAGTATTTATGTATAATTTCATAAGATATTTTTTATGTACGCCAGTACCCATTATCTCTATACCCAGCATGGGAGCTCTCAAAGCCTGTAAGTTAAATGATTACCCCATATTCATCCCAGCACTAACTTACACTCTGAAGTGGAAGGCCTCAGCAATGGATGAAGTCTTTCTTTCAGTTGCTCAGCCAAGAGGAACTCAGCAGCAGCTGAACAGTAACCAGTGGCCAGAGGGAGACACAGCACAATTGTGTCAGTCCAGGCTAAGAGTAGCCCTTGCGAAAACCCCAGAGGAATTGCTAGGAGTTTACACGAGAGAATTGAGACCCAGATAATCAGAGTATTACAAATTGGAGAACCTGGTGTAACATCTAAATTTCATTTAAATTTAGACTTTGTTGCTTAAACACATCAAGACAGTAGATACGCATGTGATCTAGGAGGATATGTAAGTAGGCATTATTTTTCAGAAACTAAACAAGTCATTGTTTAAAATGATTTTTTCAAATTATTTTGATCTCATTTAAATCATATTTCTAATTATTTAACCTCTGCCTTGGAGAAGTAACACATCCAGTAAAAAGACAAGAGAATTAAGAGACAGGGACAGACCAATAAATATCTGTGTAAATATTCTGTGATCTCTGTTCCTTAGTTTAGAGGATGAAAATATGAGGCTCAGCAGCTTCATGAGGCTGCTGTTAACTTCTCTGCTACTGCTAAAAAGACCTGAAGTTTAAGAGTCCTAAAAACTCTCTTTATTCCCAAGGAAAATTACAAGAAATGTTCTACTACCACAGAAAAAAGAACGGATAAAAGAAGAATAAATATCTTAGCAGGATATCAGTACAGATTATATATAGTATATGTGCCTGTTCAACCTAAAAGCAAAATAAACACCTGCATTTTGTAATTGGTCAAGGCAATCATATTGTCACATAAATGTTCACCTAATTTTATCACATCCCTCTTCTAATCATCCACATACGTTCTCTGAAAGTAGATTACAAACCCATGGATCAGGAACATTCATTTCTGCGTATTTGTTGAGCATCCAGGATATAAAAGTCCCAGTCTCTTCTGAGACTTTAGGACCTCCTGTGTAATAAGACCACATAAGGTCTGAATAATCAAAGTTATAAGGAAAGATTTATAAAGGTGTACAAAAGACAGATACATTTGTTTCTGGAATAGGATAGGACTGGTGAAGTAGAGCTCAGTGGAAAAGCAGGTGGTTGAGATTATAATCAGCCAATCAAGCCAACTCAGGCAAGCTGGACCAGATGGCCTTTTTTCTGTTACTAATATTACTTATGTTCCTATTCAGCTGTAAGAAGTTACAAATAGTTTACCTGTTCAGATTTTTCTGACTCAAATTACATAAGATCAATGCTCTCACTTCACCATCACATTAAAAGTTATCATGACAGTGTCTGTAGTTGTATTTAATAATTTACAATGCTGCCTGCCCAGAGGAGAAACTGGTAGGTATAAGAGAAGTCTTGTCTTTTACAACACTAATTATGTAGCAAACTATATAAAAATTAAATTAACCCCCCCACACACACACTCCCTCGAACAAACAAACAAAAACAAAGAACAACAACAGCAAAAACCTTAATCTAGGGAACTCAATTCTAGACTAAATCAAAGTCTAAAGTTGAAACATATTTTCTGCACAAAAAAAAAAAAAAGATGAAATTTTGAAGGAAAACTAATGTGCATGACTAACCTGTAGTCACACAGATTGCATGACACATTAATTGACAACTGCACCAACCATGTCTAAATCTTTCCTTCATCTAACATGGGTCACAGTTCAGAGTCTGTAAATTTAACTTCAGGAAGGCATTTCACAGGTGCGAGAATAAATTTAACATCTAAGCTCCCAGTTTGCATTAATTTATTTCAAAACTGTACAAGTAATTTCCAGATATAAAATAAAGCTTATTTTAAAACAAACTAAGGTGAGAATGGCTTTTGCATGACATTGTATCTAAATTACTCTTAAGAAAGCAAACATTGCTAGTTGTGAGGCATATTCTGATACTGTAAAAATTCTAATAATCCTCTGAAAATGTTTTAAAATAGCACAGGAGTGACAAGGTTTACATTACTATGACTGGATGCAAGAGCAATCCACACATATCTTTACTTTCCAAAATAGCTCTCTTCACTGTAATTTGATGTCATAATTCATAAAATTTAAAACAGAGTAAACTGTGCCTATCATATGCCTTATAAAACTTTATAAATTATTCTGCATTTATGTATATTTACATTTAAAATGTCATCTTTGTGGATTAGTCTGAGCTTTGATTCATCTCTGCAGACGTTCCAGGTGCAGAAGGAAGAGGCCACGTGTTAAACTGCTAAATTCTGATTTACATCTGTTGAGAGTCTTTGAGAAAACTATGAAAATGTATAAACTATCTATATTTATTCTTTGTTTATTAAAGCAGGTAGGCTAGCTTCCTTCAGCTAGCAATATCCATACTTATTGATTGCTGCTTGATTTTCTTGCAAATCTTCCAGAGGAATACCAGAGGAAAAGTTTGAAACTAGAAATACACTACAGCTCCCAGTGTAGATCATATTTCAGCAATAGCTTTAACAATGCACTTCACACATTTTCTTGATCCTGGTTCTGCAGGAGATGCAAGCATTTTCACTGACATCTGGTATAGATGGTGGGCTGGTTTCTCTGACATTTATCGTGACACTATATAGCACATTTTATTTAAACATAGCTGGCTAGGCAGTAGAGTGACAGGATAAATGAACATAGTCAAAGCCAAGCTTCTGAGATGATGGAAAGAAGGAGACCTTCCCATGGACACAGAAAAAAATTGCACAGGGATGTCACTATAAATTTGCTTGGGCTACACCACCCCACCCTGGTATGACACAGTGGGCAGGCTACATGGGTTTTCACATCTTTTTCCAAATTGCCTCTTTTCAATGTTTTTGAGTATCTGTATTCAGAGAGTTTTCTGGTTCTAGTTTATATATGTATCTGCTGTTCTGGTGAGGCATAACTTTGGAGATTGGAAGCCTTCCCTGTATTCTGCCATTCTCACATTTCAAGTAAAGTCAGATGGGCAGTTATATCTCAAGGGTCTTGTTAATTTGGGACCTGTTACATATGGAGATGTGATTATTTGTGCATTCAAGTGTTTTCTTCAATCAGGATCGTGGGGATTAATAAATATTTCTCTTATTTTACACATTGTACAGTCTCAGTAGAACTTGTATAAACCACTGAACAACTGAAACACGTTAATATTTATCCACGTATTACATCAATTAACCCAATCTCACTACTTCAGCATGACAAAATAAGTATTAAATGAAAGAAATTCAGTTGCAAGTGCTTATTATGCAGCAAAATATATGGAGAGGTAGTTTGGGTGAATTTTTCTTGAAAGCCACAGCCATAATCAGTATGTGATCATCTGACTAAATATTATGTTAGTGTAATGTATGTACAGATGTTCATTAATATAAATTTGATTCTGCCTTTGCACATTTTAAATAAGATATTTATTCTGGACTAACAAACCTCACCCCACTCCCACCCTGTTTTTATGCAGCAGAGCAAAATGTTCATCTAAAATCATTCTGAATTTTGAAAGGAAGAGACACTTGAAAAGTGAAAAGAATCAAAGGGGCACAAACAGTACTTTATCCATCAGCCACTCCAGTCTTTTCTATACCTCTTCTAACATATTTGCAAAGATATCAATATTCTACTTAACATTTAGATCAACAGATGAATATGCACAAAATGGGAAGTACACAGCAAGCACATTTCTCAGAATTCTCAAAAACTCTAAATGAATAACATGGCCACAACACTCTGTTCACAATTAATTCACCTCTTTTCTTCCAGTAGAGAAATCAAGTGAACAAATAAAATTGTATTCAGATCTCATGATTTTCCACTTCCTAACCAAGGGAAAAATCTGTTTAAACAAAATCTATGAGTGGGTTTGCTGTGAACATAGGAACATAGGCAAACTCTTTTTAACTCGTTAAAGATATTTGGTCTCTCATGAACAGTCTCTCTCCTTTTTTTTTTTTTTAATTGCTTTGCAGCCTTCATTTTAATCCATTTTAGAGAGAAAAAATCTATCTATAATTCTTGCTATTCTTTGTACAATTGTCAGCTCATTATAAAAATAAAAATATAAATGCTAATTCAGAAAAGTGATCTTTACATTATTATGTTATTTCTGCATTTTGCCTTATACACTTACACAGCTAAAGCATTCTTACCACTACCTGTTTTTATCAAACTAGAACAGACAAAAAGGACATACAAATTGAGCTCAGGAAAAAAAGTCCCTTTTGCAAGCAGCTTTTCAGATAAGGCTTAAGTCTGCCAAGTGGTGAGGCCTCAACTATGTATGTACAGTAGCCTGTCAGTCTTCTCTTGAGCTGCAGTGCCAGACTACAGCAATAGGAGATGATAAAGTCTGTGAAACAATGGGACTCTTTGGAAATCATTAATAAATTTTCTTGGACTTGAACTCTATAAGAATTTCACACTTTTTGTGTCTGATAGGTGTTGGGAGCTTACATATGAATTGCCAGCCTCATGCCCCAAGGTTTCTGACCTCATGCAGCAGGTCATCGGGGAAATTTACAGGTGGGGTGGTCTTCTTGCATTTTAAAGAGTGAACCATGAATGACAATAATCTGCACTATATTTTCAAATGAATCAAGATGATCATCAACCATAAAGATCCAGAAGATTTTTCCTAGTTTCTGCACTACAAAAGTCACCCTTAGAAGCATACTACATTATTTGTTTAGTTTATTTTCAGGTAGGAAAAAAAAAAAGTGCTGATAGTTCAGTGCTAAAAAAAAAAAAAAAAAAAAAAAAAAACTAACCTACTGAAAAATATCAGGTTATATCAGAAAAAATCAATGAAATCGTTACTGAGATACTGATATAGCTACTCTACCTTGAATTTTCCTTATTTTTTTCCTCAGTCATTTACAGACTATACAAGTTAATTTTTTGAATGTGAACCCTAATGTTTTATTCTTTGGACCTCAAACTAATCTCTAAAATGGACAAGCTACTGTTCCAGGACTGTAAGAGCAACCTGCCAGCTCCAGTTCAAACAGTGCTGCTGATTTTTCCGGATATGGCCTTGTCCTACCTCAACAACATCCTCAGGGGAAACTCTGGTCTAGAATTAGGCCATTTGCTATGACCCAAAGTGATGATTATGGTAGCCAAAGCATGGTCAAAAATATTATTTTATATCCTTGACCATCCTCTAATGATTAGTAACGATCTGGACAAAGCACAAGAACACTTCTCTGCCCTTTAACTATTCACTGTCATTTTGCTTGTCAAAATTAGATGTTTCTTTAACCTAGCAAGTCTGTACAAAACCACATAAAATATAAGAAACACAGGCTATGGACAATACACAAGAAGATAAAGTGTGAATTTGAAGCTCTTAACAGGATGGCTCTTTAGAAGAGAAAGTTTTACAGATATAAAACCAACAGAGCTGAGTAACACGTACATAAGACTTTGAGTCCGTATAAATGTTGTACTCTAAATGTCTATATAAGTATGTTGCTATGTGTTATCTAATGATAACCCTTCTGCAGTAGAGTCACACATTGGTAAACAGGTAAAGGTTACATTCCTTGATTTCTGACAGCCAATTTTAGTTGTAGTAGTGACTGGCTATGAACATGGATCCTACCCATAGCCTATTTTACTAGGCCAGTTTTCAGGACAACAAAACTTTAAAAGTTTGAAAATGCATATAGGGATTTGCCTGTGGTCACTATTTTGGATTAATGAATGAGCCCCAGAACACACTGCACATCTGATGAGATCTCCAGCTGCAACCCAGAATTACAATTTATCATGGATGAGATCTGCTGGGTTCTATTAGGAAATGGTTTTAGAAGTAGGGGAGTGAAGATGTCAAAGGTCATAGCCAAGGGACGGCTGAGAAAGCCCATTATGATTAAGGCAGCCTTACACAACTGTCATGAAAAATTTTCAGCTCAAAATACATCTGTGCAACCAACCCTACCATACCAACTGGGAGGACAATGACCAAAAACAAAAGAAGGAAATTATACCATGCTCTCTCATTAAAAGTACTTTCCACAAACAAGTAGAATTTTACAGGGCTTGACTGAATGAAATGATGAGGTCATAAGGGAGAAGTTGCAAGAGGAAAGCAGAAGGGATAGGTCAAATCCTTTATAAATATGCATCAAATATGTATTTGCTATGTGTGGCCTCAGTGCTGCTGAGGGAGCTATGAAGAAAATCCTCCAAGAAGAGACGCTAGGGGATGTAACTTAAGAACAAAGAAATCATTAATACTAAAATTCCAAGGAGACTTTAACAGTTGTAATATTAAGAACTTATATTTTATAACTCCATAAAGTATGCACTTTAACTATTTCCTTACTAAGTCCAAAATATCTTCATTTCTTTATAGCTGAAGGAAAGTACTAAATGACTTGGTTAAGTAGTTAGGGGATAGAATTAACTTAATGCTATAGACAAATTATCGTTTTTATGAAAAGTACCCTTAACTTCTAAAATAGATCATGATCAATTTGAATATGTCAATATTTTAAAAAATAAGTGCTAATTTAAAATAAGCACATTTCTTTCAGTGGAAATTTGAGTTAAAAACAGAAATTATAATAATAATGAATAAATAAATAAATAAACAGAAATTATAATAAGACCAACTGTCAACAGCACTAATGGTAATAATTAAGTACAAAGTATAAATTATCTTGCTAACATAAATCACTGCAGCCAGTCACACCAATGGGTAGCATTCTGCAGAACTGTGCAGACTTATACTAAAAGTTGTACTAAAGCATACTTAAAAAACATGATTTTAAACATGTTATGCGTATTTATAGAGATTAAATGATTCTTTATCACAAAATTAAATATTAGTGCTTCTTGAGTAAAAATGTAATTTTTCATAGATATGTTGTGAGTTTGTCCTACTTAGTAATTATCAGTAGAAATCTTGTTCTTCGCTCATTTCATATGAAAGACATTAAAAGGCACTGGATGTCAAAGTCGAGGTAAAAAATCTTTAACTTACTTCCTACAAAAGTTGTGAAAGTGGACATATATACTACTTTAACTAGATGAGGTGACTCAGAGGTGCTAACAAGGGTAACTATATTATCTGTAGTTTAAGAATACATTTCTTAGAGCTCTGAATCTGAAACCCATGAAAACAATAAATACGCCTGTTCTTGGAGTATGCTGGATTAGTAAATTGAATTCTCAAGAAAAAAGCTGATAAACACCAAGCTAACAAAGCAGTTAGGGATGGCAGAGGTGGCAGCTGGACTCAAAGGAAAATAAAATGTCAGGGAACAGTGTGAACAAAGGAGAATGATAGTGAGTCAGGACAACCACAAGGTTGTGGATTTGTATAATTTCCCAGCAACCTGCTTGGTGGTGGACACAGGATGATCTGGAGTGGGGGAATCAGTGCTGGTCCCTTCAGAAGCAGATCACAGTCAATGGGGCTTTAAGTGATTAGACAACTAAAGCAAAACTCAAGAGGCAGTTCTTGTCTTATGGCAACTAAATATGATCACCTGATTTCACAACATGCAAACATTTTTGGCATTGAAAGACAAATGGCAGCATCTAAGTTTGAAAAGGTAAGGCAGACAAAGAAATAAAAATTCTATGAAATGATGTTTCCCATACATACATACAAACAAACTTATTCTGTTAGCCTTACTTATTAATCTAAATATTGGGCTGATGTTTTTGTGCATCTGCACAGACATGACCATACTGCACATTGAGGCACATCCCCCATACATGTGATTTCCTCTGGAAAGTACATAGGGAAAGAAAGATCCATAGTGGGTTCAGAAGGATCTTTTAATGAGGCAGTTATCAAAGATGACAGCACATATAACAGCCGCTTATGTAAAGGTGATTCACTTTACAAGTGTTCCTCACATACAACAAAGATGGTTTCAATATTTACTTTTAAAATAATTCACTCTCCTCTTACCTGAATTTTACTTAACTTACTTTATTGAATATTTTTGTTAAGCTCTTTCCAAAGGTCTGTTCTTCAATCAGACTTAACATGTATAGAGGCATTATTTTTCTTATGCTGGAGATCCAACGGCTGCTTTTATTGCTGTTTTGAAAATTTCACCTTATCATATTCTACTGAATACAATTTCAGTTTTAGAGAAAAAAATGATTTCTAGATGCTAGTGATGTATTTAAAGATCCATGGAGAAAAACAATGGGATTTTGTTCTCTGCCTTCCACTTCAATTTCTTTGCCTGTGAGATTGACAACAATAAATTAGCACAGGTCCTCCTAACTGATAGACACTTCTCACAGCTTCCAAGAAAGTAGGCAATTTCATCAGTGTCATTCTCATAGCTAATTTCAATTCTTAATTTCAAAAAATACTCTAAAACATATATTTTCAGTGTAAAAAAAAAAATAGATTGGAATTCATTTGTAGAAAAACTGTCATTTAAAGTTGTTTAGCATTAAGTTTATTTCTTGCTAGGATTAGAAAGTTGAGGCTTTTTTCTGGATTTAAGGATAAGAAAAATTGGAAGGAAAGATTACTGTTTACAGTTAAAATTCTGAATTCACTTTTCCATAAGTCAATGACGTCAGCTAAATTAATAATAAAAGTAAATAACAAATAAAATGTATACCTTCAAATTTCAAATTTTCCTGTGCCCAAGAAATTCAATTTATTGTCAACCACATAAACAACTGTTGTAAGCCAGTAACGCCAACAACAAATTTGCTGATAACAAAAAGGACAATCTTTCTTTTGAGCTTCATGTTATTCTGACACATCATAAAATAAAACATAGCTATCTCAACTTGTTAATAATCCAAAACCCAGAGAAAATCATGGTATCACAGTTCTACTGATTTCATGAAGTTTAGTATTTATTGAAGCTTTGTACAAGCAAAATTTGCTGTAAAAAGTTAAAACCCTATGTTAAATATTTCCACACTCTTTCCTCAACACAGAAATTGGCCCAAAAGCTCTGAAATGTCCTCAGCATGACATTGCCATTTTGTATCTTGAACTCAAAACCAAGCTTAACCATAAATGAGGAAACACTGTTGTTGCTAAAATAATAACAATAATAATAATGACAATAATAATAATAAAACAATTTTTAATAATAGCAATAGATGATGAAAAGATGGCTATATTTCCAAGTAAAATCCAGTGGCAGATCTTGGACTGTGGTTTTAAATGTGTTTTTATAATTTTAATATCAGCCAAAACTGTCAGCATTGCAGAAAAAATGACCAGATATTTTTTGTTTGTTTGTTTCTTTTTTGATGTACATGGGACTCTTGACTGGGATTTTAGTTTCAAAAAACTCCCACAAAGGAATTACATTTAAGAGAGGCAAAGTTTTCCCTGCAAAATTTTAAATGTCTCTCTCTACATGATGAAAAATAATGACAATTTAGTTGCAGTAACTTGGAGTTACTTTATTAATTTTTAATTGTCACTATAAAAATAATTAAAAGACTAAAATAACAGTAAAATTAAAGAGAAAATGATTAATAATGAAAAAAATCAAATCGTTCAATATCTGATTTTTATCCATCACCTCTAGACATTTTAACCCATTCTTGGAGAACAGTCCCTAAGAAGTTAGGGAAGAACAATAAACATTATGTTAAATGAATAAGAGTAAAAAGCAACTACATTTTTTTTTCCCCTGATGATTTTAGAATGTGTATAATGAACCTGGGTCATATTTGCTAGATTTTTGCTTTTTTTTTCCAAAATCACAAGTCCAGAAATTTATTGTTTAAAGATATTTCTAATAAGACTGAAGATTTTTCTTTGGTAAAAAAGAAGGACTAAGAAGTAAGAATTAAGTAGTTGTACGTGTTAGCTGTCACTCCTATAAATGTGTATAGCACCTCTTTATGAATGGGACTGTGATCCCTGTGCATCCCTCAGGTTCAAATCAACAGTCTAAGTGCTGAAAAAGTAAATGTTATTTCCATCTACTTGTGAAACTGCTCACAAGCCAATGCTAGAACTTACAAGACATTTGATGGGAGGACAAATAGACACAATAAGTGAAGAGCCTAATATAATCAGTTTCTGGAAATTTGTTTTTCTACTTTGTCAAGCATAACATGAAAAATGAGCACAGAAAGCAAAAGTTCTCATTAATTTTGATATATTTTTTAAATTGTCTTTGTTTTTATGTGATAAAGTTTTATACTTGACAATAAATTTATATTCAAATATCACCATGTGTCATCTTTAACACTTTGTCCATGTCTACATATTTAGATATAGACAATTACTGATGTATTGTTAGTGTATTATCAGATCTAGATTTGTGAAATGGAAAACAATCTATAAATTCTAGTTATTTTTGTTTTGTAAGGCAAGTGATTTCTGGCATCAGGAAAAGGTTGTTAAATAAATAAAAAGTACCAAGTCTTTTAGGATTATTATTACTTATTTATTTTTTAACTTTCTGGTTATTTAGGTAAGCATAACCAATATTATTAATGGCATTCAATCTCTCTATGAGCACAAACCAGTGTTAGATTTCTAAGAAAATAGCCTGCCTGGAAGTACTGAAGAAGAAACCTGGTGAAAATGGAAATGTTTTCATTTCACTATCTTTCCTTCCATTACAACAAATTACTTTAGATGCCAAGTATCAAATTCAGTACGTGGAAATAAAATTACTTCAAACTTGCACCAAGCATATGTGCCTGCATTACTCTTAACCATTTACCATCCAGAGGAGCAATGACTTTCATTTTGGCCAAGTTTTTCATACAGCTAATACTGTCCTCATAAAATCATCTATCTCCCTCTGTGCCATTAAAATAGAAAATAATAATAACAAAAACAATATTAATAATAAAGATACCCTACATTAGGTATGAAAATCAGTGAATTTGCAAGATAAGAAAAAATTGGAAACTGAGCTATTGAAAGGAAGTGAAAGCCAGGTTAATGGAATATATCACATTTCTTTAGTGAATAGTTATTGAGCTGGAATTATTTTGAAAAAGACACAGTGTTTGTGAGTAAAGGCCGTTGTTTACTCTGATCATCTTTATCCTGAATACCCAATGTTTTCAGATTATGAGCATATGCTAATCTTATGTTCACCCTTATTTTACAGTGTTCTCTTACAGATCAGCAATGGGAGCAAATAGAAAGGATGGTTCAATCATTCCTCATACTGATCTGATCATTTTGGGAGTGGGAGGACTTAAGCTCTCAGGATAGCTTACTCCTGTCTGGGAGTCATTCCATGAATGATGCTTTCATTGCACACATCTGAAAGAAGTGTGCATAACACATGTTATAAGTCTGGCTGCAGTAGTCAGGAATCTTGCAATTTTTTTAACCCAATAACTCATGTAAATTCATCATCAGTTAACAGAAAGATTAGTCTGTAGCTGTAATAATTTATTCATCTTCTTGCATTAGGGAGGCCATAAAGCTTTAAAGATCTACCTCTCCTTTTCACTTTTCTTGATTATATTTCCTGATTATAAACACCATTGTTATAGTTATGGAATCAAACCTTTTCAGTTTATACCTCCTCAGTTGCTATTCATATTTGTTAGGGGATCATAGTGTTTTGGTTTTTTCTGCTTGACTTCTGTCAGCCTACATATCATCCATTTCTTTACTCATACAGGATGGAGTACACAGCAGGCTATACTTAAATTTGTACTTGACCGTAAGAGCCTTGAAAATAGAACCATAATCTTGCATAACTTGGTCATTATGACCTCTTGGAATATTTGTTTAATTTTTCCATCCATAACTTTGACTATGGAAATGGAAATTGTATCTTTTTTTTCTTTTTTTTTTTAAGTAAAGCTGTAAGACTGTTGAATTGTGCTCACCATCCAGTAATGAATGATTACAAACTCTGTCAGTTTAGCTATCACAGTAAGCTAAAGGAGATAAAAAGTTACTATGCAACTGTGGATTCACACCTTTTATACATCTTTGCAAAGCTTATGGGAATGCGAACTCATATTTAGACAACAGTCATGAACTGCATTTTTTTACTTTGCACAAAATCTATAGATAATCCGAATTTCAGAGACATCAGGTTTGCAAAAAATAAATACCATAATTCTTAATCATCCAACTAGAACTGATGAAAGAAGAAAATAATCTCTGAAGTACATTTACTGAGTTCAGTTGAATAATATCAAGGATAGATTAAACATTATTTAAACACTATTATGTAAGCTGCTGATTTCAGCATACTTTGAAATGTATAATCATTTTAGAGTTTAATGGCATTGAAAGGTGAAATATATTGTTTTGACTCTTTTTTTATGTGCAAGACAATGTGGAGTAGAGTGCCAGTTGTGTGAGCTTGCACTCTCGTCAACAGCATTTTAACTTCTGGGGATTAGGCTGAAAGTTAGCACTTGTATTCTTTTTATTTTCCTTTAAGAAAGAAAGACATAGCTTGATGTGAAGGGAAAAAAAAGAAAAAAAAAAAAAGGAAAGTAAAAGGCAGCCTTATCAGGGTCAGCCTTACTCCTACACTCAGCAAATGCAAACTTTTAAACTTGCTCAACCATAATTCTTGTAATGGTTGAATTTACAAGTTACACATTCCAGATGTGAGGCAATAGGAGAATAACAATATGGAGGCTGGATTGGGGATCTGCATATGGGCATGCAGTGTTTTTTCCCATTAGGAATTTTTTCCCGTATTTATAATAATGAAATTGTGAATAATGTAAAACAAACAACAACAACAAACTAAATACAAAGACCAATATTTTAAAATTATAAACAACAATAAAGTGTCCTTTATTATGATTCACACATTAATTTTGGAAGCTGGTAACTATAGGTCACACCATTTAGTTCAGAACTCAGAGGAAAAAGCTGGCAAATGACTTATTTTATTAGAATCATTTTGAATCTTTGGAAATGCAGCCAGCAGGAACTTAGGATGCAATGGAGTTCAAAGTTTGTGTGGGTGTATGTTGTAGTGAAGTAAAGAATGGTGATCCAGGCTGCTTTTACTTGCCAGATACAATTTCCTTTCCCAATATGTTTCTATGGGTTTGCTTTAAAAAAAAAATAATAATATTAATAATAAAAAAAATAGTTTATTTGCCAAATTGGCTTTAGCTGGAATCAATCAAGCAGTACTACCAGAATTTTAAGCTTCACGTAAGAGAAAAATAGCTACAATGGCTGATTGCTGTTTTTCTTATCTTATCCTGAAATAGCTAAATGCAAACCACACAAAATGTACATAGATAATGTGAACATGTATATATTGTGTGGCTACGTATATGAATTGTGCATACGTAACCTAAGGTCAAGCTCAAGATTTTCAGATGTGATCAGTCTCTAAATCCACGCATTGGCAAATAAAAACATCCTGTTCCTGCAAAGTAATGTGCTCCTGGGGCTTCTCTAGAAAGTATTTGGTGTGGCTGGAAACACCCTGGAAATAGGGTTGGGCACGCATTGTCCTCCCCAAAGACACAGATAATCCACTGCATGTTGAATGAAGCCTGAATCTTTTTTTTCTTCCTCCTGCTGCAGCCTTTCCGCTAATCAGGCAACAGGAAAAGAGTTTATACCTGGGGTCAAGTGGGGAGAAACTCTGGAAACACAGGTTCCTCCAAATGGATACTGTTGGCAATGGCAAGAGCAGGGAAGAGCTCCGATGCCTGGGCCTGCTGTTCCCAAGAGACCTGCCTTGTCCTCGCAGCCTGTTCCTCAAATGCCTTTCCAGAGTAGTTGGATTTCATTGTCAAGTCCTCCAACCCTTCTGCAAGGACACGTGCAATCATACAGACTCCCAAAAAAATGAAAGAACTGGATTTTTTTTTTAGCTCCCTGGCTCTGGAGTTGGCGAAGGCCAGCTCGGTTAACTTACATATGAAAACACAATGTCAGCTTCTTCTTAAATCTGGATAGCTCAAAAAGCTTTTTGCAATATTTTCTCTAGTCTGACCCCTAGTTATGTCTTCTAGGTCATCACAGGCTGGCTCCAAAATCCATCAGTCAGCACCAACAACATTCATTACTTTCTGACTTTAGAAGCAGAGAGTAAAGTGGTTTAAAAGAAGAGGCTTGAAATAGAATAACTTCCAATGTTTGCATATGGCTATACCAGACACTCTATATTCCTAGGAAGAAAGATACTCCTCAAGTCTTTGCTTTTGGACTACTCAGAAATAACAAATACCTAGTTGTAAAGGAAAGATTTTTATTATGTTTTGTATAAAGAGTATTTTATGATGTATCGTGTTTTGGAAGAGTTATTGAATACAAAATGGAAAGATAACTGCAAAAGAATCCGTGTGTCCTTCTAGGAAATCCGAATTTATTACAGACAGAAAAATCTTCACTTTCCTTTTCAACTTTAAATTAGAAACAAATAGATAAAATAAAATATTCATTTCCCTTCTGAGTGTCTTTATATTATTAATTTTTTCAAGCTGCCAGAAGATACATTGCTAACAAAAAGCAGATATATTTATTCTATCCCGCTGGGCCACTAGAAGTATATGTTATACGTTTATGAGGAGGCTTTTCTCATATGCTAAGGGAAGGAATGTAATAACAATACATATTGGAAATTTAAGGACAAACACTTCTTGTGTTTAACTGATCAGAGCTTTTTTGTTTGTTTGCTTGTTTGTTTTTAACCACAACCTGCTTGGAAAAAAAAAAATCTTGCTAAAAGCAAGATTAATTTCAGAGTTCCT
Organism: Anser brachyrhynchus; assembly: GCF_964034855.1. NCBI lineage: Eukaryota > Metazoa > Chordata > Aves > Anseriformes > Anatidae > Anser > Anser brachyrhynchus. Next base: position 31,265,102 of record NC_137695.1, read on the forward strand.
TTAATTTTTAATGATATATTGGAAATGTGAAATAATTCCAGCTGCTTACACATCATTTGGGTCCTATTTGAGTTCATTTGCTGCATTCTGTTAATTTACATCAAATAGTCTAAATACAAATATCTAGCAAGCATAATAAACACATCTGTTACTTTGAAAGGTAAAGTAGAAAATAATCTTATAAAATGAAACAATAACAACGTATCTAGTTACCAGTATGTGCTAATGTTTTCTGGGCATGACCAGAGGCTATTCCTTCCACTTTTAAAATTCTAGTTTAGACTAAATGAAAAGTCAACAGTCAGGACAAGGGGGAATGGGCTAAAGTTGCACTAGGGGAGGTTTAGGTTGGATATTAGGAAGAACTTCTTTACCGAAAGGGTTGTTAGGCATTGGAATGGGCTGCCCAGGGAAGTGGTTGAGTCACCATCCCTGGAGGTCTTTAAAAGATGTTTAGATGTAGAGCTTAATGATATGGTTTAGTGGAGGACTTGTCAGTGTTAGGTCAGACGTTGGACTAGGTGATCTTGGAGGTCTCTTCCAACCTAGATGATTCTGTGATTCTGTGATTCAATCTGCCTCCTATAGAATTAAAATTATGTGTTTGTTATCTAGTGCAAATTGTTATCTCAGATATCATGCTCTGTTATTTTATTATAGATTCACATAAACTCCTAAAAAAGTAGTGGACTAGTCTAGCTCAGAGTAGTTTTAATTTAAAAGGGATTTTAAGACAGGTGATAAATTTGAGTTTATCACACTTTTATGTAGCTGATATATTAAAAATAACTTCATCCAAAAGTTTCACATGAAATTTCAATAGTCAAACATCATCAAACCTTTGTAGCAGCATACTGAGGATAAGAAAAAACAGCAACACACTATCAGAGTTGCCATTTATCAATGGAGCTGTTATTCCAGACTTCTCTCTGTTTCCCTCCGGTAGGATGCTAGGGAATTTAAGTCCCAGTGGCAAGTTTCTAATGGAACAACAGGACCATTACTGCATTTATTTTTTTTTCTGATGAAAAAGAAAACAAACAAACAAAAACTACCTGCTTTCTCACTCAAATAAATAAATAAACAATAAGAAAGCAAATATGACTGTGTGAAAAATGCTTAGTAATCACAGCAATCAGTGAAACTGCAACCTGAAAGGAGGCAGTGATGTGTCACCTCTTCTAGAGCTACCCAGCATCAGTACTTGACGTCACAGCTATGGAAAGCTGAGGGCTCTCTCTGCAGACTCAGTGATTTCCTTGGCAGTGCTGAATAACATACGTCTGCCACAATGGATGGAAGTATGGGGATTTACAGAGGGATGTGCAAATTGGCCAAATCCATCCCCTTCTTTTACCCTGGCTGCACCGGACTCATCCTGCTTCAGTTTTCACCTGGGGATATGAAGAGGAATTGCTCACTGTGGGAAGAGGAACAGAGCTGAAGGAAGAAGTCAGACTCCATGGCAAAGCCCATCTCGTTTGCTATAACCATTGTGGTGATCATGTGTCCCTTTTCAACTGGTCTTCCCCTTTTCCCTCCTGTATGTCTAGCCACCACTCACTACTGCTGCCTCTGGAACTCACCACAACTTTGTTTTGTAAATTACACTCAGCAGGATAACTCAATTCAATTAATTTCTGTTTGTCACTGTAAAACAAGAAGTGGGACTGTAATCCTTGGCTGTGTCAGCTGTTTAGTTTTCCTTTTAATCCCAGCTTTTCCCAGCATGGATATCATTTGTACCCAGTTTTACAAATGTAGTCAGAACCGCAGTGAGAAACACCTAAAAGTCAGACATGAAGTTCAGAGAGTGCTTCTATCCCTCATCGAGTGTATAGGGAAAGGTATGGATGTCCAAAATGGCAGGCACTGTTCTGAAATGGAGACAAGCAAAAGTAATCTTCAAACAAGCAATAGTCAAATTCTGCCTTTCTCATGCTTTAGCATTTCCCTGCAGTCCTAAATCTGTGCTTTATATGGGAAAGTACTATTCATCATCTGAAAGGCTGCTGCTTAAGGCACTTAAGTCATCCCATTGGATATGGATAACTGTTCTCTTTGATATGATGGCTAGGGATGTTGCAGTGCAAGCAGTAACAGCTGTGTAGGTGCAGGGACTTCTGCACTGTGAGTCCTATCCAGTCAGGGGTAGTACCATGAAGCCAGACTTCCTCCCAGAGCATACCAGGTTTTTAATTTCTTGTCATTGCAAAACTGCTCAAAACTTCAGCATTTTGCTTACACACACTTAAAGACCAACATAAAAATACTAGAACCACCTCTGAAGATCCAGTACAAAGAAGAAAGGAAGATAGATTGCACAATACATAATTTGACTGAAATATGTGAAAAAAATATTTTTAGGGACATGTAAATAAATGAATATTAAAGATACTCTCTGCTCTCTAGTATGTTTTGCTTTATTTTTAATTTTTAAATATTATTTATTTATTTATTTATTTATTTATTTTTAATTCCTTGTGTATATATTCATGCATGTGTCTGTGTTTTGGTGACAGCTCAGCTTATTTCTCATCTGCACAAAGTGTCAGACTATTATAAGGTAACCTACCCACATAAAATTCTGCACGCAGATACACACTTTTCCCCTTGAATACTACTATAGCTTGCTTATAGCCAAATACTCATTATGAAGAAATCAACTATGTAATGTTCTTACAAAATGCTCATATGTTAAGTCCATGGCAGAGGGAATAAAAAGAAATGTAGTTTTGTTTTTGTTGGGAGGGGGAGGTGAATGGGAGGAGTGGGTTAGCTCCCAGCCCTTCCCACCAAGTACACTAAATACATAAGGGAAAAAGCTTCTTCCGTTCCTGCATGGAAAAGCATGGTTTGAAAGACAGTTGTGCTGCTGATATACATATAGCATGAAAACATGCAGCATGAAACCAACATTTGGGCCTTCAACTGTGAGAAAAGTCTTGACATTTTTCACCTTTGCAAAGTCAGGTCATCTTCAAATGGCATTCATGAATCACTGTTTCCTGAGAAAACAACTTAGATATAATTCACACATATATGCCCCCTTTTGACAGCATCTTTTTACACATGTATGAAAATAAGGATCAGTATGATACAAGAAAAAGTCATCAGAGTTATATGGTTTAACATTTAAACCATTAAATATAGACCATTAAAATATTCTGTAATTTCTAATGGCATATTTGATAAGAAGGACAGAATAGATAAAGAAATTCCCTTAAAAATAAAAAAAAAAAAAATGAAATGTCTTTAAATATATACATTTAAAACATATATGTACATAGTTATAAATATATGCATATATATATATACTTCTACTCATGTTTGAAAAAGGTACTTTGAAAAGAACATATACTCTTGGAAGGGGATCGTTAATATCACTTGTGAGGCAATGAGATATTCTAGTTGTGAGGACCATACATTAGCATATGAACCACTGTACAACTCAGATAGAAATAGGCTTCACTAATGGGTGAACATTCAACTCTATTTCCCTGTATCCTTTTTACAGGTATGCACATAGAAGCTCTAGTACATGTAACTGGAAATTCTTTTCAAGAAACAAGTGTATTTGTTAGAGCACTTTTTTCAAATGCTGAAAAACAAAGAGGATGCCAACTTTTGTCAGTAAGAAAGAAATAGAAAATCTCTCATTTTATGGTGTAATCTGAACTACTAACTGAGATGCTTTTTTCACATTGCGATTGCAACCTTTTTGTAATAAATAAATAAATAAATGCAAGATGAGCTGCTGAAAACTCATTAAAATCAATGCAACTCAATAAACTGTCATGTGCTTCTACTTTTAAACACAGTGAAAACTGTAAAAAAGCAGCACAAAATCAGCTTTTATAGCTTTCTAAACTTGTTCTGGATCAGAAAGTGCAATGCTTACTGCAAAAAATAATGAAAGCAGCTAGTAAACCTTACAGAAAACAGTAGAGTCAAGCACATGCAAGCAATATGCTGAATAGCTGTTGATTTTCTGTCTGCTGACTGACTTGAGATCTTGTCACCAGCACAGTCAACGGGGGACAAAATCCTGTGGAATTTGCTGTGTGACGCTGGCCAAGCAAAACAACTACTGGATCCTAGGACACTGGACATGTCACGTGCTGTCATCACAGATCATAGTGCTGTTCTCACTCTGATACCAGCAAAGAAGTCTGCTTTTTATATTAAATGCAGGCTCCCTCAAATCAGTTTTCATAAAAAATTACTTGTGTGCAACAGTATTTAAATCTCCAGCAATTACTCTGATTAAGTCAAGATGGTCCCTTTCTTCATTCAACAGTTTATACAGACTACCTAACAGTTAGATAAAATATATATCACAAGCCACTTTATTTTGCATTTGTCGTGGTTCTTCCTTCCAATCTCATCACTTAAATCATAAACAAAGTATTGGGCATCTCCAAGAAACTTGTTGCCAAAGTGCAACTTGACATATCCGGTGTACTCTGAATATTTACTGAATGAATGTGGTTTTGAAAGCTGTCAGTGGGCCATGCTAATATTTTTGCAGGATTTACAGTATCAATGTATTTTACAGAACTACATATATAGTATATGCATTCATTTCCAATATCTACAGCCCACAATAAAAACTGGAGTGGCGTGTCCACTGAATCTCTTGTTAATAAAAATAAAAATAAAAAAAAGCAGAACTTTATGTAGATTTATGTAGGTTTATGTTTTCCTGCTAAATAAATCTGGATATTTGAGGCTCCATCTTAAAGCATATAAACCATTATGTCAAAAGCATCTTTGGCTACTTTTAAAGGACTATTGCAAACTATCATCTGAGTAGTTACCCATGAAGATTTCTTACAAATAATGTAGTTTGTTTATTTTGCACTATTTGCAATTCCTTAGTAAGGCCACAGACACTGAGCAAGACGGAATGTTTGGTAAATGGAGTTTTCTGTTCAATGTCTTGCTTTGTTTCCCTTTGGCAGAAGGAAGTGATTTTTTTGTTGTTGGTGGTGCATTTACCATGAACTGGAAGACAACTCTTCTTAACCTGGCTTTGAGAGCTGAACAGGTACAGTTTAGTATAATAAAATGTGGGGACCCTCTACCCTGATCTGGGCCCCTAAATACAGAAATATGATGTGATACATAGAACAGTTGTTACTAGCATACAATTTATTGATTGCACTCCCCATAATATAAAAGATCTTAGCTGGCTAAAACAAGGATCTCCTAGTATGGCAGCAATACACATTACAAATTGTAGCACCTTGATTTTCTCTTACTTGTTGTAAGCTGTTGTCTGCCTAGAGTGCATCAGGATCATATGTTTGGCAAATTTCAAATTTTGTAACAGTTGTGAAATACTTGCCAAAATACTTCAAACATATTAAAGGGTCACACCCACAAAAAGGAAATGATTAGTTGTCCCAGAACATGTTCCTAGTGAAACTATTAGATTTTATTTTCCACTTTAAAAAAAAAAAAATAATCCCTACTCAGGTTCAAAAGTTATGGTGAACTTTAGTTAACAAGAATACAGACATTGCTCATTTTGATCCTTACTGACCTATATAAATCCATACACTGGAAACAATGGATTTTTTTTATTATTTTTTTTTTATCATTTAGGTGAAGACTGGAAAGAATGGGAGTGTCAGGGCATCTACAGTGAGACTTATTGGGCCAAATTCTTTTCCTACCTACACTTTTGTGAAATTTGCTATAAAATAAGTGGTGCAGGCCACAGTAAGAAAATACTAACAGTTAGCATAAATAATTCAATCTTCACTTCTGAAATAATGAAATCCTTTTCCTGATATGCTATCTTTCATTTTAAAAACCACATTTCTCCCATCTCCTAAGCTTCAAATGATTGTGTAAAAGAATGATACTGGTTAAATCTTTAATACTTGTAATTTTTCCGTCAAATGAGCATTAACTCTTTTCAAATTCTTCCTATTCTATTTCTTTTCTTCCATTTAAAACCTGTTAGATTTCTTTTCAATTTCTTCCCTGGCAAGTAATTAAATTGTACTGCACTGCAGGACTTGTGTTCCTGATGATGGATACTGTGAATGATAATTTTGTCATACAGAGAATAACCTACTCTGATTTCATTTAATTATAACATGTTGCCTAAAAATTTCCAACATGTACAGTAAGAATTTCCTGAACTATTGAACAAAAAACCATGGGGTATAATATGAGGAAATATATAATATGATGAGATGTCAAGACAGATTTACCTGGAGGGACATTAAGACTGCCCATTATCCACTGTTAGTTTTGAGCTCATTCATTTCTAACTTGAATGATGAAGCAGCACCCACAAGGATGGTATGTTTCCCTGCCAACAAGATCAGCCTGTGTCTTCCACTGGATAACATTGTCCCAAGCTCACAGCTATACACCGACTATCGGTTATCACATTTTCTGGGTGTATACTGATGTACATGTATTAATTACATTTTGACTGCTCATTATGCTCTATTTCCTATTCCTTTCTCCTGGTCTTGATATAAACACACAAAATTAGCTCTTGCTGACAATTCTGGTTTCTGTAAGAGAATCCTAAGCAGAATTTTTACAGGATTTTAATTTCTTTTTGATTAAGCCTGTGTGAATTTGAACTCTTAATCACAGCTCTTGCCAACATTTCACGTAAATTGCAAAGCCAATCAAGTCTTGCTCATTTGTTTTCATTATGTTTCACCTCGTGTAAATTTTCCACTTGGGGAAATGATGGTATGCTGAAATGTTAAAATAGCAAATAAAGAAAGGAAAACTTCCCTAGAAATACTACAGCACATAAACTCTACCAACATACATCCTGTTCCTGTCCGAGCTCCGGGGGGGGGGGGGGGGGGGGGGAAGTCTCCCTACTCAATTCAGATGGCCTTAAAGCTGGTCCTGAATACTTGTCTAAACATTATACTTCCATTTCTTAGTCCTTCAATTTCTTCTTACACAATAAATATGGATTTCAGTGTAACAAAACTGATTTCCACCTGTTTATGCACAACTGCATGGAGCTATAAGAGGAAAGTTTCATGCACAACCCCAAATTAGGGATTATGTGATCTCTAATACTGCTGCAACACAAAACAAGATAAATTACACTGTAAGCCCAGTTAGCTCAACTAGATAAGTCTTGTGATTTTTGGAACTGAAAAGTGCCTATCCTATATGCAGTGTCACCAGTACACATCTGGCAAACACCAATGCTCGTGGCTTCAGCTCTGATGGAGTAAGACAGGCTATGTATATCCCACATACATATATATCATGTTTGAACAGGTGCAAACATTAACCACAAAGAAGGTTTCTCAGTTTCATTCTGGACCGCGAGACTGGCAGCATCCCATCTGTAAGGAGCCAGCTTCTTCAGCAAGCTTCTTCAGCCAGCTTTGAGAAGGTTCTGTACAGCAAAGTATCCAACTCAGACAATTACCAGATGATAACAACAGAAAATGGTCTCCTGTAGGTTGACCAATATTATATTATATTATATTACATTACATTATATTATATATCTTGTCATCACAGCACAGCAAATATGTGGAAAGTCAAAACAAAACAAACATTTATATTCTAGCCACTCTATATCTTTGTTTTCTATTCTAATCATCATCTTGAACTATATCACTAAGAGTTTTTTCAATAGTGTTTTCAATAGCATTTAATTAATTAATGTATTTATTTTTAGCAAATTGCTATGGCTTTAAGAATTTATGGAGAAGGCCATGAGGAATCTAAAATTAAAACTGTTATTAGAAGCAGTTGAAAGCAGGCAGTGAACTGAAGCTATGCCTTGCAATCTTGGCTATTGTTGTATTATTGCAGAGTCTCATAGGCAGCCCTCACATGTACAGTACAGAGACTTCACATCCTGGCTCTTTTGATTCTTTTGTCTGCCCTCCAACCTGCACGGCCAGGAACTTTCACTTAAGAAAGATTTATGAAGCTTCCACTAACAAGGTCAGCCCTGTTATATCACCAGACAGCTTCTTCTTAAAAATAATAACATCTATCCACAGCTCTGCAGGGCTGTCTCTCTTGGCACCCGCTCTCCCTGTTTGTCTTAACACAAAGCCCTGGGTTCTAGCGCAGGCAGCCAGCAGTTCCACTAGGCACAGTAGCCCTATATGCTGCTATCTGCCAGACTGGTGTTGGCTGAGATAGCCCACACCTCGAAGAATCTCTTTGAGTTTCTACAGGCTTGGTTTTTTGTAGCTAGAGGGGTTATATCCTTATATATTTGGAAAAGTTTGGAAATCCGTGAAATCTGTAATACGTAAGAGACCCTCTAGAGACTTTGAATATACTAAATTATTGTGGAAGACCCTTTATTTTTATGTGGCAGTCACTAATATTACTCTACTACTTAGGGCAGTCACCCTGACTGACAATCTCGTCATTTCAAATAATTCTTCTACATCATGTTAAGTTACTTTCAAGGCCCTTATGACCTTTACAGTGCAGGTGGTTTGTCTATTTATTCTACATACCTTTTGGAAGAGGGAGAAAAGTGACTTTTTCCCCCCACAGTTTTTAAATATTAAAAATAGGTAGGGAAAATTATTTTTACAGTCATTTTCCCCAAAGCAGTTCATGCTTAGAAACTTGGACAAATCCTCAGATAATCTGTCCTACTCTGTATATTTCTTAATAACATAAAAAGTTGAACTAGGTCCCATTCCTCCCCTCCTGTTTCAGAAAATGCTCTTAAATTTGTTTTATTTATTAAGATTACATAAAGTGTTTCTTTCACAGTAAGCATTCCTAACAAGCTTAGTCCCCTGTGCTGGGAGGAGAAAGACTCTTTTCATGGATACTCAGCCAAGGGTTCCTGAGAGTTAATACTCCCACTCTTCTTCTTTGAGTGTCAAGGGATTTTTAACATCCGCAAAACAGACAGGAACTTGGTTTTGTGCCTTAGGAAAAGAATGGATTTTTTTTTTCACCACATACTAATCTGCTGTACAATTACCAATAAAAAAGTAATATTCTCTGCTATAAAATGAACAATGTGCAAGAAGCATTTATTGGTAATGTACTGCAAAAGGCATAAGGAATTTAAATCAAGGTTTAAAGTGAATATGGAAAGCAACAACATTAAAAAAAAACATAAGCAATATCCAATGAAAATTATTTAAATGATAAATAGAAGCTTATAATATGAAGGTTATTGAGATATCGCATGCTAAATTGTTCACTTTTATAAAATACTGATGGCTAGTATAACAAGTAGATTTCTTTCACTGTATCAAATGCCATAAGCATAGTTATAGCATGTGCACATAAAAGCAGCATTAGTTACAATGAGCTCTGTGTGGGAGCATTTCCCTTCACAAATCCAGCTGGAAGACAGGGCCTTTATTAAACTAAAGACTACTGCTTCTAAAGTCTAATAAGACAGGTAGAGAGACTGACGGTTTTGTCACTGCCATATCCATTTACTTTATACAGGAGTGGAGGTTAACCTGTCTTAAATTAGAATTTTTGTCTTTTTTGCCTTTTTTTTTTTCCAGTGAGAGAGTAGATCAATGAAATAAACCATTAGCATCACAATTTTAAGAGTGATGAAATGAATTAAATGAACGTTGTTTCCACAAAAGCTATTATTTTGCTCAAAGAGAACAAGAAACATTAATGGCACTTGAATGTTTCATAATAAATCCATCTTGAACACTGAGTAACTGTAAAAATCTTTCATTCAAAAATATATACATACATTGCTGTTGAGTCAGAACCTGGCAGTAGTAAAATAACACTCATATTGTACAAAATAATATTTTTGTCTCTTTTGAGGCATTTCACATACAGAAAAAGGTTTTTATAAAAGTATTACCGTTTGAAACATGCTTACCTTTACAAAAAGATTATTAGCAATTATAGAATGGATAGACTAACTCCTGCTCAAAACAAAATGAAATAAAACCCACCAAGTGTGAAGACTTTCTTAAGTGTCTGGTTACTACAGGTTGGGTAGAATTACCTAAGCTATCTTGAAACTAGTTATTTGGGGTACTGCAAACTAAGGCAGAGAAAATTAATAAAAAGTGATTCTCGTTTGTCAGAAGGGTCTTAGAGTTGGCAATAAGTTCTGTGTTTCCACAGCTATCAGAAATAAACCAGCACGATTAAGTATGTTCCCTTGAGTAGCAGATAATTAATTCCACAAGAGCAATTACTACAGAACACAGATATTCTGGAAGAGATAATGTTCTTCATCCTCTCAGAGGAAAAAGTATTCCTTATGTTGTTCCATTCAGACATGAAAAATAATACACTGTCATCCCTTAAATCCAAACTTTTTAAAAACATATCAGAAAATGATGCTCAAGTCTATACATTTTCCTTTAATGTTTTATTCTCATATTGATTCAGCATCACAGCAAGGATATTGATTCAGGATCACACAACAAGTTGGAAAATTATATTGATTATTCTTTGGGTCAGTGCACTGATCTGCCTCCCTCATAGGTTATCATGCTAAAAAGTATGCAGTCTAGTGGTTCAGAAGTCCATGACTGTTTAAGATATGACCTGAGAATGTGACTAATAATTCTCTTTAGGCTGGCAAATAGAAATCTCTGATTCTGGTTCTAGAACTACTGACAACCCAATGTCTCCATGATGAGGGGATCATCAACATAATTTTAAAAAATGTTTTATATTTTGTAATTAAATACAATCAAAAATGTATTGAACATGACATAAAAATTGTAAGAATATTGTCTAATAAGATCCTCAGCCATACTTATTTTTATATGTACAACTTAATAGTTACAATTTAGTAGCAGTTGAAAAAGTTAATACCTACACCGAAAATCACAATGCTGTTCTGAAGTTTTCAATACAAACAAGACATTGACTATCAAAAGTTGTTTGCCATCCAATGGTTGTATGACTCAATTTTAAAGATGTATTTAGAAGAAGCAATATCTTTTGTTACCTGAGCAGCCTTACCCCTCATAGTTTCATTTGTCTCATGTAAATATTCTAAAATAGAAAATACTCCATATATTTATAATGTTATAAACATATAAAAATAGCTATCCATTAAATGTGCACAGGTTCAAAAACATTTTTTTCCTGCAAAGATGACTTTTCCATACTTCCTCCACTACGGCTGGATGTAAAGTACATTACAAGTCACAGTGCAGTAAGGGAAAGGCCCTCCCTTCTAAGCCATCAGGGAAGTGCTAGAGCCTCAACACGTCCCTAGTAATATTTCCGCTGACCTTTTCCACGCGTATGGGAGGCTCCAATGCAAATGACCCCCTAATTTCTCAAGCAACAGCAGCAACTATTCTCAGTCCTTACCTTGCAACTGTTCACAGTCTCTTGCCCAAAATAGTAAGTCAAATTGTAGAACCTTCTTCTTAAGATATTCAACTCATACATTACCATGCCTATTTCTTTCTCCACGACAACTGCAGATATGTTTGTACCTTTTCCTTAGGTCACCTAATCTTCTGAAGTGATGAGAACTCTGAATGATGGAAATTTTTTTCCCCTTTATCCCTAGTGCTATCAGGGAGCCTACTCCACTGTTGTACTAATGCCACAGGCTCTTCAGTAGACACTATTTTCAATCCTTTCTAACAAAGAAATATTTAAATATCTGCTTTGTGAAATTACCTCTCAAAATGATGGTGTTTCGATAGACTTACATACCTTGAAAATTAATTTTGGTACCTAAATTTTTAAGATCTAGGTTTAGGTACTTGCTGCTGTGTTGTTGTAAAGTGATTATGTATTTAGAATGAACATGGGATTAAACTTTATCTAAATTTTATATAAAAAAATGATTCTACATATTTTTTAAAGAATCAATCCCATCAAAATATTCAAGGCACTGCAAAATAACCATTTACTGTAGTAATTACTCCCTGTGCTGCACAGTAAAATTAATGCTTCCAGCAAACAAATGATATGTGAATTCTGAGATATTATTTTTATTTAAGATTCTTATTGTCACTTATATTCGATAACAAGTGTTAAATTAAGTCCTTATTCCTTCATTTCTTCTGCTTCTTGAAAATGAAAAATAATCTTATTTTCTGCATGCTGCATGTCATTTATATGGCTGAAATCATGATTATATCAAAACCTTAGCATGTTGCTTCAGTCAACTAGAACATTAAAGTTTCTGATTCACTCATTAAATGAAAACAATGCAAACACCTCTGCAAATAAATAAATAAAAATAAATATGAAAAATAAGCCAAAAGTAAATCTTCTAGTCTTAAAAACAATTAAACTTTCTTTTAAAATGTTTTGAATTGACAGGACTGTCTCATTTAATTGGAAGCCTCAAATTGTAAGAAAATTTAAGTTCCTTACCATATTTCCAGAATAAATGAGGAATAGATAACTCAAAGAAGACAGCTGTATATTTTGACCAGAATGTTTGTGATCTGAAAAAATTGACTTAAATCACAACAGTGTTTTAAAATATATATTTTTTTCAAATCATAAGAGCAAATATATTAACAAGTAATAAAACAGGAGAATTAAACATTGTTGCTAGTTTTGGTTTTGTACTTTCAACAGTAGAAGTTATTTTAAAATTATGTAAAAGAATACATAATAATAATTTATGTCTGTAAAAATAAAAATATTATAATAATAATGTAAAAAATATTTCATCTTCATCTTCTTCATCTGTCTAATGAATTGGCAAAAAATAAGTGCATAAACATTGGCATTTTAACTGAGAACACATTCATTTTTTGAAAAAAGATTGAAGAATTATTTGGGAAAAAGAAAAAAAAGAAAAAAAAAAGTATCGTTACTGAACAGAATGCCACAAGGACATGGAGGCTGAGCTTATTTTGCATCTAAAAATTTTACTCTTTCCTTGTCAACTCCAGCACTAGTCACAGTAGCAATCTTGTTCAGTGTGAAATTGCAACTCTCCTTCTACGCAGTATGCCTAATTTATGCCTACCTGGAAACTCCTTGTGGTGATTCAGTTTTTATATTAATTCTATATAGTAACATTCCAATTTTAAAAAGTTCTCTTCTTTTGTCTCCCTTTCATTAGGTTATGAGACATTCAGGTTGCGACAATATAATTATGGGTACCAAACTCTGGAAAGGCTCATGCTTCTGAGAACTCTTGTGACCTCGGTCCAATTTATTTTATTAAAAATGTATTTCATCTGGGTTATAACTTCATCACTTTTCACCTCATGTACAGGGAGTCACCCTGTTCAATCCTCAATAGTTCGGTAGCATTATACCTCACATACACACCAAATCAAACATAGCCAGGTCAGCTGTAGTACTATCAACATGATCTGCTTTGAAAATATGATCCTCAGATTACTATTGTTATGAAATTTTACTATCCGTGTCACACCACCAGATTTATTTGGCACTTGCAGTCATGACTTGTTCTTCCGGAGGAATTCCTCTATAATTGAGCATTAGTTATTGTACCATTAAAATACAGAGTTTCCGTAAATTTTAAACAGATAACAGCAATTTCTAGCAAGTGTTTCTTTAGATACAAGTTTATTACCTAGTTACAAGAGGGGAAGAAAAAAAAAAAAATTGGCTAGAAATTGCCTTCCTTTTCTAGTTAAAAAAAAATGAGGTTAACAGAAAACATCCTGCCATTGCTCCCAAAGGAATATTCCACAATTACAAAATGAGAGAAGGCCATTTCTGAGTGTAAATATTTTAAAACCTGATGTAATAATAAATAGTTATCCTACATATTTTTTTCTGATATGATCTTTGGTATATTTATACTATTGGCATTGATTTTTATAAGTCTTTTTATCTGTTTCTTTCATTTGTAGTTGCTGGTTTTAGGTTCAACATTATTAACAATGGCAACGGTCCAGCATCCTGGTAGAAATATGCAGTGGGCACAGATTGCTCTAGTTCGAGGCCTTACTCATATTTCAGATGAGGAGTGGGTCTGTGCAACTGTACTATTATTCTTCCACAAAAACACCAAGAGACTGCGATGAATAGGCTCCTTTCATTATTCTCTGACAGAGGAAGACTAAAAGGTTCATGGCGAATTGTGTCCTCACGTAAATGTCAGGACAAAGTAAGACTCCCTGCAAAAACATTTTCTTTACAGTCTTGGCAAGTCTTACCCTAAGAAATACCACAGAATTGTGTTCATGATGTCAGACATACTTTAGTGAGTACAAAGGATTAAGGTTTTCTATCTCTTCACTGATCCACTCCCTGCTATGGGAAGTCAAAAAGGCAGATGTTAACTTTCTGCTAGCTTTCCTTAAAGCAATGTGTGGAACTGTCACACTTCAGCTCTTGAGTGCAGGATGCTATTTGATCAAAAAGACTGGCAGTTAGACATCTAACATAAACAGCATTGCTTACGGAATCTTATTTCCATAGGAACACACATACCAAAAGCAGAACAAATCTCTCAAAATCAGTAAGTGGAGATATGATTTTTGTGATTTTACCCTGTAGACTCAGCCAATGCAGTAAAATTAGATGTGAAATTAACAATTTTAATTTGTATTAAGAATAATATTCCTGAAGTATCAGATTAAAATACTTTTTTTTATAATACCATACACTAAACTGTAATCAGTATCCCATTATGTGCTTTTTTATAAAGTGACATTTAATAGCCATCATATTATAAATGTAGTTAATCAACCTAGCAGATAACGGAGAATTTATGGACTTATTCACAATTATGGATAAAAGCCATGAAATTTAAAAGAAAGAAAAAAAAGTTAATTTTGACTTTAAAAAAAATAGTAGTCAGAAACTTAATTTTAAAATACTTAAAAGCATTGCAAGCACAAGTTCAAAAGTAAATAATAAATAAATAGAATAATCTAAGGTTAAACTCATGACTTGCCTAAAAATAACACCAGGCAGGTTTGCAATGAAGTTACTGTGTCTAGTGTATGGGAATCAGAAGTGTACATTAGGTCTACACTGTGGCTTATTTTTACCTTGTTGATATTTAGCATTCAAAGCAGTTGCCAATACAGCATTCACTTGTGTCAGACTTGTGGACTGCCATACTTTGTTTTTAACTAGCATTCCAAAATTTTCTTTAGAGCAAATCACAGATATGGTAAATTTCTTCCAGAACTAAATATCATTCCCTGCCTATGGATTTAAATTGACAATACTTAGTAGCTACTCCCATTTTCTATTTCTTCTGGCACAGTTTAATTCTGACTTTAACTCTAATGCATTACTTCTGAACCATATAGTAAACATTTTCAGCAATGATATAGGTTATAGAAACAATTTCTGCTAAAGTTAGCAGTGGTCTTGTAATACTTTGGAAGTTAGAGAAAGTGTCCATTTCACTGTTGAGGCAATATCTGTCATGCTGAGCTTTCCTGTGTCTGACATAACATAGAATATGCGCTTTTTTCCCCCTCTAGAACAAACTAGTTTAATTAAGTCATTTTCAATTTAACTTTACTTTGGATAAACTGTGATCAAATTAATCCTGAAAAACTAATAAAGATTGAGTCAATGTTTGCATGTGTCACCTTTAAGGAAATATAGCTTTCAAGAAGGAAATTTAACAGCTGCTTCTGGAGGAAGTATCTTTATCACTGAGTCAGAGAGGAACCAACTGTTTAGCATAATTTTAAAGGCAACTCCTCTGTCACAGGCATCATCATTCAGTTGATGTGTAAAAACCATTTATAAATATTAGCAATCATCTGGCATTTTTCAAAAGAACAGGAAAGTTAATCCTGTTTCCTGACTGAGTTGTGCCTTGCATAATTACATTCTGACTACCTAAGTTCCCCTGCAATTTCAGTTAATTACAGTATTATTCTTACTTCCTGTCCTAAAGTTATTTGTGTAGTAACTATATCCTTCTAGAGTGGAAGATGAAGTAAGCTCTGTGAATTATTTTGATTAATGTGTAAAATGTTGTGCTGTCACCTCACAGAAAATACGTTACATATTGGATATTATTCCCACCTAAAAAATGTGTGAAAGTTTTTAGCAATTATATTAACACTCAGTAGCGCACCTCTCAAGGGATGCTTCCATCACTTGACTAACAGATATAAATCTATATGTAACTAACAAATATTTATACACCTATTTGTTGAATGTAAGCAAATGAAAAAAATTAAATATCTCTAAAGAAATGTTCTTGTGAAAATTTTATATAAAAATGTGTTCCTCCACCACTTGCCACTGTCTTCTCTCTCATAACAGAGAGTAGAGGGCAATTTTACCCAACTCTTCTGATAAAAGCTACTATTTCCAGTTCTATGTATTGAAAAACCCTTATATTCTTTTGACAATCATAAGATTTTGAAGCATAAATTAGGAAGTGGCTAGAGTGCTTTCAGCACGAGAGGGCTGCCCAAACCATATTGCAAAATTTCATTTTAGCAGTATGCAAAAAAAAACAGGATTTCTGAGTTCCTGATATGAAAAGAGGACTTGCCTTCACTTTGGGTGCAAACTCTCACTTTGTAATTAACAGCAAAATTCCTGCAGGCTTTATGGGACAGGGCTTTATCCCTCCACTATGCCACGCAGTAGCCATTAATGAATCCATCATAAATTTTCTCATTTCACATTAACCTCAGACCATGCCTCCTCATTTTGTCCTGACTCCGCACACAATACTCCACACCACCCCAATACCTAGTGTTTTCTGTCACATTCCTCTGCTCCATCCATCCCTCTTCACGTTCTCCCCCACACCCAGCAGTGTTTCCATATCCCACTTGCACACTCAGATCAATAGCATTTTCCTATCTGAATATTTGCCTGCCCATTTGACTTCTCCCTTTAGTTATTCTTGTGATATGTGAAATTTCCATTAGTGCTTTACCTGTGAGCCTGTTCACTATGACAAAAATTACTTCAGTCCTCTTAGATGTAGGGAAAAAAAAAAAAAGTAAATGTGTCCTACAGGCACAGAAATCAAAGCCAAAGGAAAAATAATTTCAGAATGATTTCAAAACCTATAGTGCCAATAAAGTTGTTGAGACACAGTAACATTGCAACAGCTGGCAACAGACATGGATCAATAAGCCACCATGTGTTTGAGAAATAATTAGTTTAATGAGCAAATCTGAAATAGGTGTTTTTTCTCTCCATTGTCCCACCTCCCCACCAGCATGAAGAAACCACAGCTGCAAATGACAAGGGTCCAGCTTCCTGCCCACCGAGGAGATGCTATGCTGCCATGACCACAGCACCAGATGGGGACAACTTCCAAGTGCCACTGCATTCATTACTCAACCTGTAGCTGACGAGGTTATTCCCTGGCACTTTATTCTGTCTTGCTGGAGAAAAGAAGCTGCCCCAGGAGCAGGGCTGAGCTCCCAGGACCAGAATCCCCAGACCTTCATAGGAGCAGGATAATACCACTTCCACAATTAATTTTTCTTTGTGGTAACTATCCATCCCTCTTCCTTGTATTTTCTTCTCAACCATGCTTCTTTCTTCTCTATAGGTAAAGACTTGTGACACCAAGCTTTGTGTCTGGTGATACATCCAGATTGTTCTGTCTTTTAGCATCTTTCTTGACCTGAGTACACAACATTTCAAAGCAGCATCAGGAGGACTACACTGAAATTGAAACAGTCTATTTCTACTTGCTTGCAAAGGCCAACCTTCAGGTCACCCTCTAGAGCCTATTTGTTCTTATACACAACTGGGAAGAAATGAATAAGTTGGCAAAGAAGGAGTTGGACAGCCTTTGAGACAGGGATTTCTGCAAGTCTTTTGTTTCTTTCTAAAGAGAGACTGGACTTCTGTAATTATATGGTTTTTATGTTTTGTAATGTTTACACACTGACAGGATGAGAACACAAAGAAATCTACATAAACAGAATAAACAAACAAACAAACAAAAAACCTTAAAGGCTGTTTCCATTTAAAATTACAAGCTACACCAATTAAGGGAGTTTGCAGTGCTGAACCATTCTGCAACACTGCCTGTCCAGGAGAAGAATCACGGTTAAACAATTGTAAAAGTTTTCAGTTTAAAAAAAAAAAAAATTTACACTTTTGACATGGTTGTTTTGGAGCTCCTAAAGGAGGGGGGAGCTGGTACGATTTCATCCCTTCCCTTCCCATCCCATCCCATCCCTTCCCATGCACTGCAGCTTGCTACGCAGGCTCCAGCCTCACCCACTTCCCTGGAGTCCTGCGGGCCATGGGAGCTCTTTAGACCTAAGAAGGAAAGATGGCCAGTAACAACACTGACGTGCTAGAGGAAGGGGCCTCCACTGCTTTACTGCTGGTCCAGTGGCAAGACCCTCTTATCCCTCATCAGCAGAGGAAAATCCCTTCCACATTAAGTACAATTATAGGCGAAAATTGGCTGCCAATTTTTGAAAATCTGTCCCTTTAAGTTTTAAGGGAGCTGGTTTCCTTCTCAATTTTAAATATATCTCACCCATATGGGAATAATACACAATCAAATCCAATATTTTTCCTACTGCCTAGCAGCTAAGTTATTTACTTGACTTTAACAAGACTTTTCTTTCCTCTTCCCAAGTTTGAGAGCAAGCACAAGCTGAGATGAGCTGTGCTGCTGTATGAGCAGGCAACCGCTTCCAACAATTTATTTGAAAAGAAGCAGATCTGTACGTTAGGTGGGAAAGGGAGAGACTTAGCGTAGGCGGGGGAAAGAGGGGAAAAAGTCAAGGTTTAAATTTTTGTTGTCGTAAATAGGCAGCTTGAAACATGGGAACAGAAAATAGGAAACTTTCAAAGACTGGACACACCTATTTCCTACTGCTGGAAAATTAAGACAGTTCCATAAGCTGCATCTCCCCTAAATTAAAAACAATGCACAAAGGGTGTTAAGTTAGCCATGCAGACGTAATGACTTTTAAAAAAATTCCACTTGTATGCTATGTAAATTTGCATGTGCAACCTGCATCTGTTCTTAAGAAATTACATTGAAGGCAAAACACAAAAGTTTTAGTTTTAATCCCTTTTTTTCACAGATTGTAGAGACAATTTAGAATGTTTACTATTTACAACCTCTTTCTCAGAAGACACAGGTAGAGTATTCATGCCTTCCAAAATGTAATCTTATACATCTGGCCAGCAAACATCTGGATATTTATCTTCACTCATCATTTCCTTCGGTAAGTCCAAAAACTGTCAGTTATTTCAGCTGAGATTCAACCCAGGGGAGTACAAAAAAAAGTTACATCCTTCTTTTGTCCAGGTTTTATAAACTGCTTTTTACCTTTTTCCCTGGGATATCAGTAAGTATAAAAATAAGCAGTCTGGATTCTTTTGACTGTAGCTTTTATTCTGTGTATATGTGCTTCTATAGCCACAGGGAGCATACATATGCAATTGTATTTATTACATAGTCATATTTGCAATGTATGCAAAATCTCCTACATCTTAAAACAGACTTTAAAAGTGTTCTATGTTTTACAAAGAATGGAGAGAGTACAATCCAGAAGAAACTACTCAAGGGACAGGTAGGAATTGATTTGTGAATAAACTATATAGCAAATATTATTCCAATCAACCTTTCACATTTGGGATAGTTACAAAACAGGAAATGTGAGTATCAATTTTCTAAAAAAAGAGAAGCTGTTTTATGAAAATCGTCTTCCTGTGCCGTCCTTCTCCCATCCTACAGAGGTAGAATGAAAGTCATCTCCTTTGCAAAACACTGCAGTTTAACTACAAAAAAGTCACTGTAAGAGATTTAAATGCTATTACCAAACACACATATTTAACAAAACAAAATGTAGATCAATCATTTCAGAGGCTATCTTTCCTAAATAATTGTAGTTTTTCTTACTATTCAGTAATTTAAATCTATATCTGACTTCCAGTTTTTCATATCATAATCCTATTATCCAGACTGAAATTACTTTGCAAAATGTTTTGGACAAAAAGAATTCAGACTAGGCAATGAGTTTTCTGAAGTTTGTTCTTTATCTGAGGTTTCACTCACTTTTCCTTTGTTATTTCTTTGAACCAGCTTCTTGCTTTCCAATTTAACTCTGCTTAGTGAAATCGAAGTGCTTTTAAAATAGTGGTTAACTTAAAAAATGTATCAATTTTTATAGAAAAAAAAATTCTTAAAATTCTATCATTTCATATGAGTTTATTTAATGTATATTGCATGCATGTTGCACACTACCAATTGCCCCATAGGAATGTTGAAAATATTCCTGATTTAAATTTATTTTACCCATATGGCCAAGGGAAGCTGTTAATGACATAACAAGCTTACATACTTAACTGTGCATTCTCCTTAATACATTTAGATTCACTTTTCAACCTTAAATCAACAAACAAAATACATAATTAAGTAACAAAACAGAATTTATAACAATAATAAAAAAAATTAATTTCACTTCAGAATGAGTCGGTAAGACACCAGAAGATTTGAAAAGTGGGGAAGACTTGAGAGCCAGCTTTGACAGGTGTGCTTATTCTAGCCTCATATCACTCCTAGTTAATAAACAACTCATATATAAAAAAAAAAAAAAAAAAAAAAAAAAAAAAATAGGGCTATTTCCTATCAAAACCATATTAACCTAAAAGACAGTTCTGGGTAAAAAAACTCCCTTTATTTTTATTTTTGTAACACCATAGATCACATTACTGTCCAAAGTAGTGTAAAACAAACCAGCACCATAAGAAGGATGTATTTTGGATCTCAGCATCCATATGTGTTAATAGTGACTATAATTTAAAGGAAAATATAAAAGCATGTAAAATATAGGGTGCACATATAAAGCATATACTTTCCTCACACTACTGCTGTTAAAAAAAAAAAAAGTCACAATTTAATAGACTTATTTAGAGTTGAAGAAAAACACAAAAATGTCATTAATTTCTGAAATGATTCCTTATGAAAGCTTGTCACATGCAATAGTGTTATTACAACATGAGAATCTGTGCTTCACATTTTAGCAATAGCTTTGCCACTGCTGAATTTAGAACTATAAAATGGAGAGGTATGATCAGAATGACAGGGATGCTTGTGATATATATTCTCTTTATAGAAAGGAATTCTCCTTATTTTATTAAAGCTAAAAGTAACAAGGAAAAAATCTTATACATTTTTACAAGCTCTGGTGCCCTGGTTGCTCTGCATTGTTTCAAGCAAAGAATCCTCCCAGCCAGATTTACTGATAGTCTATATAGTGACTGCCACTGACATGTCCTTGTCAGTAAGGCTGAGCATGACAGTGCTATACCAGAAGAAAAGTTTCTTAAGAGTTTCTATGAAGTTAAAATAGCAATAGACCCAAGAGAGCAAGACCTCAGTCCACTTCTGGACCCTGCAAAACCTTACATTTCCTCACATGAACATAACAATACACTTTGATTATTCACAATTTTTGTTTGCCAGCAACAGTAAAGTAGAGGCCAACATCCAGTGTTAAAATCCAAGTGCTTTGCAAAATCCAACTATGAATATCATAACAGCTGAGTGACACTTATTTGGGGTATCTGTCTTTCATACAGTTTTTCATATGAGAACATTGTAGACATCCTTCTTGCAATGTGATGTTTGCATTCTATCTAGAGTATGGCTTGTTTTTGTTGTTGTTTTTATTATTATTATTATTTATTTTATTTTATTTTACCTTTATTTTAAGGTAAAACAAGTAATTTTACTTACAAAATATTTAGCCTTGATGAATTTATTTAGATTACCCAATCAATTAGATAACTTAATTGAGCAGTAGTATAGGTTGTTTAAATGTCTTTGGTTAGGAAACAAGTGATTAAAAAAAAAAGGATTTAATGATAATTTTAGCTATTAAAAATAGAAAAAAGCAAAATTATCTTTAGCCTTTTTTTTTCTGTTGTTGTTGAGTTATCCACCAGTATGCTATCAATTCAGATAATGTTTGATGTGGAAAAGATTGCTACCTCTGTACTCAAAAACCATTTTTGGAAGTTTAAATACTTTAATTAAGGCAATAAAGATACAATGAAGGAAACATACACCCAAAGAATATTGTCCAGATACACTAATGGTTTGTCTGCTCTAAACACACTTTAAATGTTAACTGCCAATCTTGAAATGTATAATAAAGTATTTTAAATGGTAAAGGCCTCACCAGATTTTTAGCAAGCAAGAACTATTACAGACATCAAGCTTCTAGAAATCTGAGTAATTGATGCTCCTGAAAAGAACATCTTACCATTTGGGGGTTAGGGTGGAATGCAGTTTTAGTCTGCTTAAAAAGTCATTTCAGAATTTTTACAGATAGTAAAATGAATAAGAAGAAAGAAAAAACAATAACACCCTTTACAAATAATCAAGCATTTATTCTTTGTAAGTAGTGTACATCAGTCAACAAACACTAAGGGTGTCAATTAGCAATAGAAAATCCAAAATCTTTTTTTTTTTGGTAGTTAATTTTGAAAAGATCTAGGACAGATTGCACATGCTTGGAAATATTTGTCAGTCACATCAGCCGAGACTATATATAATCAAAAACTTCTCTCTATATACAGGCATAAAATGTTTTCCAATGTGTATCTATTCATACTACTTAAGCTACAGAAAATTTTGCATAAAAAACATATGTTCTTGAAACAAATGGAAATACTAGTATTTCTGGTACATCCCTGGTCTTAATGCTGGCTGTTTTTAGCAATGCCCCACTAAGGAGCAGAAGGACATCCCCAAGCCCTCAGAGTGGCTCACTGCCCCAAGAGGAAAGCAGGGTCTGTTTCTGAGCTATGCCCGCCAACTACAGAATCATCGACACACCCCAGGGGCCACCTTACTTTCTCCCACAGGTAGATGGTGAAAAGTGACACAGGGATGCTCCAAAGCAAAGTTCTGCACAGTTTTAAAAGTGATTTTAAAGACATTTCAAAAGAGCCATTTGAAATTGCAAAGTACTACAGATCTTCACAGTGCCTTTTAGCTAAAATGCAGCTTCAGAATGGGGATGCTGAGAGTTAGTATTCTACGTGTTTCTTTCTCCATTCTGAAACTATACAGACTGACAAACATTTTTACTAGCACAGCAGGAGAAACAATTTTTATATTTTTTTTTTGTAACAGAAAAAACACAAGCATCAAAATGGGCCATCTGTTTTAACAATGCCTTTTATTTCTCTAGGATTATGCTTCTGCTTTAAATCTAACTGAAAAAAAAAAGTTACTATTGATGCTGTTTGATAATTACATGATGTGTACGTTTGCTCTAAACCTAATTCCTTACAATCACATTTTCATATAAGAAATTTTAAAAAATGTTTTTACATTTGATACCTCTTATTGCCGATCTGCTGATTTCAGCAGATTGATCAAACATAGAAGGGGCATAAAAATGAACCTTGCCCCTCCTAGACTATCCAGGACAAAGCCTTCTAGCAAGTATGCAAAGATACTGTATCAGAAATATACAGCTAGCATCTCCAAAGTCATTGCAACTGGTTTAGGGTAACAAGAAGGAAAAAAAAGTAAAAAAGAAAAAATAGGAAAAAAAAAGTGTTTGGATGAGCCTAGACAAAATGATTTGTGTGCAACTAATTTAGGAAGTACATACTTGTTTCTGTCTAGGTTAGTAAGAAGTCTTTAACTGAAATAAGTAACATGACTTAAAATTAGATCTAGGGAAACAAGAATATATTTTATCTTGTGCGTTTTCACTTACTCTAAATATATGTTTTTAATGTAAAATACATATTGAACATTTAAAGCAAGCAAAAATGTATGTTTGGAAGTTCGAGGAAAGCAGGTTCACTTATGTCTCTCTTCTGTTACAGTTTCTCTCCTCAGCTAATGAAGTTATCTGCCTGAATGTGGTTCTGTAACAACAGAGAGGTCAAATAGTACATAGAGAGCCATTCCAAACTTTTTTCCAGGTGAAACACCTTAAAAATAAAATCTACAAACTATTGCAGAAGTACTTTCTTCTTTCCCACAATCACTACTTGCAAAAAGGTTCGATTCAAAGCTTCGATAATTCACACTTGTATTTCTTAAGGTACTACAGAACCATAAAGTGTTATGCACCATTTCATTGGTTTTCAGCAGCACACTTGGAAAACTATGTCAAACGAGCTGTTTCTCCACACAGTGTTAGATACTTTCATCCTCATGTCTCCACTCTGAGACTACAAAGGGATTTTTTTCCCCTTTCAAAATGCACATGCATAGACTAGAGGGCAGCACTAGCCAAGTTTATGAATGTGTGAAGTCAGCTGTCTTTCTAAATGGTCGACCCATGCTAGTTTATAGTAAACTTTCTTCTCCCACTTCACCCTAAAATATACTGTTTTAAGGGATTCATGCTCAATGACACTTCTGTCTGGTTAGTTTAATAGTCAGGAGCATGACCACAATCGCAACAGCCATGTGTGCAACAAATCAGTTTCTTCATTACAACTGCTCTTTTAATCCACACATTGTACATAATTCCTTGAGGATCTCAGAAGACAGTCATTTGTGAAGTGACTTGGAATTCATTTCAAGCTTCAGAAACTTTAGGTTTTACCACCTTAAAGAAAAGTTTAGGTGAAAAAGAACAGAGACTTTCCCTGTGGTTTAAATATTTAAGGATATTTATTTTACATTTTCTAGTGTTTTATTGTAAAAGCATGTTACCAACTTGCTTTTGTGCAAGCAGATCCAGAGCTTTTTCACCAGTCTGTGCACTCAGGGACAACTCCAGGCTCAGAGTATAGGAAAAAAATGAGATTGCACCCTCCAGACACCCATAGGTACCTCTTGTTAATGCACGTCTATATAGAGAGCCTTGACAAGGCTGATGTATTATCTAAATCCCCAAAGCAGGATTTCAGTGATACTTAAGAGGAGCATTAACTTTGTGCTGGACCCTTTCCCAGCCATAAGAAAAGATGGCTAACAAGGAAAATGGAGGAATACGGTTTCTTTTTCATTTTGTACTGGGGAGCTTGCCAGATCTCTTGATGGTGGAAGTTTGAGAAAAGATAAACAATGCTGAGAGAAGCTGGAATTACCACCTGAATTTTTGCTATAAAAATTATGTCATAACAGAGTCAGCTCACACTTTCATGAATAAATATTTCATTATATTTAAGATTAAAAGATACATGGTCTCTGACATCATCAAAACAAAACAAAAAAGCCTGTTTTTATTTTCATATCAAGGCCTAATTCATAACAGCCATAGACATCCATTTCTCCCAGTATCCTGTGGCCAAAAAATTAAAAAAAGCAATTACCATGTATTTACAGAAAACATGCAAGAATCATGGCAAGTGCGTTGTAACTTTGCTCAATGATACCTTTCCATCATCCAAGAGCAAACAGCTTATGTCTTCTTGGGTTAGATGTTGAACCCAGATAAAAAAAATTAATGCCTCATCTATCGCAATGATCCATGTCCTACTCTTCACCCTGGAGCACAGCCAATATTCTAAAGAGCCAAAAATCAGCAGTCAATCACTTCTTCTGCAGTCCAACCTGTCAGTGGATTTGTTATTACCATCACTCTTAATAACCTCTGGCATATAGCATGCTTAGAAAATCTATTGACCTGTAAACTTCTTATGGATATTCAGAAATGAAAATTAAGCAAAAATAATCCAGTAGATTTCCTCTCATTCCCATCTTCTAAACTTCACAGAGATTATGGAAATTTTTCTCTTATTTTCTCAACTTTTAAAGTAGAACAGGAAGGAGCTTGTGATATCTGCATGTGCCGCAACAAATTTAACAGCCTAAATAAATCAACTTCACCCCAGATCAGGACATTACTCTTGCCAATATACAAGAAATCAGTCTTTCAGACAACAGGAACTTATTATGAACAATAACAACCTGAAAACAATACAAGCAGGCTCCTGTAATTTTTTTAGACCACTACATGACAGGAAGCTTGATTGCAGCTGAAGGTTTTTCAGGTGAACCTTTCTTAAACCAAAATATACACTTAATTGACAGAATAAGTGTCATCATTTGGTTTGATTGACTCTGTCTTTTAAAAACGTATTACTCACTCTGAAAATGTTAGGATACATGATAAAGGAGCACCTCTTATTTCGGAGAAGTAAAAGAAATGTAAAAGATTTGGTTGCAAAAATAAGCATATAGAAATAACAAATGATGTAGTTTATTTACAGTGGAGTAGGAAGGCAGCGGATGAATCATAATCACATGAACTCTCTATTTATTTTTAATTCATGTTATCCTGTCTGCAGGTATTTGACTAGCAACAATCAGAAGACAGAACAAAAAATATGAAA
Source organism: Anser brachyrhynchus (assembly GCF_964034855.1). Classification (NCBI taxonomy): domain Eukaryota; kingdom Metazoa; phylum Chordata; class Aves; order Anseriformes; family Anatidae; genus Anser; species Anser brachyrhynchus. The sequence goes on from NC_137695.1 coordinate 31,291,286, forward strand.
ACCAGCTATTGCTTTTGCTATTTTTGTGAGGCTTGCAGAGTCAGCAATTTAATATCTTTCTCTCCCAAGCCTGTTTAAATCATAAGAAAAAACAGCTACCAAAATGGCAAAAAATGTTTTCTCTAAAATTCACAAGAAAAGAATACTTTTCTCTTAATCACTGGGTATCAATTCCCCTTGCAATCAACACAAGCTGTGACAAGAAAAAGAGCAGAGCTTCATTCAGTCACTTGACAGTTCCCCAAGGAGTTTTTTTTGTTGTTGTTGTGTTTTTTTTTGTTGTTTGTTTGTTTTTTGTTTTGTTTTTAATCTTTCATTGGGTGGAATTAAATTTGTTTCATTCTGGATAATCAATATAACTCTGAATTGCTAGTCAGGTAAAAAGTGGCATTTTGCCAGGACAAGCTTAAAAAAACCACTACCCTTGTCCCCCCTAATGAAGCCTTTGACATGTAAAAGAACATGCTCATTTATTGCATTTCTAGGGGAATACAGGTTTTTCTGAAAAAAGAAGAAAAAAAAAACTTGTTGTTTCTGACCATGTTCCCAGTAACAAAAGTCAGACATCATTTTACTGTAATGAATTTCCCATAAAACTAAAGTCCTTTAAATCCAAAATTATTTCAATATACTATCAATTCTTAATATAAAATCTACTTAACAAGTCCATTCTGATATACTGACTTCAGATAAGCACATTATAAAATGCAGATGGAAAGGAGCACTTCAAAGGCAGGAATGGGTCAGATAAATAAAGATAGTGTGATCATATGATTCCAATATACCCTCCAAAAAATGAGTGGTAAATGTAAATGCTGAAAAGATTTTAAGCCCTGCTGTCTTTTCCTTTAACAAGCTTGAAAGTTCAAACTCATCTTCTCATTTAATAGCAAACATACCATTGCACTAGTGTCCAATGTGCTAACATATTAGTATTATTGCTGAAGACTATGTGTATAACTAACTGAAAGAATAGGACTGGATTTTATTGTCACCTCTTCCCATCATTTTGACAGCATGAATCACGAACATTGCCTGCCCTTATTTATCCACAAATGGGTCACTCTGTTTCCTGATGAGATGAGGTACCTGTCTCTGCACTACTGACACAGAAAATCCTTCTCTGCTCTTCCCAAAGTCTCCAGTTACCCCAGAGATTCTGCACCAGCAAATCCAGCTTATGCTGTCTCTGCCCTTGACCACTGGGCAGTTCCTGCCCCATAGCTAAGTTGACCCCATGATGACTGAACCAAGTTGTTGGTTCTCATTGTTTAAAGGAGAAACCCAACATGACACCCCCCCCCCCCCTTTTTTTTTTAATGAACTATTTTTTCAGTGATTTTACTATATAGTCACCTCACGGAAAGTTTTTCAGAACTGGCTTGGTAGTGTAGGGAAGAACAGCCAGAAACTTCTGCAGGCAGCTCTACTGCTGAAAAAAAATTCTCTATGAGACTGTAAGTAAAGATGTCTACTGGGTGAAGAGGTAGAAGCTATATAAGTCATGTGTAAATAAAGCAAAGAGAAATCCACATTCTCATCTCCTACCTTGCTGAACTTTTGAAAGTTAAAGCTTCCAATTCTTGGAAATCTTAAAAAGAAATCCCTCTCAGCATCCTCAGTTGAGACATTTTGCTACAGATCCGAGGCACAGCCTTTTGAGGGGCAAAATCAAAATGAGTGTTTAGAGTTTCTCTGTCTGCCGACCCTTCAGAACCTGGTGTTGGCCAAATGGTCAGTCCTGTGGGTTGGAAGAAACTGAAGAGCTCAAAGACTGTTTCTCCAGAATATGCCCAATTTATTTCTCACCCACCATAAATAAACAGAGAAATATTAAGAGACAGGCCGTTAACTCAAAACTGTATGTAGCAGCTGGGGAATCCAGCTAGGATATACTTATCAGCTGAGGTCTATTTTACACGCTCCGCACATAACTCAAAGCATCAGCTGATATTGGCTCAGCCTGTTGCTGACAGGGACCCTGTCACGTATCCCTCACGGCGGCTGGAAGCCGCCAGCGGACAATGGGCGAGCACGGCTGACACAGGCCGCCTCAGGCCTGGCAGAACAATGCAGCTGCTGCTGAGGTTGGCCCAGCTGAAGGAAACTCACTTCTCCCAGGTTGTCTGAGGGGAGGGACACTGAAGCAATGGAAATTCCCCAGCAGTAAAGGAGAACAAAAGAAGAGGTGTTGGAATCTGCTGTTAAAAAGAGACAGGCTCTCTGAACCTGCTGGCTGCCAAACCCAGAGAACTTCTCCCGGGGCCTGAAAACAGAGAGAAGGGTCCCCAAACTGACCACAAAATCCACTGCTCAGCACCAGCGCATCCATTAGTGACAGCTCCCTTGTTTTTGCATGGATCTGGAAGTCTCTAGATTTCCTCCCCTGATTAAAAGGTGTGGCTGCTGAAGAAATTAGTTTACAGAGCCTCTAAATTCCTTACTGCCGCTGTCATATGTCTGCAACAGGAGTATCGGCAAAGCCAGAGCTCGGGAAGGGGTGTGCTCCACCACGGCTGGGGCTCTGCACTGCCCTGGGACCAGAGAATCCTGCTTTTTAGCAGGAATAACTCTGCAAGGACTCTGCACCTGGAAAGGAAGCTTGAGGAGTAATCCATATATGCTAGATTAAAATATCTGTTAAAAATCCCCTAAACCCACGCATATCCTCCTCGCCCCCCTCCCCCCAAAAAAAGAAAAGAAAAGAAAAAAAAAGAAAGAAAGGAAAAGAAAAAAGAAAAGAAAAGAAAAGAAAAGAAAAGAAAAGAAAAGAAAAGAAAAGAAAAGAAAAGAAGAGAAGAGAAGAGAAGAGAAGAGAAGAGAAGAGAAGAGAAGAGAAGAGAAGAGAAGAGAAGAGAAGAGAAGAGAAGAGAAGAGAAGAGAAGAGAAGAGAAGAGAAGAGAAGAGAAGAGAAGAGAAGAGAAGAGAAGAGAAGAGAAGAGAAGAGAAGAGAAGAGAAGAGAAGAGAAGAGAAGAGAAGAGAAGAGAAGAGAAAAGAAAAAAAGAAAAGAAAAGAAAAGAAAAGAAAAGAAAAGAAAAGAAAAGAAAAGAAAAGAAAAGAAAAGAAAAGAAAAGAAAAGAAAAGAAAAGAAAAGAAAAGAAAAGAAAAGAAAAGAAAAGAAAAGAAAAGAAAAGAAAAGAAAAGAAAAGAAAAGAAAAGAAAAGAAAAGAAAAGAAAAGAAAAGAAAAGAAAAGAAAAGAAAAGAAAAGAAAAGAAGAGAGAAAAGAAAAAACCTGTTATTTTACAGCTTACTTTCTTCAGTAGTATCACCACAAGCAGTGTTTTTTTAATTGAAACAAAGGGAAAAGTTATGGTGATATATAAATTCACTAAAACACCAAGAGAAAAAGCAGTGGCTAACTAAGCATTCCCATTGACTGCCATGGCTTTTGGTTCAGGCCCAGAAGAATGCTTGAATAAGTGGTGAAACATTTTATTTTCTAACTTTTTAGTGGCTACTGCAAACAATGGAAAATACAAGCACATACTTAGAATAACTCTATCTTTTAAAAAAATGAGATCACACCTAAAAATACTTCCTCTTGTTGCTGTATAACTTCAATTTATGATAATAGCTATTACACACATATAAGTGAAGAGGAAAAGATAGATTCCCAAGTACTGGGTAAAGGCTTGAAACTGTATATTAGGGTTTCTACTACAGTAGAAACAAGTACTACAGAAAGAAGGTTCTACTTTCAGCCTATTCTTTCAAATAGCAAAACAAACAGTCCACTTATTGGATGGACAACACAAAAATAAGATAGTAAGTAGACAGGAGTTTGTGTTATCAAATAATTGCTTAGAGATAGGAAAAGCTATACGATGATGATGCTTTGTAACAAAATTATTTTGAGTACTAATAAACAGCCTGAAAATGCATCTGAATTTAAGTTCTTCATTTTGAAACAATTAGTGTTATTATTTACATCCCCACACATAAGTCCACACAGCTTGAATTTCCTGGGATATACATATGCTATTAATTTCTAACTTAGCTCTGGGATCCAAGCCTGAATCACCAGGCCCTGTTATTTTCTCGTTCAAGGGTATGTTTGTCCACTTGTAGTAGAGATTGTTCCAGTGCCTCCACTTCTCAAATCGCAGAGGTATTTTCCAGTAAACTACATTTTGCATTTTAAAAGCATCTCCTACATTCAAATTCTCCTTTCCAACTTCTGAAGCAGTCGACTTTTGCAGCTGTGTTGCCCTGTTACAGATTTCATCGCTTGACCAGAAGTAAGGCTGTCGGTTAAGCTAAAACCTTCATTTTAAGCGATATTCTATAATGTTGCATCAGTTCCCTGCTGAGCAGCACATACCTGACAGCGAGAAACATTTCTGCAACCTCCAGAAGACTAAATTAACGTTTACAGAACAGCTCAGTGCTGACCTTCTTAAGACATGAACAACATTTTGTTATGCGGTTTCCACAACTTCACTACATACTGAGAGAATTGTTTTGGATTTTAATTCTAAAACGGCCAGAGTGATTCATTTCAAAGCGCACGGTCCCAATGTTCCTCTCAAAATATAGAAAAGCAGATGAGAGTGAATTCAGAATTGCTGTAGGAACAGAAAAACATGGAACTGCTTTAGAAAGCATGGAGCTGATCCTGCTCCTTTCTCTGGCAGTGGGAATTTTACCACTGAATCTGGTGAAAGTAGAGCCAGGCTACTGATTTTCTAACACTTTCAGATAATTATTTTTTTACTTAAAAATGCAGGAATATCCTCCCACCTTGGTCCAGTTCTCAGCCCGAAGTTGCAGCCTTGCCAGCACTGTTAATGTCATTGTTTTTGAAGCATATTCCCAGTGTCTCGCACGCCCACGCAGGGCTCCCAGCTCCTGGCTGCGATGTCCCCCCGGCACATTGTTCCAGCTCCCCCCAACTTCCTCACCTCCCACCATGTCCCCCCATGAGCCCCGTCCCCTCACACCATTGTTGTCCCCCTGCACCCACCCTGTATTGTTCTTCCCACCCGGGAGGGACCCTTCCTACCTCCCACTCCCCCCAGAAGCTCACGCTCATTTCTCACCCACTTCCACGTACTCCACTGACCTATTGGCATCAAAATGTTTTCCCTTTTCAAAAGTGCATTACATAAACTTTTGTTACTAGATTTTACAGCTTTTGTGGGCTGTGGGCACGCTGCCTTGAGAAGCCCCATCCAAAGTCTCTTAAAGAGATAGTTATTTCGTTGCTACAGACTTTAGATCAGATCCAAAATTAGGAGTGATACAAAGCATTGTTGCATCTGTGCACAGAATACAAATGGCTATAGCAAAAATGTGTTGTCAGTAAGAGGAATATATAATGGATAAACAGAGAGATCGATATTATTACATCTTCATAATATACATGAATAGAAGTAACTGGCATGATTTACATGGCCTCCACTGTTACACTAAATAACAGTTGAATCCCTTCTAAACTCTACATTTTCATATATACGAGCAAGTATGGTTAAAAACGTACTTCTTAAAAAAAAAAAAAAGACAATGATCACCTTTAATTCAAGTGTTAATTGCAGACAGAATTTCTAAAATACCTTATAAATATAAGTGCATATATATATATCTGTATAAAATGTATGTATGTGTATTTATACCTGTACATGTAAAGTGCAGAACCACTTTCATTCATTTGTCAGTTTAACAATGATTGAATGTTAAATATATATACACAGAAGCAGAGGAAGTTAGCCAGATGTCCTGTCATTATTTTGGCCACCTTGCTTTTTATTCCCCTCCATTTTGTATGAAGTTGTATTTTCCATACAGGCACAAAAGGATACTATGCCATACAAATTTCATTTATTTATCATTTTTTCTGTGATACATTTCTTTTTCTGTGGTGCTACTAGCCAAGAGATACTCCTTTTTTCTTTTTCTTTTTTTTTTTTCGCAAAACTATATCTATTGCATAAAAGTGTGATGTACAGACTGTTTTCCATACTTAAAGTACAAGTGAATCTCTGCTAAACTTTGGAAAGAGAGCACCTAAATTAGATTAAGTATAGAAATGAAAATAAATACGTCACTTTATTCATAAATAATTAACACATTTTGTATTTTAATACAGGAAAAACTCTAACTCTTACCATGACTTATGCGGTGAAACCAGTAGTATGCGAAGTCCACCCCCAGGAATGTCAAATACCACGTCCATGGTGAATCCCAGGGCAGTTCAAAGAGTCTGTAGTTATTCCATACATAGATATAACTAATTAAGTCAACACTTCTGAATAAAACACTGAAATGGAGAGACAGAGAATGTTATCAATAATTTTGTCAACTGCAATTACAGAACTGTTTTACTGTATATTTACTATTGGGAGTCTTTTTGTAAAGCATATAAACAGTGCCCAAGTTCCACAATCTTTGTCAAGTAATACCACTGTTAACTTCAGTAGCACCATTGCTTCAGGTCAGTGAAGTTTTTAAGATCAGCCACTCACCACCTGCATTTTGGTATTAGGTATGCCGAAGCCCTTAGGCAGTCTGTGCTGTGCAGTGTTCCTGTTCTCACAGGTCTGGAGAAAACCCATCCTTACTAACTTGCAAGTTAGAAGTGAAGTGTAGTGGCAATCATTCTCAAAAGCTAACTGTAATGTAGTGTAAAATAAGTAAGGTAAAATACTTTTACAATAATATTGTAAATATGATGAAGTTAGGTATGGGACTGAGGATGAGTAAGAGAAGTTATTTGTTACAGTTTAAGCTCAGTGTCACTTGAAGGGAGAGACTTCCTCCTCTCCAGTTCCCTAGGGATAGTTTCCTGTCTGGTTAGTCAGCTGAGTTCAGCATCCAGTAGGATTTAATACCAGGACTGTCACAAGGAAGGCATGGGAGCCCATATTCAGGATGCCATGTGTCTGTCCATGTCTGCTCATTTTTAATTCTGTGACGTTTCTCAGTGATGCTTCTTCCCAATTCTTGTTTCACCACCACGCCCCCCTGCCCCGCCCCCTTTTTCAGCTTGATTATTTTTGATACAGATGATTTCAGTGATTTAGTTTACAACACAGCCCCCAAAATACTTGAACCTGCAAGACTAAAGGAGGACATATTATACTCCTTCTCCTCCAAAACCTTGTTTCATACACATGAAAAAAATCAGATACACCTACTAGTAATGCAGAATTGTGAGAATTGTGTTGCGTGTCCCTGAAAATAGTCTGGCCATACACTGTCTTTTTTTGGCTAGCTGCACTGAAACATTAGGGAACCCCAGAAAATGTCACTGTTTCAGCTTATGAACCATCATCCCCCATGCTCTCACTGAACTTTTTGGTCACCTCACCTTCATATTTTTGCAGAAACATCCATACAGTACTTTTATGATTCCAGCATGAGCACTTTTTCCCATAATGGTATTTTGAATGATATTAGAAGGAAACATTTTGAGACTCTGTGATGATAGTTTCTCTATTAATGAGGAACAAAGTCAGTTGAAAATCCCAAGTTCCAAATAGTAGGCAACAAGCAGAACATTACCACACCCACCATATTATCCCAAAAAGCTGAAGCCTTACAAGGAGTTTTTGCTTGGAAAGACAACTAATGTTTTCCCCACAGCCAGCTGCCACATCTTACCTGCAACTAACTCATTCCTACATGTACTACAAACATCCCAGTTTATCTCAGACAACAAAAACAAAACACAGCAAAACCGACACAGTTTCATTTTGGTAGCTGGCAGATGAAGAATTTCTCTTGAGTTGCAAAGGCAGGTGTACCTGCCACTTCAAAAACAACTGAGCTATGCCCAGAAGTTGGGCCATACACACCTGGAACATGTTTAATTTTCATAAGAGCTGTGTTCTAGAAATATTTTTAAAGAAGATTATATGTGTCCAACCAGATTTTTGCAATTCACCTCATGAGGCATCTGTAAAGTTTAGTATAAATTCTCAAGCACTTTCACAACAGGTCAGAAGGGAGCTGATATTATTCAAACACAAAGAAATGGGCATTTCTTAACATCTTCTCAATGACCAGGAAATTTAAAACACCTTTTGCAACATATAGTATCAGTTATTATTAGGTACTGTTTTCTTACTTTATTCTTTTGCTTTTATTAACATATAATGCCTTTGCAGTACATCCAAAGATATGTGGACGGGTACATTTCCTCCATTTTTGATCAGCTTTTTGTATTTCACCCTAGAGTCTTTTCTCTTTTTTTTTTTTTTTCCACAAGTTAAGGCCAAGGTGTAAAACTTGAGCTAACCTCACAACACATTTTTTATATGTACAATTTGCTGTAGAAGTCAGAATTTGCTTATTTTTCCTTCACGCTTGAATCACAATTCTACAATACATAACGCTAGCTGATTACTGTAATTAATTTGGAGTAATCCATCATATCACTATGCAATGCTGGAGAAAGAAGAGTTGCTTAGCTAAGTATTTAAAAAAAAAAAAAATTTACAGTGTGATAGATAGCAAAGTCCAGAGCTTGCATTCAATTAGATTCTGAAAGTTCACTTGGAGTTTTAAAGGTTTATATTGCCCCTTTTTTCTCCCTCAAGCTACATTTTCACTTCTTGAAAACACTGAAGAGAACTTAAGAAAACTTTCTCCTCATTTAAAAGTAAGTTTTTAACCATAAATATGACAGAAGCAGATAGGTAGGACTTTTGTCATCGAGCCCAATCCTCTGCATAAGGAGTGATAAATTCTAGAACACACATACAGCATAGAAAGCCTTATTATATACATTACATAGATGTATCTTGGATTTTGAATATTTCTGCTGAAAAAAATCTTATTATGTGCAAAGAATGCACTTTTGCAACTGTTTTGACAGGGGGAGGGTTTTCATCTCTCTGTTTTTAAAAATCATACATATTTTACTTAAAGGTGTTTTTTTTTTTTTTTTTTTAAATAAACCATTTCCCCCTTCTCCTTCCACTGAGTCAGATTATCACTTCCTCTAATTAAAAAAGTCCAAGAAGGAAATTCTGGGAGATGAACTCTCCATGTGGACATGAAGATCTACTTACAGTAGATCCCAATGGAATAATGAAAGATGGAAAAGGTGAAGAAAACTCAACTAGATGAACACACAGCTGACCCCTTGCAAAGAATACCAGATCCTGTTTTGCTTCCTCCACCTCACAGATCAACCTTAGAAGCTGAAATTAGTTTTCAGGAAAACTCTTCCATGGTCCCCAGGACAGTCTCCAAAAGTGAAAAGGATCAGTGAACAATAGGTGTTGTCTCTCCTCTGAACATGGAGGAAGAGTTGTGTGTTCAAAGTGAAGACCCCAAGGAAACAACCCAGGCTCTCGCCACTGCTGCAGGCACCCCCTCGCATCACACTGAGACTCAGCCTGGGGCCCCTGAGCTAAAAACACAACTCTACAGCTGGACCTACAAAACGTCAGCTCTCAAGAGCTGTAACAGACTTGCATCCTTGGAGGTCAGACACAGGAGGAAACACATTAAGATACCCCGGTCACAAGGTTATATTATCATTAAAAATAGTGAGATATTACAAATACATTGTTTCCCAGGGTTAAACAAATTCAGTTGTCCCAGCCTGATTCATACTACATCAATGTAAAATTTCAAAATGTTGAACAAAGGCAGTTTCTACTCTGTAATTGGAAATTATTCAGGCCATATATGTAACAGCAGGATACATGAATAATTAAATGCTCTGTAAGCCTTTGTTTCAGACTGGAAAGTATAAGGATTTCCATTTCCAATGACACTCAGAAAGCTTTCTTTTCCAGATGAAAAACTAGCTCTAGTCACAATTGAAATAAACATTTTGATAACAAGAATTCAGTAAAGAGCAGAAGGGGGAAGGAGGTAGAGGAGCCTTGAGAAAACGTCCATTTGCAAAACAAAGCAAACCTTCCTGCAACTGAAATCCCCTTTTATTTCCTGTACAGGTGCCAGGTCTTGAACAGACACCCAATTTATTACTTTGTCAGCTGACTTATTAGGGTTGACACAAATCGAGCTGAAATACGCCTGACATACTGCAGTCAAGGCTTTTTTCACGCTTTAGCACAAAGCCAAACTTTCCACAAGGTGGAGGGAAGGGGAGAGAGAGCTGTGGGAGTTCTATTCCCTGTTTTCTATCATCAAGATGAATATGATCCTCTCCCATTCTTAATATGCAAAACCAGTCATGAAATAACCCAAGGCTAAAAAATAATTCACCAAAATGATACAGCTGGGAAATGATTATCAAGCTCTGGAAAGCCCTTGATTACAGGAAATAGCACCTACATTTTGAGAAAATATTCCCACCAGACACAAAAGCTGAATCAAAGCCTCTCCTCTTCCTCAGTATGGCTTTCTTCTCTGGCATTTTAGTCTAAATAATGCTGTTCCCACTTCTCCTCAAGAAGAAAAAAAAAAAAAACTATCAATGCAAAAAGAAATAAAATAGAGGTGAGTTTGGTATCCCTAGCTGTATTAGGTGCAGTATTACATAAGATTTCATCTGACAGAGCTGACCTTTTCTTCACCAGACCTGTTCCAGCAATCAATTAAAAATCTGATATTAAATCCTTAAATATTTTCATGAGAAGTTCCACTCACTTTAGTAATAAAACCCATGGTAATAATACCTCTTGCCCTAAGTTTATATGTACTCCTTTGTTAAATTTAATTACAAATTATCTTTAAAAGATTTCAAATACTAGTTTAAATCCTTCAGTACAGCTGAGTTTCTGTCATTGTAGCTTACTCTTCTACCTTTATAAGAATGGAAGTTTCATTTCTTTAGACCTATTTATACCTTCCCAGCACACTGAGCAGCAAATTGTGTTCTAGTAAATTCAGGATGTGCAATCTTGGGCGATTCTAGAACATTCTGTGAGGGAACAGACCTGACTTTTTAATTTGTTTAAATAACAACATACAAGTGTAATACAAATGCTTACTTAGTACATTTTTTCAATAAAGGATCTGATTTTGATCTGTCTTACAGAATAGTGACTGTTCCACTGAAATCAGCAAATTTGCATTAAGGTTTGAGTTAGATTAGTAGAAAGCTTATTATATTCTCAAAGGTCATGTATAAGCAGAAGTTATGAGGAGAGGGAAAGGGTTATTCAATTCAACCCTATTTTGTTCTAAAATTATCTAGAACAAAGGAAGTGATAACAGATGACTGTTCCAATAGTCTGTAAAAATATAGTGAAATAGCTTCAGTGACACATCATAGCACATTAAATGATGAAATCAGAAGAAATATTTGTGTGAGATATTCCAGTGATCAACTTTTGTAATACTTCTAAACTTCTATAGCCATAGTTTGCCTTTGTCCATGATACGTGCAGTGGTGCAAGTCTGTTATTTTCAGTTCTGTAACACTGATTTACAGAATCATAAAGAGAGATTTTTCCCTGATTTCCATAACTTCAAAGTGTTGTCCCAGCAAACTATATTGGCCAGCTTTAAAAAATGCTACCCCTGTGCTCCATCTAGTGGAATCCTGATTTAAACTTAATATATCTTTTAGCAGATAAGTACTTTAGTCAGAAGAGTACTCTAGACAGTTTAGAGTTAGAGGGCTTAAAAAAAAAAAATCATCAGTTTTCATGCATTTATGTTAGTGAAAAATACAGAAATACAGAATAAAATACATGCAACATTTAATGGGTTTGGGAAATTGGTATATTTTGTGAGCTTCTGATTATGGAACTTAATTAATAACATATTTTTAATAAGGGTAAACTCAGTTAACAGTCTGTACTTTCACATAAGAGCACAAATGTATCTGAGAACAAATGTTAACAGCTTGTTTCTGTTTCTAGAGACACAGCAGGTGTGAAACTGGGCTCTGAGAGATTCACAAATTCGCTGAGACATTTACTGGGTCCAGCGTCTAGAAAATAAGTAACGATGCAACACTGAAGATGTAGATAAATATGAATTCTGCAAACAGCTGTCTCAATGTAAGAACCTAAAAGAGTAATTGGCTTTCTGACAGGCTTGTGTGAAACATGGAAAGCTCTTGAACATTATAGTAGGGACTACCAGTTGTTTCAGACAATTAGTTTGAGGACATCCTGGCTCTCCCAAGTCTGTCTCCTAAATTCTTCTCTTTAATGTTTGGTAGCTTATACGTCATTTCATTAGAAACTCCAGAGTTCTAAATTCTGGCTCAGAGCTTTCTTTAGTCATCACCAAAAAGTAGCACAGTACACACGCCAGGCTGTCCACAGCTGCTAGTTGGTACTCCTGTGTTGTGCCAGCAACGCTGCTCACACAGGTGCTCTCCAGCATGTTTCAAACAAAATGAACCAAGTCTGCAAAGTTCTGCATTTTAAACCCTTGAAGGTAACGCTGCTGATATGGCCAGGGGAGGACTCACCACTGACAAGAGGTGAGAGATAGTAACAGCGGAGCGGGGAGGTGGCAATGAGCAGGCAGGAAGCTTTAACATATTTTATGGGCACAGCTAGATTTGACTTTGTCCAAAGCCACAGCGTAGCTTATACTAAATTTATAAAGCTGTGTTAAATTGATTCACCAAGATGATAGCATTAAGCAAGATGATAGGATTAATTAACCTAGCCTTTACTGATTTGGTCCCACTCAATTCACTGATGATGAAACAGCTTAACAAAAAAGGGAATTAGACCAAAGATCGTTCATGCAGACAGTCCCTGTCACAAGCTTGACTAAATTAAGTTAGAGAATTCCTTTCCAGAGTCAGGTTTGCCTGCTGAAAGCACTGCCAGCTCCAGTGCACAGCACTACCCGCTTTCTGAAGCTGTTTATCCTACTCTGACTGCTTTACCTACGGAGAATTAGTGACTTATTTCTAAACCTGTTCTTCTGACAGAGCTGTGAGGGCTGTGACCTTTGTCAAAATGTGGAAACAATTAGCAGAGTATATTGGACAGTGCAGTCAGGAGGATATTCTTATGAAATATATAACTACAAAACACTATTTGAAGAGTGGGAGGAATGGGGTGGTGAGTAGATTCTGTCTCTTCATGCTTGTTACCTATTAAAATACTATTTTATGGAAACATCTAATGACAGGTAGTGTCTAAATTGCCATAACTAGCTGCTACAGGCATGCTGGTGTCTGCAGTTTCAGTGGAGCCTAAGCCAGCCTAGCTGCTGGCAGCCAGTCTCATTTGCCTGCCTGTCTCTGCCTTACGCAAAATCCTTATTGCTCCTACATTGAACTGAAATAGCACCGTACTGAACTGAACCTTAGCACAGGATCAGATGAACACCTGAACCAGCACAAGATAAAGGAATGACTATGTAAATGAGCATAGGAAGGACAGAAGTGCAGTAGCTAGAAGTTCAGTTGGTGTAGGGGCACAGCAGCCTTACTTGCAATTTAACCAGGTTAAGTGATTACCTTTCCAGTTTGGCCCCATCTGCTCATCACTGCCCAAAGGCTGGTGGTTACCAGCCATCAGACCTGCCAGCATAATTGCATGCATAGCTGCTCCCTGACCCGGCTCTGTCAAAATGAATGCAGCTGAGCTTAAACACCTCTTTTATAGTTCTTGGGGGGCTTTTGTTTCTGCTTTTAGCTGGATCACTTTGTCAGGACCAGGTTAGGGAGCAATTAAATGTGCAGTTATGTTGGCAGATCTGAGGGGGCAGCTGGATCAGAAGCAACACATCTGACCATGCTCTAAGTAAACATCTGTCCAAAGCTTTAGTCAAGCAGATGTGGAGAGAAAAAATTAGTTAACAAGTCTTGAAGTGAAAATATAATTTACAAGACACTGCATGTATCAAATTTTCTTCTAAGAGATGCAGTCACTAATTTATGAGCTTATAATTTTCTGCATTCATAAGTGTACTGAAGTACTAGTAGGTACATCAGGAAGCCAGGGCATACTTTAAATGGATGCATCCATGAAGGTGAGTATTTTGTTTTGTCAAGGACAACGCTAGTTCCATGGGGTTGTGAACAGCTTGCACCAACTTGAAACAAATGCATTTTAATCAGTTCTGCACACTGCTACTATTAAGGACTGAAAGCTTCTGTTTTCAGACTGCGATTTTACATACATTTTATGTGGATAACTCAGTAATACTACAAAAAAAAAAAAACTGAGTACTTGTTATCCTGCACCCCTGACTGCTTTTTTTCCATGCTCATTTTTTGTTTTGGTACAAGATTTTGTGAACCATGGTAAGAGCTGATCCAGGTTAGTATGATGGGGGGAGGGAGGAGGGTGTGGTGGTGCTGGATGTGTTTCCTGGGCCACTTCACTACAGCGTAACGCAAATGCTGATGCCAGCAAAAGGGGAGAGAAAGATCAGAGGCAAGAATATGCAAACAGAAGTACAAATCAGGAAAGGGTCCTTCATTTGGCCGCAGTGTTGGCCTAATATGCACGTGAAACTGCTTCTTCAGTATTTCTTCTGCAGAAAAATTATTTAAAATCCAGATCACATACAGAATTGAACCGTACTGGTTTACAGGAGAAACAAACTCTATACTCCTTTGATTCAGTTATTGCTGATGAGCAATTTTGAGGTGCATAATAGCATGAACTATCGAAAACATTTTCTCATTCCTTTCTGATGCTCAACACCACTTTGGAGAACTTCAGCCTCCCGTGTTTCACAAAGCCAAACATTTAATATATAAAAATTTTAATGTTCACTTTAGAAATGGGAAAGTTCATTGCAGATTTGTTGACAAAACTGTTAGACATATATATACACTTTATAAACTCACACACACTGTGTGACTGTGTTGCAGAGCTGAACACTAAAAACTGGCAATTGAGCATGACCATAAAAAATGGAGACTTTCCCAACTAGTTTGAAAATGTACCTACCTCAGTTATCCCCCAAACACTTTTTGATTTGATTTATGTTCTGCTGCTTTGAAAGAAGAAATGGGCCAATATGAAATAATGCACATACTTGTATAGTGGATATTTATACCCAAAATAAACTTTCTCTTGGGAGAATATTTTTAAAGCAGCATTTCAAGTCTCCTGGCAATGGTTTGTTAGAGAAGTTTGTTATTTATTTAGAATAAAAGTTCTCAGAAATTTTTTAACCACCAACATTTAAGATGCAGGGAGTAAGGTTAGTAATTCAAATGTGTCCCTTTCCCCCGAACTACTTTTCATTGCATATAACATTTAGCATTCATACATGCAGAGGAATGTACAGTATGTGTTAAGGCAAAGAAAATTATATTTTAGAAACGTATGTGCTGTTTTATAAGAAGTAATATGTACACACAAAACAATTCTACTTTCTATATGCTGTTGAGTCTAATAAGCCTAAAAACAAACCACATTGCCTTTTCTGATTAGACTTTTCCTCTTGCACCTACATTTTTAATATCTGGCATAGGAATATCAACAATTTATGATTTGCATTTTCTCCAACAATGAAGTAAGAAACACTGAATAAATATTGTTTTCCCTCAAGAGATGCAGCACTTGTTATACAGACTGTGAAATGGAAAAACATACTCGGAGGCTGAATAATTTTTCCATACAATGTAAAGACCTCATTGCAATGATGCATCTGAAGCTTCATTCTAACTAATAGACTGAAGCCCGCCATTTTAGATTCAACCACAGATTTTTTAAGGAAGTGGCAAACCATTGCTGCTAGTTGAGAAAATGAAAATTAGTCCCTGGGAGAGGATACAATCAATGGTGTGTTAATCTAACCTTCAGCTGTTAATGATTTGCACTACTATTTCCCCTGATGCTGTGGGTTCTGCTGAAATATTGTTTTAGCAGTTTCTGTCAGCTTTCCTTACCCTTTTTTCTGCCTGAAAGGGAAAGACTGAAGTGAAAGTCTTAGCAATGGATTGTGTGTGCATTCTTTTTATTTTTTTTTTCTGACCCATTTCTTTCACACCATGGAAGCAGAAGACAGAAGGGTAAACTGTTTCTTTCTTTCACATTC
This sequence comes from Anser brachyrhynchus, assembly GCF_964034855.1. NCBI lineage: Eukaryota > Metazoa > Chordata > Aves > Anseriformes > Anatidae > Anser > Anser brachyrhynchus. The sequence goes on from NC_137695.1 coordinate 31,307,182, forward strand.
AGTAAGAAATTTCAAAGCTTTGTAAAAGCTTTTTGTGTTGGTTTTATTTTTTTTTTTTTTTTTGGATAGAACTGCTGAGAAGGGTCTTGTGTTTCCAGCCAGGAGAGCAGTACAAGTGACCTGGTAGAGACTTCTTGTGCTGGTGTATCAATGAATAAGTGTACTGATGCTGCCGATTTGCCTGATCCTACCAAGTTTATGTCCTTAAGGATCATTTAGTTCACTCACTCAAGATAACTTTGCAAAATAATTCTTATCCAAAAGAAAACTGCCTAGCCTACAAGCCAAATTCTGCAGCAGAGTACTGAGTGCCAAAATAATAAAAGTACTCAGCACCTTGCTAAGCTGCGTTCCACACATGCAACATTAGTTTTCTTAACAAGCATTTGTTCCAGGAATGAGTGCCTCTGAAGCATTTTAGTATTCTTAAAATACAGCCAAAAGACCTCACAAAACCATTCAGACTTCCATCACACAAATCTCAGTCCCCCTAACTTCATTAGTCCTGAATATTTTAGATAAGAAAAATAAGCATTCAGCATGGTAAATCTGAAGTATGAGACTGTCTAGAAAAATTGTGTAATTTGAAGAAATTATATTTGAATGATTTCAGTTTTAGCTGCATGAAAACTAGAGTAAACTTTCTTTAGTGGTGTGTTTCAGTGCATACAAATCTAATACTTTATATAGTTTATTATGGCTTAAAATATAACACAAAATTGAATGTTTCTCCTTCAAGATCATGTTCACAGATCTTATTAAACGTGTACAAAATAGTTTGAGTATAGATTGCTCACTAGTTGCAAAAAGTAGCTTCATGCAACTCTCCATTTAGATATTACTTTGAATATTTCTCATGCTGAAAGTTCTTCTGTCTTATTTCAAGATATATAAGGAGTTTGGGAGAGTGTCTCTAAATGACATTATTTATCTACCAAACTCCCTAAATGACTTCATTCATGACAGTTACTAGTGAAAACTAAGATGATCGATCACAAGTTGTCTTTGTACCTAAATTAAAGGTATATAGATCTTATCAAAACTTTTCCTTTATTACAAAGTTTTTTTTAAATGTACAAATTCAAACATCAATAGACTACAAATTGGGTGATTTACATATTTCAGAATTTAAGTGTGAAGAAAATGGACGCTACTTGACAGTATAGATAATTTTTTGTTTCTGTGCTCTTTTAATGTATTTTAGCAATACCTTGGTTTGTAAAATTTGCAATGACAAAAACTAGGGATCTGTAAGTATCAAAGACATCATTGCACTGATTCAAAATATTCAGGATGATCAAATGCATTACCCATATATTTCTGTGTGGCCAAGTATAAGAACGTATTGCCTACGAATGAGGAATGCAAGCCACAATCTAAAAAATATATATATATTTTGGGATGAAAGATGGCTCAGAGGACTAACATGGACCTGTGATATATAAAGGGAGGAACAACAAGTAGAAATAGAGAACAAATGACTTCATTACTTGGCACTGATGTAGCAATTTCTGAAATATGGAGTGCACTTGAGACATCAACATTAAGAAGGCTGAAAAACTGTAGAGGATTCAGAAAAGAACTGTGGGAATAATTGAAAGACTTGAAAATATACTGTATAGTCAAATTCAAATAATTGAAACTTTTCTTCATGTAATGAATAGATTATATGCAACAATGATAATCTGTAAATTCATACATGGGGAATAGAAACTGAATCCCTTTCTAACAGAAAAGATGTAATAAAATCTATCATCTGGAAGCTCATATTATGAAAAGGCAGATCCAAGACACAATACTCCTTAGAAGCATTTAGAGCTTCTGAAAAGCACTTAGATCATTTTATATAAAGAATTTTCTGGATTCCCTACTATTAAATATTTATTAGTCCATAATGTATATTTCTTTAAAACACAACTCCATTCACCATGAAGTAATTCAGGTTAATCTTATGACCTCTGTGCAGGAGAGAAAGAACAGATGATCACGTTTGCAACATTTCTATCAAGCATTAAAACCTCTGAGAAATCCACTGAACTCAAACAAGATCATGACTGAATTCAAAGAGCTTTGAATCATGTGTTTATTCACATTTCTATCTGGTTATATGCATGCAATTTTACTTTAAAGGCTAATGAATATAAAGGACTTCTTTTTCTCTCCTTTCTGCAGGTTAATAAAAAACCTCCGATTTTAACATAATCTAACCTAAGACACAGTTAAGTTAACTGAAGTCCCAGAAACAGCTAAAGGTGACAGCCAAGATGAATGAATATGGATGAATATGGATGAATATAATTGGAACAGGAAAATATCCTGCAAGTATCATATTTAGTCTTACAGATTAGAAAGACATTCATGCTCTTTATGCAACTTCATTTTAGCAAAGTAAAATCTAGATGCTTTATTTAATCACTTTGGGTTAGCAATAACAATTTCAATATTTTAACAATATCAATACATAAAATTCTCTCTTCTTCCTTCTCAGTGACTAACAAACAACCTTAAGCTAATATAACACACAGACTTACTCTGGCAGTCGAGACAGGATACCTAAAGAAAGAGAACTTATGCCATCATTGATTCGACCTGACAGCTTACGCTTCTGAACCCAGCTGACAGCAAACTCCAACACAATAAAAGCAATGAAGAATGGAATACTCTGAAAAAGAAATGGGAGAAAAGCAGTCACAACACAAGTAGGATTAGATCTGCCTTTTCAGTTTCCTTTAGGAAGAAATTCTTTACTGTGAGGCTGGTGAGGCACTGAAACAGTTTGCCCAGAGATGTGGATTCCCCATCCCTGCAAGTGTTCAAGTCCAGGTTGGATGGGGCTTTGGGAAACCTGATTTAGTGATCTAGTGGAATGTGTCCCTGACCCTGGCAGGGAGATTGGACCTAGATAATCTTTAAGGTCCATCCAAACATATGATTCAAAGAGCAGCTTATGCAGCCAGATACTTCTCAGGTTGACTTGCATCTTTCTAGCTATTATTGCGCCCTGATAAATAAAGTAAAGCTCTTCATGGACCCTATAAACAAGAACAACCAAGGCTGCCAAGGAATAGATACCACCAGAATAAATCCAATGCACTAACTTCATCCCGTATTACTTTCTATCGTCTGCACATAAATTATTAAATGGCATCAAAACAAAACACAAAAGCCTTTCCAAACTCATTTCTTATATTCAAATAAATGAGTGAAAGCATCAACATTTGTGGACTCCTCTAACCCCAAGGTAAAATAGAATCTGCTTTCAATTTGATATGTAAACAGTACTTGAAAGTGTTCAGCCACTGAATTTGGCATCCAACAATATTATCTGAAAGATATATTAGAGTTACTTTCTGCTTAACATATCTGTTGCCATGCTTTTTGCTGCTGATAGCAACAGCTCTTCCATATGTATTTTAAGTAGAGAACCCATGAATTATGTGAAATAACTATGAAACAAAGTTCAATGTGGGCCATAACACCTATATTCTTTCCAGATCAAGTAGCAACGGTGCTCCTTTTTTTTTCTTTCGGGTTGTACTAGCTGTCAAATCATTTACTGCCTTTCTGAAGAAAACTATAATGCTGTGCAAGACAAACATTTTTCACTCACAACGCTGCTCCAGTCTAGGATTCAGCTCACACTGTATATCCTGAGTCCCAGATCAATGGACAAGTTGAAAATGCCCAAGAACAGCACCCATTAGAGAATGATATGGATGTGACCAGTGGGGTGGGACTGGCAAAAATTATTGTGAAAACACCATGTTTCATCAGATTGATTGCTACAGCTGTTCTCAAATTTTCATCAGCATCAGCAGGGGGGAAGGGAGGTAGGTGGGGAGGGTAAGATTGAACAGTAGTAGTTGGCAGAGCATTTATTTAATTATTTATTTATTGATGTTGGAGTCCTAATAGTCCCTGCAGTTCATGGGAGGAAAAACTGATGAGGCAGTGACAGCACATCAGACACCAAGACCACCACCAGAAGGCCTGCAGCAAGGAATATAGGAAGTAGCTATTTTATTTGCATCAGATCTTTGTGTACTTGAATGTTCCTTAAACCACCTCCCTTGGTCTGCAAAAAAAGTTAGGTGACCTTGGAGAAGTTCAGACAACTCATTTTTGCTGGTACTAAGGCATAATATTCACACTGCGTTTTTTAAGGGATAGAGAAGTGCAAGACCTCTGAGACTTTATCCACTCACCAATATGGGAGACATCACACTGCTAGACTGGTCCCTGTCCCCCTTAGTCTTTTTTCGCTGTCCCATTCAAGTCACTGCAAACATATAGATCCACATACTGATACCTTCCACACTGCACTATAGGAGAGAGGTTGCTTCTGCCTATACATTTTTTAATGGAAGAACCATGTTGCTTCTGCAAATGCCATTGCATTTTGGAGGGTGCTCATTTCTGTTGCCAAGTGAGATGTGATCCGGGAATTCCTACCAAGCTGGGACACCAAAGAGACTAAGATGGATATAGACCAGATTGCTCAGTCGAAGAAGAATGGGATGATTCAAACCATGCAAGCAGAGAGAGATTTATAACGTCTAGGAAATGTGAAAGTTCATAAACTGCAGCAGCTCAGGGTTAGGTTACAATAACAGATGAACAGAGATTAATATCAACATGGCACTTTTTAATTTAGATGCCTAGCTTGCACTTTAACAGTGCTTTAAGTATCTAAAGGCCTGTTTGGGATACACACTAGCTGATGATAGAAAACATTTCGAAAACAAAGCTTATGGATAAATCCTAAACAGTACCCAGCAAATCCAGTGTGGTAAATCTTTGTACATTTGAAATCAGTAAAAAAATACACTCTATTAGAGGTCATTGAAGCATCCTAGAAAAAATATAAATGTTCCTTGTTTTGCTGTAACTGCTTAATTTCTAAGATATTTTTTTTCTAGTTGATATAATTAAAAAAGATTCCTAAATTACTAAACAAGCCAGATGACCATGCCTGTACATCCATCAGAGATAAAAATGGTCTTACTGAGAACCACTAAGAAAGATTTTACCACAAAATTAGGAGCCAGCTTTAGCACAGACTATAGACAATTACAAAGTCATGCAATAGCAGAAGCTGCACTGGAAATTGAAAGGGCTCAGGGCAGAATAACTGGGATCTTTTATTCAAGAAATGAAAATAATGTACAGGAAATATACAATTCCTGTATACTGCATGGCAATTCACTTTACCTAGCAACTTCTGAAATAGTTAAAATACTTGGCTTTGTACTAATACAACTTCTTTCCCATTGACTTCATTAAATATTTTCTTCCCACTGTGAAGTTGTGAGACAGCCAAATATTTGACAACACTTTTTGACTCACAAATAGGGAGTGTCAGAGCAAGGAGGATAAAGAAACATTCAGACAGTCTTAACCTCCTGCCCATCAAGGAGTTTGAGAAAGGAAGGTTTTATAACATACCTCTTGGTACTTGGTATATTACTACCTCTCTTCCACACACCCACATTATGCTGTGTCCAAAGTAGATCAAAGAAATCAACTATATCAAAACTAGTATATGTTATTTCTGTGAGTATAATACCTAATAGTTATTGTCATAGATCAGGATACTATCAAGTTAGATGCCATAAAAACACTCCTTGTCCCTAACAGCTTATCATCTTGGGATGAAGTGTAAGACAGCAGAAGGATAAGAGAAATAATACAGGAAAAATGGAGGCAGTCAGTAAGGTAGACAAGTTTCAAGTAGCCTAATCATTAGGTTTTTGGTTGGTTAGTTGGTTGTTAGTCTTTTCTTTTTTTTTTTTTTTTTTTTTTGAGGTGGGGGGGACGAGAGTGCGGGGTAGTAGTTAAAATGACAATTAAGATGTTTAAGGAACATGAGGGGGATAGGTAGCTCCTACATATCCAGGAAAAGTTTTCAAGTATTGTCCCTGAAAACAAAGTGGCACAAAATTAAGCAACAGCCACTGTTGACCTCATGGGTCAGAGATGGAAGATGGCCCCTTTCCATATCTTCTGATCTACAAATGTTTTACTCTGTTACCAGCTGCTTCCTTTTCGCCCATCACCAGAAATGCCTAATGGGGATTTGCACTAGTTTTTGTGGTTTATGTGAATAACTGATCTGTAACTTGAAAGTCTTACTCTGAATGCTGAATAAGAGGATTTCCCTTACAAGTAACCAATTCTTACACAGTGCAAAGGACCATGTTAAATCAATTTCTACTTCATACAGTTGCAAAAAATAATACTAAGTTGAAAGTCAGCATAAATTCATGATTTTATTACAAGCCTTGAAACAGTTTGTTTTCTTAAAGTCCCAGGTCCTCATAACATAAGATTCTCAACTTTCACATAGAATTAAATAAGCAGGTTCTGTGCCTCATTATTTAGAAGCAAAGCCTAAAAACGTGGACTGAGTGTAAATGTGAACTTAATCTTTAGGCTCTAAAAAGCAGAGAGTAAACAGAAAAGAAAAACAGTAAGTATTAAGTTTAATGCTTCCATTTTGGGGCTTTCAGAGGAAGGAACAGTGCACTCTCTTCCTGGGACTGACTACAGTCAGTAGACTGAAAGTCTACTTTAGTCTACTAGTCTACTAAAGTAGACTGAAGTAGGCTAAAGTCTTTTCTGCACATAAATGATAATTCCAGAAGGTAACAAGAAGCAAAGTGAAATTACGTTCATGAAAACTGTACACACACACACACAAAAAAAAAAAAGAGAACGACTGCCTCTGCCCATCTGCAGAACATCAGAGAACTACAACCAGAGAATACACTGCACAAATTAGACTAAGCTATGAGCCTAAGCTAATAGTTTAAGCTACCAGACAGCAATTATAGCAAAGTATAACTATACTGAAAAACCTTTTTAGTGTAACTTTTGCTAGGTACATATTCCCTTACAAACTTATCACAAGAGAGTTGTACAACAGCAGAAGCCTGCAGACACTTCTATAATGCAAAGAAGTACCAGGAATCCTTCTGCAGACTTTCATAGCTGTCTGCCCTATATCAACAGTCACAGGTTAGGCCAAGGTCGGAGCTGAATATTGCCCAGGTCTGCACGGGAGAAGGAAGTTCAGGGATGTTAAGGAACAGCGCTGGCAAGAAAATGAATGCTACTCAGCTGAAAATGTGGGAACAGTAAAAGGGATTGAGATAAGTACTAGACAGAGCTGGAGGAAGCAATCAGTTGACTAGGCAAAACTGTCAAGCTCTAGACAGACTTGCCTGACCATTGTGCTGTAGCTTTGTTGCAAAATGCCTCTGAGAGCAGTCCATCGACCAGACTTTGTATACACAGGTTGGATTTGCAGCAGCTGTCTGCTTACCCTATCCAAAAGGGCAATGTTTGCTGATAACCGCCATCAGTGATGGGTTGCTGAACACTGACATTCCCAGAAAGCTGCTGACACTGCTGTACCACTCTGCACAATCCATGATACCCCCATAACAGCCCAACAGCAGCTACTGCACAGCAGTTTGAAATATGTGCCAAGATATGTGCAATAGGTAGGACAGAAGGGAGCAAAGGTATCTCCTGGAAAGCGGACAAGCCAGTAGGGCAGGAGGGGAGGGAGGGATATACTGATGCCAAGGGAGTTTTCACGCCTGACCTCTGTACTCTTGCCTTGAAACTTTAGGCGTCTGCACTGTCCCAACACAAATATTTGTTCTCATTCTCTTAAACAATCTTTGTGTATTTTTTTTTCTTTTAAATAGTGATTCTAAATATATGTGTATATATATATATAATTATCATTATTATTTTTGCTTGCTTGAAGATCTGCAAGGTAGAAGCCTAGCCTGAATAGCCCAACACAGTATCATGCTTTCTGGTTTACTCAGTTCAGTTTGCTGTCATTATATCACTCAGCTCTGCCAATGTGAGCAATGTTAGCACCAACCTTCAGATGTGGGGTGCTCCTCTGAAAGCTGGTGTTGGGAGAAAGCATCCAAGCCTTCACTTAAAATACATTAATAGAATACTTGGCTACACAGCCAGCAAGCCATTAATAGAATACTTGGCTACACAGCCAGCAAGCCCAGGAGTGAAAGCAGACGGAGAAAGACAACGTACTTAATGTTATTTTAGATGTTCTCCTGCAGTCATCGCTTCCCCAAGCCTTTGAAGAGAGGCAGGCAGTGGCTGCGCGCAGGGTGGGCGGAGGGGAGGGATGGATGCTGCGAGGGGAGAGGAGAGGAAGAGGCTCTCACCTTTTCCACGTAGTCGGGCACCTCCTCCAGCGTGCGGAAGGAGCTCTCTCCGGGCGGCACCACGTAGAAAAGAGCGCGGAGCTGCTGTCCCGGCGTGGTGGCCCGGGGGCCGCCCGCTGCGCTGCCCATGGCCCCGCTGCTCTGCGCCGCGCTGCGCCCGCCCCGGCCGCCCGCTGGGCTCTGCGCGGCCTCCGCAGGTGCGCTGGGAGCGGCGCCTGCAGCGCGGAGCCACCGCGGCCGCGCCTGCTCTGGCCCCCAGCCCTCCTTTCGCTTCCCCTTGGCGCTGGGGGTCTCGCAGCCTGCTTTCGGGAAAAGCCTCTCGTTTCTCCTTCAACCGTGGTGCTATGCAGATCTTTAAATTATCGCTATTATTTTTCATTGTCATCATTTTTTCAGTGGATGGCCAACTTCTCACACACTGATCTACTGCATTTTCTTTCTCACTCTCCAAAATCCCTAAACAGCAGAGCTCAAGATACCCCTTTTCAACTTTTCCACCAAAAAATATTGTTCAGTTTTTGAGCCCTGCATAAATGCAGTTTTATTTATTTATTTATTTATTTTAAATCAATATGTTAGTATTTTTGAGAAACAAGGCAAGGTGTGCTCATCAGCTCCTTTGTTCAGCTGCATGGGGCAGCCAAGCACTCATCCTGTTCAATGTTTTTATTTTTTAGCTTTAAGAAGTGTTTATTGTAGCTCAATTTTTATATAGCTCAGATTAATATAACTATGTTGAAGGCAGACTCTATCAGGATTTCTTTTAGAAAGGAGTAAAAAACAGGGAAATATAAAGAAACAGTGAAAACAAATGTGTGCTAGTGTCCTGTAGAAAATGACTTACAGAAACAGGAATAAGAAGAGGCTTTGTACATTCAGTCCATCAATCCAAAACTCAGGAGAATGCATTTCCCTGTCAAATGTTTGTCAATCACCCTTGATATTATTGGCATTAGTACAAATAATAAGCTTTGTGATAAAATAGATTGGCCAGAAATAAAATAACACGATGTCCCAATGACCCCTTCCTCTCAAATGTTCGGTTCCACTTAAAGCCTTTGCAGAAGAAATGGACTGTAAATCCTGCTGTAAAAGATTTTGCAACATTTAAAATCCTTCTAGTTATTAAACTAAGAAAAACTGTCTACCTTGAAACAACCCTTATTTTTGGAAAGGAACTATAACAGGTAATGTGAGCTGAAATTTTTGAGTAAGGAGAAGAAACATATGTAGAAATTGGCATTAAAATAATTAAAGTAAAGCACATTTGCTGTTTGTAATCATGTTGCAATTTGAACAACAGTTGAGGTTTAGATTTAAACAATATTCTGCAGTTTGAACAACGTAACAATACAATAGTATACAAAGGTCAAATTTACTGGAAATATTTTATGTTAAGCTGAACAGAACATGAGTATTTGAAAATGAAATATAAACTAGATTTTGGCATTCTCTTAATGTGCATTGTTTATGCTAGTACTGTAATACAGGTAAAATTGATTAACAAACTTATTAAAATTTTTAAAAGTATAGCTTAGTGTTCTCAACTCCAATGTTGATTAATGGCAATTTGTGGTTCTTATAGAACTCTGGCTATTAACATCTAAAACCTCAGTACATTGACATGAGAATTTTAAATTCACCCACCATCACACAGATCTACAGCATTCTAGTTAGATTTTCAGGGTGCTAAAAGTCCTCACAGGCAAACACACATGATAAAAAATGCTTGCCCTTTCATTTAGGTTAGCCTAGGTAATTTTACAACATTAATCTCACAGTCAGGCTGCTTGGCCTCCCCAGAACCAAGATGCTCATTTGCACCATCCCAGCAGCATGCTGAGCCACTCTTTGCTCCAGTGCTCATATTCATCTTGGTCCCCTGTCAGCTCACAGAGTTAAAGTGACCAAACCTGGTCTATTCCTCTCCCGCCGACACCCCCAAAAAAAAAAAAATGTTATCAGCATTATCTGTCTGGGGACTACTCTGAGATATGAGGAACAATTGCTAGGGCAGGGAGTCCAGGGCTACAAAAGGTGAGACATTTCAGGTAAGATGGAACCACTATTTCATATTATACCCTTCCAGGAAAGAAGATAATCCAACAGTTTTTTGGGACTCAGCACTTTCTTAAAAATTACTTTGGATCCCCATTTCAGTGTAAATTGTCACTCAGGTATCACCACACTGAAATTCGCATATTCAAAACTAAAATAAGCAATTTGGTTTGATTATACTTTACAGGGTAAGCAGATGGGTTGTGCTTTCCAGCTTCTGTGTCCAAGGAAAAATAGATGATAGCACTACAATAGCTACACCTCTAGTGAGAAGAAGAAAAATTTTAAATTCTATCTGGAACGCCTGAGTTTTAGACAGACGTCAGTAATCTGGCTGTACAAATGTAGCTGATGTTCTCTATTTAAGCTTTGAAATTTAGCATGCAGTTTCCAGTGCTCACTCTTCTCTTTATTAAGAAAGGAATGGAAAATTAAACATCCAGGAATGTTGCTTGAGTGGAAGTTCTAACCTTCTAAAAAACAATGTCTATTCAGTGACCTTGCATAATGTCTTTTTAGCAAAAGACGACTTTTTTCATTTAAATATTTCATTTAAATATATCTATATATATTTAACAGAAAAAAAATGGACGAAGCAAAAAAAGAGCATTTATTTCCCATCCTGTGCTGCCACCAGAAATGCAGAAATGATGTTCTCTCTGGAGACTAGGATTCTGCTGTTGACTAGTAGATCATTCCAGTAACTAAGGCAACAAAAGCCTCTGTTCTACTTAGAGGAAATTGGGGAGCTGGCCTAACATGATCTGTAGGTGGATCATATTTTGTTTTCTCTAAAGAACTCCATCCCACCCACTTCATGAACAGAGAACGCCCAGACACTTCCTGTTTGGGTCTCTCTGAGCACTAAGCCAGCACTAAATAATAAACTCATAAAGGGAATTAGGGCAGGTTGAAATTGGGATGGGCGATATAGTCTGCCTTGGCAATCATTCACAGCAACCTGAATCACATCCAGAACTGAGCTGGGCTTAGAGACTTCTATTTATGTAGTGATAGCTTTGAGTATAGAAACACTTTATGTAAGTATATTGTGTAGATTAAATAGGGTTTTTGTTTGTTTGTTTTCATGTATCTAAGTATTCAGAACCTTTATTCAAGCTTGGCAATGGATGTCATTAGGGGAGTGCTAGATGCAATAGTGTAATTATTATAAAACTGGTATTATGAAATATTTCAAATGTGTTTGCCAGTGATAAACCTTACATTGTATAACACCTGTTTTGATTGTTTGGGGTTCTTTATCAATTATTCAAGTTTTTGTTTCTTCACATTAAATAAACTATATATATTAATATGCAGCTCTTACTAGCAGCATAACTGATTCCAAAAGCCTGAAGACAGGGATGTGCTATATTAATCAACATCAAACCATGCAATTAACTACTCACTATGAACTTCAGAGTTGTTTCCATTTCTTCTGTACAGGACTGCTAACCATAGAGCAGTGTTCAGATGTGATAATTTTCAAGTATTTGTTCAATTCACTGTGATTTGTTAGCAAAATCAATTTATTCAAAGGTTGCCAGAGAAAGTAATAGACCCTTCAGGTGATCTGCCAGAGAAACTTTCTGTGATACTATTCTTAGAACTGCATCCTCTGTGTTTCTTTGTTATTAATACCTATTCTTGATCATATTGCAGGATTTTTTATTATTATTATTTATTTTATTTTATTTTAAACAGTGGTGTGCCTGATATCTTTTATCTTTCTCTTCTGGAAAAAATATTTTTGTTATCATTCTTAAAATTTCTTAAAATTTCTTATATTCCTTTCTCTGTTCCCTAGTATAATAATAACTGAAATAATTTGCACCTTAGACCGTGGTTCCCCACTGCCAGCTGCTGACTTTCTGTCAGAAAATGGACAGCACTGCCCTTTCCCTCCCTGCTTCTAACAGGACTCCTCAACTCCTTACCTTCCCCTGGCACCAAGACTGACAGGATTTCACATGAGTTGATTTACCTCACAAACTCACATTGCAAGAAATTAAGCCAGAAAAAAAAGTAGTTTTTATACTTTACTACTGCTCTAGTGAGCTAATTGGCTCATGAGAGAGTCTAGGGAATGCAGAAGTTGGCATGAAAGCCCAGAAGACAAAGGACAGGACCACACAGCTACAAACCAGAAATGGGAGGATGAGGTGGAAACAGGACTTCTTAATTTCAGCAGCAGCAAATTATTAGATCAGATGAACAGCTCATGGAGTCACTGCCTCCTGTGCATTTGCCAAAAATATGGCTTCAGCAGGCTATCATATGTCAGCATGCAACTACATCCAAACAGTTGACACTTCCTTTACATCACCACTTCAGTAACTGCCTTTTTCATAGATTTTTTTTTTTTTTTTGGAAAGCCAGTCTCTAGCAGGATGGAAGCTTTTTCTGTTATTTGCTTATTTGCATAACTATATATGTTATATGCTATGGTTTATGGATGGGTTTTGGCTGGATAGGAAAGAAAAATATTCCCTGTTACCCCATATTGTAGCTCTACATGTGAGTAGGGTAGGGAGCATCCATAGGGAAGGAGAGGAAGATGATCTCCATGGGATTGACAAGGGGCAGCCATGCTGCAAAGAAACTGGAAGTGTATAGTTCAAGAGGTATAGAAGATGGAAGATGAGAAAGTAGTGGTCTGATTAAGGCAGGAACACAACACTGCCCCAGAGTTGCAGGAGGAAGGCTCTCCTGGAGACCAGAGCTTTGCAGAACTTGTTGCAACGCAGAAAGCCAGCTGAGGCTGAAAGATGAGAAATACAGGATCTGAAGGTAGTGGCCCACCCTATTAGGACACAGTGAGCAGCAGGGGAATTGGCATTTGTGCTCTGAATTTCTATTAGTCTTCAATCAGAAAAGAAAAAACTCAGTTTTCAGTTTTTCAGAAATACAGAAGTATTTCAAAAGTTGTTTTGTTTTAGTTTCTATTCTAAAAAAAAAAAAAAAAAAGAAGAGAGAAAAAAACCTCTTTGGTGTGGTGGCTATTCTGACTGCAAGGAAGATGGGGAGGGAGGTTCATCCCAAAGTTCTGACTGATTTTTGGGAGCCAACCACAAGCAGAAAGCCCTCTAATATGTTTGCATGTTAGCCTTCTTGAACAGTGCTGTAATGGCAAGAAGTTCCCAAGAGAGCCTAAGCAGTGGTTTCAGCCCTCCCCCACTTCCAGCTGCACACTGTGCACTCTCACTGCTTTCCTTGTGTAAGCTGGGGTGGTCACTAGAACTGAACTGAGCCATTTTAACAAGCTCCATCAGCAGAAAAGTTAGCCCAACAAAACAAAAAGCTAAAAATGTCCTAAGTTGTTCTGGACTGAAGTCAAGAGACATTCACATGGAAAGGATGATCAGGAAAACATGGCAGTCAAGGCTTTACCCTGATTAGGAAAGCTTGGGAACTTCCGAGAATCAAGCTGATCTTGGTGTCTCGTCTAAATTCTGTAGAAAGATTTTTCAATAAACAGGCATGTGGCCTGACTAAATGATTGTTCATCCTGTCCACATGCCTCAGTTCCTGAGCTGTTGGGCTGCACATCTGTCCATGGGTGTGCTCCTAGGCTGCCCTGTCCATCAGGTGTTCAGCTACCAATTTGCATAACTGGTGAACTCTTAATTAGGTCAGTAATTGGCATTCCCCAAAACTGACTTCTTTGACTGCTTATCTCTGTGCAAACTAAAGTAGCTCCAACAAGTTGCTTTAAGCCATAATACTGCTTTTAAGTCCCACATCATCTGACTTGCCTATGCCCAGTTCTGATGCAGACACAGCTGCCTAGTGAGTCAGAAAGCAGTCATCAGGGTACTCAGTCTGAAAAACAAGGCAGGAGTTTATTTTAAAGGTTTTTATTTTATTTTTTCTCCCCTGGCATTTTCTTGTCTTGAAATACTTTAACCTTTTGTTCCCACTGAGGAGAAACGTGTTTTGTTTTTTTGGTGGGAGAGGGGATGGGATGGGAGTTACTGGAAAAATAAATTCCATCTTCAAGGCAGGCCTATCAAGTAACTTTAGAACAGCCTGCCCACCTGTTGTGGGTGTTTCCAAATTTTATTTGGCATGCTTTGCTGTGCAACTTCTTGCACTTTTATTACTGAAAATCTTATTCTAGTTTAGTTTATTAGGAACACCAACATTCAAGATGCTACACAGTACATCAGCTTATATAGAACACAAACTCAGATTCTGGGTAGATATCTTGAACATCAAGATCATTTGATCAGACATGTTGCAACTTATTTAGTAGGTCTTTACATTATGTGACCAGTGATTATAAATGATTATTTGTTATAACCAGAATAGTCTCTTTCATGTATTTAAATTAGGAGCGTATGGGTATCCACACCAGGCGGATCTGAAATTATGAAACATCTCAACACATGAGTTATAGCACACACTAACACTTTGCTGCTTGTGTGTGGGCAGAAATCATTTTGGTCATTCTCGAGTGGAAGCATGCGAAATGCCACCATTCAAACAAGACTAGCCAAAATACTGACATTTTTAGCATAAGGAACAGTCCTAGAGAATTACAAAGATTATGCACATATAATCTTTGAATTTCAGCAGAAGGATTATTGTCATAAATGACACTGGACAACTTTTCAAAGATACGTTATGGTACCAACAGAAGATGTACTTAATAGGAAAATCACGGTAAAATTCTGAAGTTTGAGATGTTCAAGTACCGTTTGGCCTTAAATCAACATTTTTTCTTTATTGTAAGAAACGGCATAATTTCATTTCCTGAGGATAATCACATAGTTTCTGTTCCTTTCTAGCCTGAAAATACCTAGTTCTGGAGGGAGAGATTCTTTTCTGTGGATGAATTCTTTAAATAAGCTACAGTGAGTTATAAATGCTGACTGCAGTTAAAGAGTTTCAACAAAGTAAATACTAAACTGCTTAGCTATCAAATGGACTAGAATACCTTTAGAAAGATGGAAATCCCTTTTTATTTTCTTCTAGTAAAGTTGCCTCTTGCAAGAAGCCTCCAGTGACAGCAAGCCTGGTGGGAGATGGGCACCCTAGTGCCCCCCACAGAAGGGAATGCGCAGCCACTGTCTCCTACCACTCTAGGACTAATGCTCAGCTCTGGCTTACCTTCCTTCATGCTCTCCCATGGCAGATTTTTCTCTTGCCTTGGCTTTGAGAAACTGCATAAATACAATAAATTTAGATCTGGTGGCAAAGAGGAGCCTCTCTCCTATTGCCCAAAACCACAAGCTTCCAGGCTCCATCCATGGAATCCACCACCCATCCAGCCACTCACTCACACTCCTTCCTTACATAGAGAACACAGCTGTTTCTCAAAACGCTCTGGGGTCCCTGTCCATCACCTCTTGTCATCTTTGATGCTACACAGTCATAATCTTCCTCCCACTGCTCCTTTACCCAGTGCTGAGGTGACTTTGCCAAAGATCACCTCTGAGGATGAGGCCACCCCCAGAATGAAGCACCAAATATTCCCCACAACCCAAACAAACGTGGACATTGTTTATCTGCTCCAATATTTACAATGCACTGCCAGTAATTTATCTGTCGTGCACTGGGGACCTAGCCCTACAATGCTGTGCAATACCTGGAACATTTCCAGTGTGATCTTCATAACCAAACTGACAGTAAAAGCTGAAATTTGGACTGATGAAGCATTAAAACTGGAACAATAAATAATAATAATTTAAAAAAAAAACTGCAAAAAAATGCAGAGCGAAAATAGTGCCACCAAAATACATAAATAAATAAGTAGATAAATAAATAAATCAACCAAGCAAGCAAAACTCTATAGAATCCCCACTTCTCTAGACAATTGGATATTTAAAGCAGAAATTTAGATAAAAGTCTCCAGACAAAATAGCATATGATAAGGTTAATTAAAGATTACCGTAACGGATAAGCACTGGAACTGTCTGTTAAAGTTTTTAATCTCTTAATGTTTTTTTCATTTTGCAAGCTTGAAGCTCATTTCATGCCCTAGAATTTTTAATATGTTATGAAATGCAACAATAATTCTAAAAGTCATTTGATAAAATATTGGAACATGATCAATCAAGTTACAAATAATATATTAATATACGACATTTTACCATAGGAAAGGAGCTTTTTTTTTTTTCTTTTTTGTCCTCTTTTTATATCATGAATACAAATGAAAATATAAATAGAAATTTAATTTATTCATACACTTTAGGGGAAAAAAAGACTATTCACTACAATATTCACTTATGAAATGCCTATTTTTTTCTCCTTCATACTAGTTCCAAAATTTAGGTCGCCATATATTCATGAATGTTTCTAATCTCTTTTTATGTTCAGGGAATGAAATAGGCTTCAAATTAGTATGTCATAAGTATGGAATGTATTCCCTGATATTTGGTTGTGGGGAATCCTTCCAGTGTTACAGAGTGACTTATACAGCAGCTGTGATCAAGATGTCTGTAAGTTTTTCTTTTCTGTGCTGTTTACCTGTTCAGAAACTCTTACTGGTTTAACATCTGAGCCAAAAAACAATCAAAATAGTAAGATTTGTATGTGTAGTGTTTGGGGGGGTGATGAGTGTCTTGTGGGGGTTTTGTGGCAATTTTTCAAGATTCTGGGAGACAAAATAGTGGAAAATTAAAAAAAAAAAAAAGATTTGCAAGAGTCCAGATGCAACTATCTGGGTCAGTTCTGTCTACTTAGGATAGGTTTGCAATGAATCAACACCATAATTTTGACATGAATCATCTCTCTAGTTTTTAAGAGACTGATGAGCTACCTCATCAGTGCTGCTCATTCTTAAAAGATTACAAAATGTAGCACAATCTGCATAAATCATCTGAATAAAGCAATATAAGTTATAAAATGCATTATTTTGTATTTATCAATTAAAAAAAAAAATTGCATTGAATTTACAGCTCTCTGTAGTGAGTTGTAAATTGGTGAAGTTGAACCATGGTTCAACCAGGTGAACCATGGTTCTCAATCAGTAAAGCTGCTGCTGACTTGTTTGAGCCATTTCTGTGACATTGCTAGTCCTTTGTTATGGACCACAGAGAGGCAAAACTTTGGATTTGGAAAACAGTGACAGGAAGAGATGGGATGGGAAGTGGGTAAACCAAGAATAAACACCAACTTTCCTCCACCAACTTTTCAGAATTCAAAGAATGTTAATACTAAAACCAGGATCTCTTTGAGACATTTCACTGAATATGGGTATACCTTTGGAGTCCAGGTGTTATCACAAAGCTGAAGGAATATGCAATGTGTCTCCAGTTCAGCTCTCAGTATTTTTTAAGCTTTTTTACCTTTCAACCTGAGGAAACACTGACTCATACCGTAATGTAGTGAGGAAGGAAAATTGTCAATGAAATGCTTCTTAGAGGATTCTTTTCCTTTTCTTTTTTTCTTTTTTTTTTTTTTTCCCTCTGCTAGAAACTAGATGTAGTGATCACATACAGATCTGTATTTACTTCAGTGCTACATTACTGTAACTGAAATTAGAATCTGGACTGAGATATTTGGTCTGTAGTTCTGAACTAGTAGGTATGCAAATAGGGTGTAAAATGTTGATATCTGTCATATCCAATAGTTCTGCTCCAGTGAAGCACATTCCTACATTAATTCCCTCCACAGACATCTTGTGTTGCTGACATTATCCTACTAAAAATGTCTTGGACCTTATGCCAACTGGCGTTACAGAAGCTAACATTTTGTTTGCCCAGATGAAGAGGGGAGCACTCACTACATTATTTTCCTTGGCTATTTTGGGCAACAATTCTCTTAATTGTTCCATTGCTCATGTAAGTAATTGACCTAGTTTTGTTTTTCTGAATCACACCTATGTGAGATACCAAAGCTACTGCAACAGAGTGAAAACAACACCAAATTTTATCAATTTCCTCATTTAAACGAGAAACAAAATGTGAAAGTGGCATCCTACTTTAAAACACTCCTAATATTTGTTCATAAGTTTCAATTTTGCTTTGTAAATGTTTTCTTCTGTTGATGATGAATTCGCTTTGCAACCTGATTTACAGTGAAAACTAATTTAAAATACCAAAACTGTCCACAGAACAAGAACAGTATTTTTCAAAAAGCTCAAAGATTGAGTACTCTATGATCGATCTTATGTATGTCATAGGTGAAACAGATATGAGCTATAAAGAGTTCTGGTGAATCCGGTTAATTAAATCCAGGGGAACAATTTCATTTATCTCAGATATATCACTAAGCCTTCACCTGATTTTTGTAATTCACAAACACACACAAAAAAATATTCTGTAATTTCCTTAAAAATAAGAATGCCTTATTGTCTTGAGCATCACAGCCTCACTTGTAAAATGAAATATCATGTTTTATGCCAGATTAGGACATGTTTGTACTTGAATTGGAGAAGATCAAGGTGGCAACTGAGGTGATTTTTTTTTCCATTGTCATCCTTTCTTTTCATTCAAGATAGATATAATACACAGGCATGATTTTATTGATGATACTCTGGGGAGTTTGCCATTGCTCTGTTGATATGTGAAACATAGCATTTAAAATATATCACATAATATTTATTGTTAACAAAAATTACACAAATATTTCATACAAGTAATTATTGCAATCATATTTGGCTTTCCCAAATATTTTGATTTTGAAAAAGAGGTCCACAACATAATTTTCCTTCCAGATAGGAGAAACTAATAAACTGGAGTGAAATCCAGGGTCCTGATTAAAATTCTGTTTCTTAATCGCAGTAATAAAAGTAGTAAGAAAATTACAGTTGTGCCTAGATTCATTATTATTCACATCCACTTCTTATGTTGTCATTCTCTGAATTGTTAAACAACTGTAAATGTTCACCTCAGAGAGAGCTGCACAGCAGTGATAGGGAAAAAGTAGAGATAATGTGTTTTCATGGTTTGTATAAAGCTGCTTATAACTTTCAGCATGATTATTTAGAAGCTGAATTAAATGTCTGGATGATACCATAACCTTTACACATCAAAATTTGTGAACAACCTACTCCCACCTTGGCCCTCAGAACTCTGTCAGACTCATCAAAACATTCCCAAAGGACTGTTCAGTGTACAAGATTTTTGTTATACTGGAATGATTTTCTGCTAATCTGAGTCAATGGAAGGTGCTTGTATGTGTTTGTTAGGAGATAATAGTCTCCAGATAGAATGGAAATAAATCTCAGTATAGGACTGAATGCTGTTTTCACAAAGTCATTCAAAAGGCCAGTGTAGGATGGACTCAGCCATAAACTCATAATAAACTCATGGCTTCATCCTCATTTAATCCATTAGGTGGACAGGTATTGAATGGATTTTAGCCATTAACATGTTACAATGGAGGAAAAATTTCAGTGTAGTTTTCAGCTTTGTTTTCCTTTTTTTTTTTTTTTTTTCCTAACCAAAATGTGTTCAGTTAAGCCTCTGTTCTGCAAATTTGGTGAAGAACTTACTCTAATGAGTAAAGGCTGGAATTCTGACGGCATTCAACGTGGGCCAAATAGGGGTTTAGTTAGTTAGTTAGTTTCCCCCTTCGGTTTGTTGTTTAAAGAAATGTCATTGGTATATTTCAATAAATGTATTTGTACAAGTCTGCTTTTAATTTCAGGAGATCCTAACTCCAGCTTCATCAGGCTTATCTTCGTGCTATTGCTGGATCTTTAATTCTTCTTTTGTTAGTCTCTTAAGAGTCTGTATAACTTTTAACAGGAATCTGGCTGAGCCAAAAAGGAAATCATCTCAATAATGCTGCATGCCAGTGCTTTGTGTACATCTCATTATCGCAATATGCTAAGTCAGTCAGAGGCTATGCATGATATTGAAAACACAAGAGGAAGTCCTTATGAAAGTAAAACTGTTCTTCGTAGTAGAAGACTGGTAGTTCAAAATCCTCCAGATGTCTGAGGGTTGATCAAAAATATAACAGCACTAGATATGCAGTTACTTACGGGACTGCTCTTTATCTCAATGTCATATTGATTTATTCTAAATATTTTGTCAAAGGTTCTGCATAAAATTGGGGGAAAAGTGGGATTGGGATTACTTTCGTCACTGTTAGAGCAAACAATTCAAAGCCTTACTGCCAAAAAGAGTAAATGTATTTGTGTTTTCCTCATCTTCATTTTTTAAACTGCTAACACCGTCATTCATTCTGAACACCCAGATTAGAAAGAGTAAAAATACCATTTATTCAAAAGACCTTCTGAAAACTTCATAGGAAAAGAGGAAGCCTTGCATTTATACTCGTAATCCCTTACCTCCTAACAACACTCATCTGCTGGAGAGAGAGAGTGTTGTAACATCTGGCTCAGCGTGGTAAGTTTTCATCTTCTGTTGGGAGGGCTGATGTCATGTAAGGAAGTCAGGGGAGCAGACTAACTATTGTAAATGAGAGGCAGCAGCGGTACTTATCCTGGGAGCTGGGACTCGTGGATAAGTTGAATGACTGCCTGCAGCCCCCATGTGTTGATTCTGGCCCATTAACCATCCTATTAATCTTCAAAAAGCTTTAAAGTGTGAGTGTTTGGGAGAGTGAATATAGGTGAGAATTTGCAGGTGTCATTCACATAGTACAGCCATCTTCCTCTCTCTTTTCAAAAAACAGTTCTAGTCTATTAAAGAACAAAAGGAAATTATTTCTACCACCATTTACCCTGTCTGAAATTTCTGAGAGTATCAGGATTTTTAATATTTTGCAAGACTGCAGTAAAGATGTAAAGGAACAGAAAGTAAGCTTATAAGAATCAGAAGAATATTTGTTTTGGAAAATTTATATGCTTCATTCAACCCACATCCTTTAACTTTCAGTTTTTGAGTGTCACCACAATATATACTGCTGCATGAGTCATCTCAGTCCTGTATCAACCAACATTTCAATTCTCTGTAATATTCTATTCTTTTGGGAAGGAACAAAGTATGAGAACTGGGCAATTTTAGGCAATTCAAAGGTTATACTATGCTTGACACCTGACTTCACTTTAGTAACACCTGCCTGAAGAATAATTAGCAGGCCACTTTTAAAGAAAGAACTTCCATACACCACAGATGGCATTTTTCATACCAGACAGGCAACGATGTATGTTGGAAGTAAGCCAAAATGTCTGCAAAAACTGTGAGAAATTCAAGACAGACATCTGAGTGAAAGGAAAGTTTTACCTTCCTCAACACCCCTACACACACACCCCCCCTCCAACATTCAGGAACATCTGTTCGAACCTACCTCTGTATAATGTGCTTTATTTTTCTTATCTACTAATGCTACAAATTATAGCAGAAGGAAAGCAGCATAGCAAGTTTCTTCTATATTGGTTATGAAACCTATGATTTAATTACATAATGTGATGACTTGCCAGCTATAGAAATCCAGTATTATATGACTCTTGTCAGAATCAAGAACAAAATTTTCTTAACTGGCTAGTAATATGGGGTCCTCAACTCACATTTCCATAAAGTGGTCCTAATTTCCAATGTGTACTCGAAACTTTGTTGAAATCAGGATACCGTGTGTCATAACAGAGGCACAAAGTCAACAGTCACTTTGGAAATTATTGGCTAATGTCTTAATCTTGGACTGCTCACTGATTTGTATGAACTTTTGTGTATACTTTGGGTTAAATCCAAATCCCTGTGAAATCCATCGTAATCTTTCCATTGCCATCCATAGGCTTTAGATGAGGTCCTTCGCTTCATTGGAAGAGGTTTTACTTCTTTCTTGCAAAAATATTCTATATAAAAAGAATCCTGAGAACTCTTCATAATATTCAGTCTTCAGAATCAAATACCTTATACATATATACTAGTTTTAGAAAGGTAACAAATCTATGTTGCATTTATTATCACTTATAAATTAAAATCTGTGAATTTTTCTGCAATTCCAAATAGGTATATGCATGAGAATTATAGAAATACATATTCAAAATTATTTACAATATGTCTTAATTACAATCTTTTTTTCCCCCCTGTTAGTTTTTACTCTCTTAAATGCATTTCTGTGGTGGTTGCATAAAAATTTTCTAAGGTCACTTTTCAAGACAAATTTTTAATTTGGGAAAATGCCCATTTCAGTATTTTTTCAGCTGTGCATGTGACTTTCTTGGCAAATAATGCAGTAAGCATTCAGAATAGGCATATTTCTAAAAAACCTTCAGTCCATAAGCAAAAATAAGTAGCATATACAATGTCTCTATATTAATATAGTGATACTAAAGATAAGAATATGTCTCTAAATACTAAATCACTTTCATTGTTATCTGCCATGTTCATTGCTTCGTATGGTTTTGCAGTTGAGATAGGTCAAACATGCACACTCTTACAATATGAAAGATATAATATTTTCATGTGATTATAAGACAAGAAAATTCTTAATGAAAACAGTTGTTGTGAAGTTTACTTGAAGGATGAGTGTATCTGAAACTTGTTGCTCATGAATTTAAAATAACTTTTTCCAAGGTTCATCATAATGGATGTTAAATTTTCAAAATCTATAAATACAATACAAACAGCAGAAAGTATTTATGGTCAAATTTTGTCTCTCTCTTGAGCGTAGACTAATAATTAGACATCACAACTTAATATTTAAATTCAAATACACAACCTTAATAGATTTAAACTTAGTAGGTAAAAAATGTATATAATAATGATATTTCTGCACCAAAAAAAAAAAAAAAAAAAAAAAAAGTATAGAAAGAACAGGGGTGTGGTAATATGCTTTATTCCAGGCAACAAGTCTTCTGAACAGAACTAATTCTGTCTCTATTATTAATTAATGTCCTGGATCTTTTTTTTTTTTCTATCTTATTTCAACTATATTTTTCATGTGTGGTTTGAAGAACTGTGTATTTACTCTTTTGTGTGAATCGTCTGTCAACAAAAGGATTCAGGGTCTCAGGAGTCATCACAGAAATCAGTCAAGGACCAAATAAGACAGGCAAAAAAAGAGAGAGAGAGACGGAGAGAGACAGAGAGAGAAGAATGATGAAGTTCTCAGAGCACAATTTGTAGGACACTGAAACTAATCCCAAAAGGCTTGCTGAGACATTGACATAAGGTGACCAGTACAAATTATTTGAGTCTCTTACAATTTGCCCAGTAAAAATATTTTGAAATTTACCCTTCTTCGAAGACTCTTTGGAGTCTATCTACAGAAAAGCACTGAAAACTAAAGGAACTATTATTACTTCCAACTATGACTATTATTTAATGAGCTCTTCATTTCCAACACTTCGCGGGGTCTTGTATAGTTGTTGATAATAACCAAGTTTAATGCCCAGATGATTGTTTCCAACTGAATGGAAGTAACGTTTCACCAAATTTCCACAGATAGGAGTAGTGACAGTTCAGATGCCAGGAAAAGGACAATGGCTAACAAACTTGCATGCAAAGCTTGGGCAGAAATAATAAATAACTGTGAATTCAGAAACTTCTAATACATTTGGAGTTTATACAGATGACTGCGATAATGTCTTATTATGCCATATGGAGGCCCTGTCTAACAGCCAGAGGCCTTAGATTACATTGAAATTGACTCCTATACTGCAGCTTTCAACTGTAACTTACATCAAAAACTATGGATCTTAAATGAAAATTGATAGAAATACATAAAAGCGAATGAGCTCTAGTAAATTCTTATTAATCTGAAGCAATCGTGTTCATCAGCCCTATGCCAGTTATTACAGCCTATCAGGTACATTACCTTTTTTGAGTTAATATAAATATCAGGTTGTGTACAGAATTCTTCCTTTCAATCCAAAAACATTGCATAATAATATTAAATTACAGTACATCATTGATTAAATATTACTCTTTAAAATTTCTCAAGTCTTGTAGCTGATCTTAAATACTGCATGTAAGCTATTAAATACAAGCTCACCCAAGAGACATAAACTGACTGAAGCCAGGAAATTCTAAACGAAGGCTGAAGCTGACTTTTTGTCCCTACCTTATATAACTATGTTTCCTCATAGCTACTAAGAGTGCATGTCCTAACCCTGTTTCTTTCTTTATTTGTACAAATAATATTATTGCAGCAGTCAGAGTCTTCATTTAAGAAAGCCAGATGCATAAACTACCTTGAAATGTGGTCCGTGGTGGAAGGACATAAGTATAGAATCACTCTTTAAGCTCTATTTTTGACTATTTTGGATCTGATGCAAATAAAAAGAAAAAAAAAAAGAAAAGAAAAGAAAAAAAAGGTTTAGGAAAGATAAGTATTTAATGAAAATCCCAAACTACTTCCATTGTGCTCACAATGGTGTTATTTTAACCATACCTCTTGAAGAGCTATTGCCAAAATAAACCTGAAAACAATGAAGCCATAGTAAACAAAAAGACAAAATGAAAAGTCAACAGACGTAAAGGAAGAGAAGGAAACCCTACAAATACTGTATAGACTTGTACCTCCAAGGCAGAAGAAAAAGAAAAAAAAAGAAAAAAAAAGAATTCCAATCATCTAACATGGCTGAAAATTAAACTGTTCAACATTACTCTTTTTTTCAGTCAGATTTTCTGTGTTTGTATATGGTCTGTCTCTGGCTTGGTGATATGCTGACAGTAAAGCATCAAAGAGCAGTGGGCTCTGGCAGACAAAGTAACAAAATTCATGAAGGCTAAGACACAAATGTGATTAGCCACTCTATATTATCAGGAACATGTATATTGTCGGGAATATATATATCTATATCTGTATTATCAGGAAAATATATAAATATATATCTACACCTATCTTATCAGGAAAAGATATAAAACAAATTAGGTTTCATACCACTTCATTCTGCCACCAAGTGCCTGCACAACCTTGGGGAAATCACAATCTTAGTGTATGAATGTGTCCATCTGTTAAATGGTATACTCTTAGCCATACTGTATGACTAGATTGGTAGAAGAACCCTCTGTTAGTCTGTAGACAGACAAAAAACATTAAATATAAAACAAAACTTCAAGTTTTGCCTTTATCCATAATTGTTCTCAGCAACAAAATTATGCTAATATTTTGATACAAAATCATAATATGTTGCAACAGCTGGTTGATCCCAGAGGCTTCCATAAGCTAGTTTTTGAGTAATTGGAGTGTTCAGAACAAGCCCGAACATATTCTGCACTGATGAGTCCTAAACAGACCTGCTACCCACAAACCAGTGTTAAAGAGCAGAGAGTTCACTGCTGCTCTGTGCGGCTTGAACATGAGCTAGCTGAAATCTGGAAGAAGCATGTCCGGACTTCTGTGAGGCTGTGCTTGTAAGTAAATTCCTTCAAACCCATGGTAGGAAGCTCACTGTGCTTAGACTTTATAGCTTCAACCTCTGCCAGTGTGCAATCTCTACACCATATTGCACTTTGCAAGGGTGTGCCCACAAAACAGTTGTTTAAAGCCACTGGAGGTCTTTAAATAGTCTACATCCAGTTAGCACCTTACAGCCACAAAGTCTTAACTGCTTTTAGAACATGGAAGATGATCAGTTTTTTTAGTCTCCTTTTCCCCCCACTCCCTCCACCCCTCCACCCCAAAATATAATGTTACATAATTTGGTGTTCTGTTTGAGGTTTATCTAAACAAAAACATCTAAGCAAAAATTCTCCTCGCACTTTAAATCCATTTGCATATTTCTTTCCCTTCTCTCAGCTCTTTAAATCCCAGCATATTCAGCTAAACTAAGGAAAAAAAAAAAAAAAAGAAAAAAAAAAAAGTCCATACTTCTCAAATGGAAAAACTTCTTCCTGGTAATGAGATTATTATAGCTCATGTTTGCCCTCATCACACATATTGGCTGCCTCCCCACTGCAAGTATCCTGATCAAATCACAGTGCCACTCACACAATAATATATCTCTCAAAATGCCTTAGGCTAGGAAGACATTTCAGGTAATGTAAATAAAGCACTTCCATTTGTTCTGTGAAGTGTCAGCTCAAACTTGCCTAAACACTTTTCAGGTTCAGTCTTAAACTGCATATGAAAGACAACTACAATTGATTCTGTAAGCCTGAAAAGGTACTTTTGGCAACTACAGTATAAGAAAGGTAATAATATTCTCTTACCTCTTTACTAGCTAAATGAGTCACATAAAATTTGACTAAGTCTCTGTTGTCAAAATGGGTGGTATTTCAAAATTCAAGATGATTTTTTTCAACTTTTTATTATATTTTTTTTTCATTTTGAAATTTAGCTACAGTTCACTTAGCAGGGAGAAAAACTAGTCAAGAATAAAAACTTTTAGTCTGGATCACCTTTTCTTCTTTTTTTTTTTCACTTTGATAATCACCAGCAGCATTCAAAAAAACTTTCCCATCCAGCCATCAAATGAAAAATACCAAATATTCACAAGCTTTGGCTTACTTCGCTATCCTGCTCACATTCTAAGCAATTTTGTATGGGAAAGGCATTTGAAAAAGAACTGAAAAACAAAAGCAAAACTCCGTAACTGCTGGAATCAATAAAATGCTCTGAAGTCTTCAAAGAAATGAATTACCCATTGCTTGGATATTTTAAACTAAAATGATCATGACAACAGTTAATGTGCAAGAAAGATCAAGCCTACAGTGGAAAGGATTTGGAGAACAGACTCAGAGCTCTTGATCATGTTTAACTTTTATGATGTCCTGCTGCTCCTCATAGCAGATCTCCAGTGAATGCTCACAAGGACATACACATTAGTTTCTTGCTCTTTTTTTCACCCTGCTCCTTCTACCACAGAACCCAGTCCAATTCATCTCCCAATTTTTTAGAGGTATTTTTGTTTTTTTCTTCTGAACAACTTTATTAAACAAAGGCGTGATCATGTAAGTGTGTGAGTTTCCTTATATTTATTCATTTTTAATCAATTTCAACAAGATCCAAAAAGTTAACCCTCTATATTTGTTTTAGATCTGGAAAAATGTTTGAACAGAGTCTTGTTGGTTTTGGCTGAAGATACCATTAGCTGCTAGATGCCTTTTTCCTGCTAAAGGAAAGAATTTTACAAATGGATCAAGGTAGAAGGTTTATACAAGATTAAAAACTTAAATCTGAAAATGTAACTTTGTGTTGTCCACAGGTGAAGCTCCAAAAGACCCAAGAAAGGCAGAACTACATAGGACTTTTGCAAAAAATGTTTTAAGTTTCCTATGAAATCATTGTAGAGAGACAAGAATTATTTAAAAAGGATTATTTATTAAACATTTTTCTTTACAAAGTACAATCAATGGTTTGCATTAAATTTTGGGTTTTGGTGTTTGCCTGTATGTACACAAAAGCTTATAACAGAAAATATGTCTTGATTTAACATGTGGGACACAATACTGAGTTACTTTCATATTTTGATTCCTACCAACATAAGCAGTTGATAACAACTTTCATTTTATTTGCTGTTTTTTAAACTGAAGATGAAGCAACAACATTTCTGCAGAGTGTCGGTATTTATCAACGTACTCAGTGATGACAAAGTAGAAATGAATAATCTTTTAGGGGTGGTTCCACTGAGCATGAGTGGAACTTGAAAATTTTCTGGCAGGTTACTGGACTATCCTTATGATCCTAAAAGTCATTTTTGCAGTTATAAGATAAGAAGAATTGAGGAGCTAGGTAAGTTTAATAATACCCTATTAGCAGCAGTTGATAGTAAATGCAACATAACATTTGTTTTGTCTGTCATACAAGGACGTGTCCTAGCAGACACTATTGTATTGTTCTCTACTTGAACAAAAAGTATCTGCATGTATTGTATGTCTTTGGAGAAACAAAACAAAAATAAAGAGACAAAAAGCCATTTATTGTCATGAGTGACTATTGCCATCAGCTAATATGAATGCATTGCTAAAATTAGTGAAGACAGGAAAATGCTGTAAGGTAAATATATACAGAGTTAAAATACATTTCTTATCCACTAGATAGTGATTTTGTGGCACTGTGGTTTTCAGAATATAACGTCTGTTGAGAGCAATGTAATTTTCAGTGCAAGCTAAAGCAAAAATACCTGCCCGCTGTCATGAACAAGACAAACAAATCTGGAATGTTCAAAGTAAGTTCTTCTTCCACTTCTCCACACTTGAGGCACCTTTAAGACATGGCACTTACTGTAAACCATCTAGAAATCAAGAAAAGCAGACACAATAAGCCTGAATCTTCCATAACAACTCTAAAAATCACTGCCAGAGTCACTTGCATACGTAAACGATGCCTGTGTAAGGCTTGCCAGCAAAGCATCTTTCCTGAGAACGGAGCTGGGACACTCTCTGTATATCATAAGTGTGCATGCTCAGAGCTGTGATCACTGTCATGGCTGTCGTCGTTCGCTAGTGAGTCCCCTGTGTGCTGGAGACCAGCTGCCCCAATGCCAGAGAGCTCGGAGGGGAGCAGTGTGCCCTTTTTCACATTCACCAGTTCCTTTTCCCGGGCTGCTGCCCCTTGCTGGCCCCCTTTTACCCGCTTCCACTTCATCCGTCTGTTCTGGAACCAAACTTTTACCTTTGTGGAAGAAAAACAAAACAAGAAAATAGAAATGGGGTCACTGGTTGGTAATGATCTTCCTAGATAAGTACAACACTGTCTGTTTGGTAAAAAGCACAGCAAGAGCTCTCTGAGGAGTGAGGGATCAAGTTTGGGATGTGATGTGAGTGCTAGGGATGTGAGGGTAATGACCACAGAGGATGGAAAAGGGTTACTACATCAATAAGGCTGCAGGACCAGCTGCAGTATGCATCACTGCTGTTGTGCACTCCACAGAAAGACCTCAGAACCCTTTAGAAAACATTGGAGAGTTAACATGCTCTTGGAGAATGCATTAATTCTGCAGGTAGAGATGTGGAATAAATTCAGATGAGAATGGAGAAGAAATTCAGGGCATGAAAGATTAAAAATATATCTTCACATTTGAAGTCACATTTAACCCTGAGATTTTACTCCAGATGAAACTCATTTCCCCTCCTTTCCTTCTCTGTATAGAAATATATGGAAAAAAAAAGTAAACCTAAATTATTTGCACAGTTCCAAAGAACCAAAAGTACCAGCACTGCAAACCACAAGGACTTTTTTCAATAGTCAAAAGGAAAAAAAAAAAAAGGATGTGCATTGCATCTGTCAAATATATTAGACAATATTAGATCAGATTAGACGCTGATTTCAAATCAGCTTAAAATGCTGTCACTGAAAGTACTATTTGTGAATGAGGAGAAGATTTTGGGGGTTGATCCATTTAGAGTTAATGTTGTTAAAAAAAATCATACATGTATGTCTGCAACTCTTAATAGGAAGGTTCCACAGGAAAAAAAAAATAATATCTGCAACTTTTCCCTTGGAAAGAAAGCAAGTAAGCTTGCAATGTCAGTGTATCCTTTGCTGTGTATAGCAGAATGTGTTTCAGAGTTTTAAAAGAAACAGCAAGGATCAGTCACAGCAGGACATATTGTACAACATGAGTAATAGAGCCACAAAAATGCTGTTTTTCTGAATCTGTCTTATACATCCAGGAAACATCCCAGTGTTTAACCTTTAACATCACTTTGAATTTTACATTAAAACTTTATTACAATTGAATTGATAGTTGACTTCACTATTTATATGTACACATGTGGGAAGGAAGAAAGGTGTATTTGTGGTGTGTTTTTTTTGTTTTGTTTTGTTTTGTTTTTTATAGTCTATGTTCCTGTTAAAGCCAATGTGGGCTGTTAAAGCCAATCACTTGGGAACACAGCAAAATGATTCCAGGTTAGTTAAGAGCCTTAAAGCCTAGCACATCCTTTCCTTTAGTCATCTCAATAGAACCAAAGCATCTGGTTTGTACAGTGAAATGAGTGTAAAGGGGAAGGTATTTGGTACTGGCTGCTGTGATGTTGGGAATTATCACACTCGGGTCACGTATCAGAGATGTCCGTTGAAACTGTTTTCAAAAGGGTGCAACACTGGTACAGAATTGGCAGCTCTCTGGGAGAACTTAAGATGACAGTTTGTTTATTTATTTATTTAAGACAATGAAGTTTCCCTTGTAAAAGCCAAAACTACACTGTTGCCAGAAAATGTAGTAAATGCAACTGCAGGCACAATCCAAACACCAAAAATCAATAGACTTTGAATTCAGTCTGGTACCACAGAATATTATCACTCTTCTTCTGACAAAAGGGCCTATAAACTTGTATTCAATAAAAAGAAATTACAGGATTGGAGAGATGTTTTAATGATCTAAGCAATTCTCAGAATGTTTCTATGCCCTTAAACAAAAACAAAATGATGATACATACCAGGAATGTATCATATAAAAAAAAAAAAATGTTTCAATGCATAACGTGAATTCCACCTATTTTAATTTTAACTGCAATATCCACTATAAATAAGAGAGACCTGGGCATGTCACCACCCATATGCATCCATTTCTTTTTTGGCTACTTAAGAAACTGAAGCTTATAATTTTAATAAATTATTCTTTTTTTTTCCTTATATATATATATATATATTTATAATGTGAACCACTTTACAAAATTGCAGCACAGACAAGTCTCTCTCCTTCAACATTAAAATCAGGAGAACTGAGTGGCACCAGCTTCCAGGCAATGAGCTTCCAGGCAATGAGACAGTCAGGGGAGTACCTCTTATCACTGGTGAAAATTAAAAGAAAAGAAAAGAAAAGAAAAGAAAAGAAAAGAAAAGAAAAGAAAAGAAAAGAAAAGAAAAGAAAAGAAAAGAAAAGAAAAGAAAAGAAAAGAAAAGAAAAGAAAAGAAAAGAAAAGAAAAGAAAAGAAAAGAAAAGAAAAGAAAAGAAAAGAAAAGAAAAGAAAAGAAAAGAAAAGAAAAGAAAAGAAAAGAAAAGAAAAGAAAAGAAAAGAAAAGAAAAGAAAAGAAAAAAGAAAGAAAGAAAGAAAGAGAGAAAGAAAGAAAGAAAGCTTTATTTCTTTTTTGTTGTTAATAACTTCAAATAATTTACAACTGGTTTACTTAAAGAATATCAAACAAACAAAAACAATCATTATTTGGTATGCCAAAGATTATTTTCAAAGGATAGAATTAATTATAGTTAAGTTTATTATTAAAAATGTTGTGAGTTTATTTTTATGTAATTTAAGGGAATACTTTAGGTATTCTTTATATATATATATTCTTTATGTCCTCCATTTTAAAATACTGAAATCCACTTTTGACCAGATCCAAAGTACATTAATGTTAGTGGGAGTTTTCCCACTGAGTTCAACGAACTCTAGATGAGGCCCTTAATGCCCAAGTGCTAATAATATGAGACAAGTCCTTCACTTGTTATTTCCTCTGAAGATCAAATTCAGATATAGGAATTCTGAACTTCCTTTGGAGCTGAAGAGTCAATTATGGTGGGCAGAGTAGTTACTGATATGTGATCCATCTATATTTTTGTAATGGAAAGGAAGTGAAGCAAACTGTGTGAATGAAGTGATAATTTATTTGAAGTAATGGAAAACTGTGTTTTTCAATTGCCCAGATCGTTTGAAACTTACAGGTGTTGCACAAAACATGCATCAGAACAAAAAAAACTCAGAAAGGTTGCGGGGGGGGGGGGAGGGGAGCGGGGGGGGAGGGGGGGAAGGGGCAGGGAAGGAAGGGAGAGAGAGAAAGAGAGGTGTGTGTGTGTGTGGAGAATGTGAATGAAAGAAAAATAATGAAATTCATATATGAGCGAGAGAGGGAAAGTGGATAATGAAGTGAACTTCAAAAATTCTTGAACATTTTTCCATTGAAAAAAATAGTTTTTCCTATGTACAACTTCTGGAAAAAAAAAAAAAAGTCCTTTTAAAGCAATTTATATATCTACAGTGACAAACTTGACACTGTAGGAGCTGTTTTATTCTGTTTTAGTTAGCTCCAGCAGGAGCCAAGGGTGCTCACCACCTCCCAGAATCAGGATCTGAGTGCCTATTATTTATTAAAATGCACTCCCTCTTCTCCACCCTCTGACTAGCACGGCTTAACTATATAGAGCAAGCATATGTATAGATGGAAAACAAAGGAAGTGAAGGGAAATGAATAATATTAAAGATGATGGTAGCATTAACAGCTGTTTCTAAATCAGCACTTATGAGCCAGTCTATTGAGCACATCTGCTTACTGGCACGAAAGCATAGCATCTTTTCCCTTAGTCAACAAGTTGTTTAGCATCTGCATCTCCACATCTGATGATTAGACTGTTACTTAAGATACAAGTAAGATTTCACGTTACAGGTCTCCTGATTTACAAAAGAAATGTTTTTGCTGTGAACAATTTTTTTAAGGAGTAGCCTGAAGGAATCATGGGACAAGATTCAGAAGAAGAGTGCTGACATTGTTGATGTCTACATTACTAAGTTATCAATATATACTTAGGATATACAGGTAATTAATAGGCTTAAGAGCCACACTATATGCTGTCTTGCCCATGTATCTTCAATATAACTTCATGACGTGGATGGACATCAGTGTATCATTTTGGTTCCAAATGAGCATATCACCTCAACGTCTGATTTAATACTCCTTCTTTAGTGGAGCCCTTCAGTCACATTAAAATTAAGAATAGTTGCCATGCTCTGTAGAACATTTCCTCTTGATGTGGGATTTTAGCATTCTACACTTATAGAGAAAAGCTAAACAGATATTTTCTACCATTAATGGTTATTTCTTAATAAAGACATTCTTGTCCGACAAATGAAAGAATGACTGCATTCAAACAACATAACTACTGCAGTTGCAATGTTTTCTTTTTTCTTTCAATAAATATAAATTTCTCTTTCAAAATGCTCTTTTCTAAAATCTTATCTAAAATTAAGTTTTCTATTCCAGATTTTAGTGGTATGAGTCCCAAACAAGGTATAAGGCATTGATACCTCACAAACCTGAAAAGTTAGAAACAAGAGGGCTGCACCATTCAAGACTGTTATTTTGCTATAAGGGATACATATTTCTAAGCATGAGCCTTTGAAGTCAGTATTCCAAATTCCATGTGTTTTATTACAACTAAATGATGTGTCAAGAAGACCAAATCACTAAGTCTTTTAAGTCTCCTGCCCCACGTCAGCCATTGTCCTTTTTCTTTTATTGTTATTTTTTTAATCTATCAATTGACTTTCCTCTAATACAGGTAAACATAACACAAATAATTCTGATTTTTAATAAATGAAAAGTTTACTTCTGGACTTTCTTTGGCTTTGAAAATGTTCCTGTTATTTTTAGATAGTACATTTATGCTGCCAAGTTTTAAAGAAAGTGAAATTCCTGAACTTTACAGAAATCACTGGTGTTATACAGCTGAAACTTACCATCTTCGTATATAGAGAGACAGCATTTTCATAACAATTTATTCAAAACACTTATAAAAACAAGTAGGAATAGAAAAAAAAAAAAAAAGAGCAGGTTTCTTTTCCCTATTTAGTCTATGAATAAAAATAAGAGCATCATAGAATGACAGAATGGTTTGTGTTTGAAGGGATACCTTCCACTAGGTCAGTTGCAATTACCAAATCTATTAATTTAAAATTATTTTTAAAATTTAAGTTATTCATTTAAAATATTTATAGAAACAGTAGCAGGAGTTATCAGTTTAATAACTAAAGATAACATGAGATTTTAAATAGTTTGACACATGGGAGAGTAAGTTAAGGTAGTTAGTCTTAAAAACCTTAAATATATTTTAAATTTCAAACCAGTTTAAATATATGTCTGAGTATTAAATGTCTTCCTGGTTATTATAAAATAGTACAAAATAGTTAATTATAAAATTAGCTATTATAAAATAGTACAAAACATATAAATTGGAAAAAATTAACCTTTCTAAATTACTGAGTGGCACCAGAACCTTCTGATTAAAATTGATTTAGTCACCTTCTCACTGCTCCATGTTATGTTACAGGACTTTGCACTGAATGCACACAAGTGCTTTGCAGCAGCTGCTGAGAAAAAGGGGAGTTTTGGCAGGTGCACAAAGGACAGCTGGAACTTTTGGCACCCAGGAAGGTGTAGGAGGGAGTTCTGGTTTTTTGTTACATAGAAGTCAGTTGAGGTTTGGGTACTGCTTAGGTGATACATTCTCCTTTTTACCTCCCACATTTAGACAGGGATGGAATAGACATTATATTTCAGAGGACGGCAGTGATAAAAGTATTTCATTCTATTTTCAGAAGTCTTTGACAGCACAGTTGTTTCCCTCAACTCCATTCAAAGAAGTATCGGCTTCTCTACCACTGATCTTCAAAATTCATTTCATGATCAGAGCTAACAGCTAACCTTCCTTATTCAAAACCTCTCTGCACTAGGTTTCAGGGTTAATACACTTTTAAGGTTGCTTTGTTCTACTGACTTGTTGTACATAATCTAAGGGAGTATTTTTGACAAAATTAGTCTCTCTGCTTTGTCCAGAGGCAAAGAGACTATCTGTGGGGCTACTGCTAGAACTCCCTGTGCCTTATTCTCCTATAACACATCTTTTGGGGGCCTACCTTCATCCAATTCTTTGAATATATATTTAAATCTACAAAGGAAACACATGGTAGAAATCTAATTTGTGGGGAACATCATCTTGAGCTAGTTTGCCTTTTCTTTGCATAGACACCCACTTGCATGAATTACCCTCATGCAGAGCATTTTATTTCATGAGATAAAAAAAATCTAACTTGCATTATTCTGCACCCATTTTGCACAAGTAAACAGAGTGTGAAAGTTACAAGGTAGTGTGTAATCAAGACTGGCTTTTAGCTGAGTATGCTGATGTTTTTCTCTGCTACCACTTTAGGATGAAGAAAGTTAAATGAAAAGGAAAGTTAAGAAGCTGACTCAGCAGAAAACAATCTACTAGCCCATGACAGTTCTTCGTGACTCTCTGACTTTGGAAACCATCTCCCTGCCCAAGAGAGAAGCAGCCTCACTTGTATTCGTTTAAGCACAGTTCATTACTTGAATTCTGGAGGTTGTTTTTTTGTTTGTTTGTTTGTTTGTTTGTTTTGCTTTCCAAAACAACCCAATCCTGAGTCTTTTGATGATAAACTAGACCAAAGTCAACATCCAGTTTTAAAGCTATTAAACCTCAAGAAGCTGCAGCTATTTTCAGCAGGGCATCCCTGAGGGGAAGGAACTAGTGAAACCAGAAAGAGATTCTACAGTTTTTCAATTTCCTGCATAAAAAATAAAAAATGAATAAAAACAAACAAAAAAAAAAAAACAAATAAAAGCATCAAAACCAAAACAAACCCAAAAAGAAACAAAAAAAAAACTCCTGACTTTTTTTTTTTTTTTTTTTAAGTGACCATAAATGACAAACCTATCTCCATCTTGAATGGGTGAAAAAACAAGCCACATTTTCCTTAGACTTGTGTTTAAGAAAGGGTTGGGTTAGGGGACAGCAGTCTTTCTTTGTAAAAGTAGCCATATGAGCTGCTGATATTTCTGTCTATATCACATACATTGCTTGGCAGAAACAGAGGTTTCTCCCCACTCAGAACCTCATGCGGTTTCTCTGCAGGTGTAGGGTCCATTCACAAGTAACAGCTTGAGGCACTTGGATCTTTGCACATGGAATTGCCTGTTTGAATTCAATCAATACTGCAACAGTAAGTATGCTGTTTGAAGTTTTGCCATGTACTTTTTTTTTTTTTTAAGAATTACCATACAAATCAAAATTATGCACAAGATATAATTATGTTTGCGAGTAGCATTCTTTCCTAACAAAGAACAAACTGAGTTAGCACAGTAACTTTTACTGCTGGTTTTTATATTGCTCAAGACAAATACAAAGGTATTACTGAGTTTTATTTTATTAAGTGTTACTCTTAACAAAGAGTGTTACTCTTTGTTTAAACAAACAATCCAAAGGATTTCAAGCTACTCAGGCTCATTAGTATAGTGCATATAGAGAGTGCTTAACAAGTGGAAGCTTGGAATGAGCAGCTGCCTTTCAGAGAGGATTTGACAGCAAAATCAATCAGACAGATATGGTCAACTATGTTATATCAACCTACACTTTCATTTTGTTTGAAAATACACAGGGAATAATTTCACCACCTAACCTTAGAAATCCAACTTCCTAAACTGGGAAGTTAGGCATGCCATGGAGAGATGTTCATAGAGAGACATGGACTCCTCCAGAGGTGGTTCAGAACAAATGGCCAATTGAGAGGCATTGAACTCTCTGGTGGAGCCTTTCTCACCCCAGTAACTATTATTTTATCACTCAAGTTCAGCGCCTAAAAAATGCTTTGACTGACCTCATCTGAGCTCTGCAATGCTGAAATGGATTTTAATCAAGTCACTTGTGATCCAAGATAACCTTTGTATGGGAAAAACCTTTCTAATGGAAAATTTCTCTTATGTTTATAATTGTAACTATTTAGTATTCCAATGTGTCTTATGGTTCCACTGCCCTAGGTAATCTATCAACATTGTCTAAAAGCATTTAAATAATAATGATACCTGCTTCTTGTTCTCATAGAAAGGGACATTAAAAGATTCTTCTTTTGTCACTCTATCCATGTTGTTATGACATATGTGGAAACCAAAAACAGATGCAAAAGCACTCTTCATTTTGACCAAATGTGTTCCTTGTCAATGCAAAATCAAAGGTTTCAGGCATTTTATAAATTATTGGTGGCTTCTGGGTGGATACTGGAAGTTAAAGTTAAGAAGAAACAAACCTTCGCATTGCCATCAGCAAAATTTAATCTGACTAGGTGGGATTTTCCGTTTATGTTGGCAAACAGAAGCATTACGTATTTGGACTGTTTATTCCGGTAACCTGAGCTAGCCTGCAGAACTGCAACATAGCTCTTTTGATTAGCTCCATGCAAAAAGATCTTGTGAGGTGGAAAGATCTCCTACTCTTTCTATATTTGGCAGGATCAACTCCATAAAAAAGTCTATTTTGCCACGCCTCTGATACCCCACTGCAGCTGCTTCCTCTCTTCATCCCACAGCGAGATATTAAAAAGTTTGGATGGAACCTTCTCCAAGTTTATCTGGATGTACAAAAAAGCCAAGAATGCACTTGTCAAGGTTACAAATATCTAGGGAGCTAGCGTAGTTTTTAGTCTAACTGGCTTTTGAAAATATAATAGAGGTCTGCTAGCTGAAAATTAACTGCCGGTTGAGCAGGGATTGTGAGTGCACTCTATAGGAGATGGAGCAGGAATTATAAGTACCTGTACTGCTGGAATTCTTACAGTACCTTAATAGAGCCATCCTACCACCAGATGTGCTTATAATGCTCTCAAAGTGCACTCTATATCTAGGCATTTGAGGCACTTACTTCATTTCATTCTCCTGTCTTGTAACTCAGGTTTCCTTTTTAGGGAGTGATAGGATTAATTCCTTTTCTTGATCCATATGCTGTGTGTGTGTTTTTGTTTTTGTTTTGTTTTGTTTTTTAATTATTATTTTTGTGAGATGGCCTTCTATGGGTCATTTATGTTTGAATTGATCTTGTAAGTTGTTTCAAGAGTCAAATGGAGCCTTACTTTGATGACTATAGAAAACTTTAATACCCTTATATAGCTTTTAATATGGTCAAACATATGTTTTTTCTACAGCTTGTTTAAATGCCAGAAAGGTAATTATGAAGTGTTAGTTGGTCGGTGCCTCTTTTAAACTGCAACATATGGTTGAAATTAGCACTACAGTCAAGAAGAAGATAGAGCTTTTTTGAGATAATAGGCTCCATGATTTCTCTCTCATCTTGGGAAATAACTGAAAGTTGTAACTTTAGGATGACCCAACAATACTTTCCTTTGATTCATTTTTGTTCCTCTGCCCTCTTAATAATATGATGGTTGTCATTAAATAAGAATTAAAATAAGAATAAAACAATAATGAAAACAGTTAAAAAAAAAATCAGAGAATCATAGAATATCCTGAGTTGGAAGGGACCCATAAAGATCATTGAGTCCAACTCCTGAATATGCTAGAATATGCATTTTGGTCTCAAACCTAATTTCTGAGGGGATATACTAGTTTGATGATGATTACTGCTATTTTATATCATTGTATGATCTGTCACAAGTTTCAGTTCTCTTTGTGCAAACTCGGTGTTTCATGAGAAATCAAGAAAGCTTGCAGCATAAATAGGTATAACAGCCTGTGATGAGACAGATATTATAACTACTCACAAGTTCAAAATTTTTGAAGAAAAGAACTACTGTCTACCAGTTACCATTTTTTGCAAAGCAGCCTTTGAGGTAAAAATAGGCTAGGGAAACTATTTCAGAAATAGTAATTCTCTTAAAAGGCTATGTCACTGAAGAGAGTGATTTGGGAAACCCCATCAACATATTTTAATTTAGTCATAATTATTTTTAGAGAACAGACTGTTTTCTTGTATATATATAAGATTGGTATCAAATCTGATCTCCTCAGCTGGAA
This sequence comes from Anser brachyrhynchus, assembly GCF_964034855.1. Lineage (NCBI taxonomy): Eukaryota > Metazoa > Chordata > Aves > Anseriformes > Anatidae > Anser > Anser brachyrhynchus. The sequence goes on from NC_137695.1 coordinate 31,345,737, forward strand.
CAGCTAGTAAAAGAAAGTAATAACAGTAGTATGTAAACAAATAGGTACAGTTATTCCATTCAAGAATAATCATTCATTCTGCTAATGATGAAAAAGACAGGTCCTGCATATGAGTTCAGGTTTGCTGAAAAATAAAGAAATATTAGTCTGACAGCTGGTTTATACTGGAGGGGTGTTTTGGTTTGGTTATTTTATAAGTCACTGAAGCATTTCTATAAAACAAGTATGCAAAAAGATTCAAGCCTTTTGATTTACTGCATTAAGCTTTTGAAGACTGCCATATACCATGCAAACCCATGCCCAGTTCCATGCCTATTCACACTATTTTCCCATCAAAGCAAAGTATTTGATTTCAAAAAGAGACATTTCAAACTGACAACATTGGAAGTGACAACATGACTTGGCTCAGTGTGATTCAGAAACCGAAAACTATGCCCAGATTTTTCTCTCAATTTTCTTTTTGTTTTGGATTAACAATATAGTTTTTATGTTATCCTTTTTTTTTTTTTTCTCTCAGAAATTTTATTGTGGCAAGATATGGAACTGGATAAATATTTTGCCTTTCATAAGTAAGGGTGACTTTAAGCAGGAAGACAGGAAGGAAGACAAAAAAGCAGGAAGGAAGGGAGTTATCTCTAGCAGCTCAGTTGTCATTCAGATAATCTGGGAAAGCAGCAAAGAATTAGATTAGATAATTAGATATACTAATTATAATTCCATAGAAATTATCACAACTGTCAACATAATGCATAGAACTGACATTACGTGACAGCCAGAAAACAGCATGTGCTCCCATAACTTAAATGAATTCTCCACACTTGTGTTGCATAGGCTGCCTTTTCTCCCCCAGAGACAATATTCAAATGCTTTTAATTTATCTGCTTCCTTTAAAATAGTCTCTTCATTTAGTTACACTACTCAACCTGACCAAAGAAAAAATAAAGAATTTATCAGGGAGAATAATTAAATTCCAGGCCAAATTCACCACTGCTAAAAATGGGGGTATGTTTTCTGAAGTCAGCTGACTGATTGGCATAAAATTGCACAGCAGATATTTTTAATTTTGTTGTTTCTCAGTTCTACAAAGCCTTTACCCTTTTCACTGAGATTAAAATTAATTCCTCCTCCCCTTAGCTGTCAAAATGAGGTGTGGAAGTTAATCTAATTGTCTAGGCTAACCTTACTCAGGTGGAACGAAAAAGAAAAAGGCAAAATTTGATCAGTTGATAAAAAATCATGTGCTTTATAAACATAAATATATCTAAGTAGATTAAAATGACCCAGTGGAACCTGGTAACATTTTCACGTCAAACAAGAAACTGCTGGTTTCTGCTTGATGAGTTGGAAGGGAAAGGATTTCTATAGAAACCTTCAGAGAAACTGTTGTTTCATTCACTTGTGTGACTGAATGAATGTTCATGTATAGAAAAGGATGGATTCTAACTGAGATGTCTATTTATATAAGATGCTAATGAAGCTCAAGGCAATTGATTTAAAAACTTCTTATATCTAGAGTTCACAAATCATGGTGTTATCATCAAACATGGTCAGCATAAGTATCTGCATATATAGTTCTTCTCCAGATATTCACCAAATATTATTATCACAATAGGGTGATCTGATGATTATGCACACATATATACATTGACATCTCTACTCAATGTCATCTTAACACTTTCCCTTGAATACATCATCAACTTACTCACTATCTTAAGCAATTCCTCAATCTATCATGGATTCTTGAAGACAGGAGGACCATCTATCTATGGGCAAAGGTCTTTCAACTTCAGTGATAAAACAGTACGTAACATTTCATCAGACTTGATGTGCTTGGGTCCAGTATTCTAAATGCTTTTAAAAAAAAAAAAAACATTTTTAAAATGCTTATATTGGTGTAATTACTATTTGAGATGTGACTTGACTACCCATTTAGTGTGTTGGGATGAGGTTCTGAAACACTCCGGTACATACTTAACATGAATATTTCCATTAGAAATCAATGTGACAACATGCATGATGAAACTTGAGCATGTGCAGAAGTGTTTCCCGGACTAGGGTTTGGTGAGCAGGAAACCAATAACAGTGATAAGAAATTCCATCATCTCCTCTGCTTTCACAGCACAGGGTAAGATAAAGTGGTTAAAAATGCTTGTATTCCAGTTTTGCTGGTGTTCCCATTCTTGCTGCCATCTGGAAACAGGATGTTCAGAAACTCTGGACAAATGGCAACTGCATATATTTAATAGACTAAAACAAGATGCTCATATTTGTTGCATGCAGGCAAAATGACTGCTTGCACATGCTGTACTTGGTCCTACCACTTTTTCAGCCACATTAGTGTGGACAGACTAGAAAAGATGTGCACCAGTTTAACAGATATATTATTTGTGCCTTTGTCTTCCATCTCTTTCTCCAAGATGAATCAAGTCTGTAGCTGGTAAATGTAAAAATAGAAAACACTTGCATAAAATATAATAGACGTGTATCTTTTTGGTATAAACATTCAATCTGATATATTGATATATTTATAATTAACATAAGAGCTCTGCTTTGAAAAGCTACTAACCACTAAATATAATAAATATTGATCAAGTATTTGAAGTTCATTATTTTGCATCAGTACCTGTCTTTCAGTGAGGTCAAGGTTTACTGCTATCTCATACCGCCTCAGCCTGGTCAAATAGTTATGATGAGCAAATTCTGCTTCTAGCTCTCTGATTTGTTCCTTGGTGAAAGCTGTCCTTTCCTTCCTGGGTTTACTGTTGACCTCTGACTTGTAGTTTCCTTCTTGGGAATCTGGAAAAAAAAAAATGACATATTGAAATATTGAGAAGTGTATAGCTAAATAAGAAACAACCTCAAAGTTAACATGCCTGTCTTCCACATAAGTTAAATTCTTCAAACTTTCTTCTCAGAAACACACCTTTGCCTTTATACCTATGGATGCTTCCCTGTAAATCAGGAAAGCTTCAGTAATTGTGACAGACATGAACTGCTGCTTCCATTCATGCACATCAAACATTAGCTCTAAAACCTTGCAGTGTTTCATTTCCGTAATGGTTCTCTGTAGAAGTTCTGCAAAGCTTCAACTCTTTCCCATTTCTGGCAACTCTCAGTGCATCCAACCATTGCAGGATGTGTGTCTTTTGAGTATTGTTTTAATGAGTAATACTTTAAGAATTGCTAACTTCTATCATTTCACTGATACCTTAAGACAAAGCTCTATTTTAAAGAATACACTTTAAGGTTTAGTCCTATCATGCCTTCAGTGAAAGAAAACAGACAAACCATAGGAAATTTGACAAGCATCAAAAAGAAAACAGTGAGTACATCCCATGTGGTAATGGGGGCCCATCTTATCCATGCCAAGGTGCAGGTAAGGAGGTTATACCATAGCCAATGTCAGTATAAGAAATTTCTTACTGTTACAGCTGATGACCAAAAAATACTTTTGGCCACAATCAAAGGAGCTTTTCTCAAATTTTCATAACCATCCTCCTGGTTCCTCAGAAAGAGGTGCATTCAGTCCTGAGCCAAGGTACTGAACTCAGTGACAGTCATTCAGTGGCTGTCAATGAAGTCTGTTTAAATAAAACAGATCAAACTGTGAAGAAAGAGAGGGAGGGAGAGAAAGAAGAGAAAGAAGAGAAAGAAGAGAAAGAAGAGAAAGAAGAGAAAGAAGAGAAAGAAGAGAAAGAAGAGAAAGAAGAGAGAGAGAGAGAGAAAGAAAGAAAGAAAGAAAGAAAGAGAAAGGAAGAAAAAGAAAGAAAGAAGAGAGAGAGAGAAAGAAAGAAAAAGAAAGAGAAAGAAAGAGAAAGAAAGGAAGGAAGAAAGAAGAAAGGAAGGAAGGAAGGAAGGAAGGAAGGAAGGAAGGAAGGAAGGAAGGAAGGAAGGAAGGAAGGAAGGAAGGAAGGAAGGAAGGAAGGAAGGAAGGAAGGAAGGAAGGAAGAAAGAAAAAGAAAGAAAGAAGAGAGAGAGAGAAAGAAAGCGAAAGAAAGAGAAAGAGAGAGAGAGAAAGAGAGAAAGAGAGAAAGAGAGAAAGAGAGAAAGAGAGAAAGAGAGGAAGAGAGAAAGAGAGGAAGGAAGGAAGGAAGGAAGGAAGGAAGGAAGGAAGGAAGGAAGGAAGGAAGGAAGGAAGGAAGGAAGGAAGGAAGGAAAAGGAAAGAAGGAAGGAAGGAAGGAAGGAAGGAAGGAAGGAAGGAAGGAAGGAAGGAAGGAAGGAAGGAAGGAAGGAAGGAAGGAAGGAAGGAAGGAAGGAAGGAAGGAAGGGAAAGAAGAAAGGAAGGGAAAGAAGAAAGAAGAAAGAAAGAAGAAAGAAAGAAGAAAGAAAGAAGAAAGAAAGAAGAAAGAAAGAAGAAAGAAAGAAGAAAGAAAAGAAAGAGAAAGAAAGAAAGAAAGAAAGAAAGAAAGAAAGAAAGAAAGAAAGAGAAAGAAAGAAAGAAAAAAAGAAAGAAAGAAAGAAAAAGAAAAAGAAAGAAAAAGAAAGAAAAAGAAAGAAAGAAAGAAAGAAAGAAAGAAAGAAAGAAAGAAAGAAAGAAAGAAAGAAAGAAAGAAAGAAAGAAAGAAAGAAAGAAAGAAAGAAAAGGAAAAGAGAGGGAGAAATGGGGGGGGAGGGAGAGAGAGAAGAAGAGGGAGGGAGAGGGAGGGAGAGAGAGAATTGGAGCAGAATTGGACATTTATAAGTTTGGGAATGATACAACACCTATAAATCCAAAATTAACAGGAGATCAGTAGGAGTATCATTAGTCAAATTCTGGCTTCAAGAACCATCTTAAAAATGTCTCATATAAATTCACACTTCAGCTGCTGACTTAAATAGAAACCTGCATCAACATCCAAAAGAACAGGCCCATAAGAAATCACTCCCTGGGACTCTGTGTCAGATGAATCATCAACATGCCTGAGACTGTCCAACTGGCCAGTGAACCTAGTTTCAAAATTACGGTCAATTATCTACATTTTATAAAAGTATAAAAAATGTTTTCACTTTTTATCCTTTTTATCAGTTACTTTGTAGTGCGGATGGGAACTTTTTTTTTCTTTTGGTCAGGAGAATTGCTGATGCTTGACTCAGTGCTAAAGTCACTAATTTATGACATTTTAAAGCTCATGGATTCAAATCACCAAGACTCTTAACTTCTGCTGACATGACACAGAACTCTGCTTTGTACGTGTGATGTAATGCTGGTGTGTATACTGAGGACATCCACAAAAGTGGCTGTATGGGTAGGGGATGTGTTTGGCCCCAGCCACAGTCAGACTTCTGTTGGAAGAACCCCATTAGACAGCACACACATCAGCAGTGTGGAGACAAGGTCTGTTATCTATACTCGACATAGAGAATTTGATAGATCAAAATCACCTTAAACCTAGTTCTTTTATACTAGTTGGCAAACTAGACACTGTAACTTCTGCCTGCATTTTTCAGTTGCAGGAAGATACACGTACCTTTTCTTCCCCAAAATTTCCCATTCTACAACCTTGTCATATGCCTGTGCAGGTCCAAATACTATATAGATGACCCAAACTTAAATTCTTATGCCTCTATTTCAGCTTTCCAATGAATCACTGAAAAGAGATACCTAAACCATTTTTTTAGCATCCTGATTTACTGTTCCTTATACCACCAGAGATGTGTTTCATACATGTTTGAAAGCAGGTGGGTGTGCATGTTGCTTACCTACTGTACAACACAAAAATGTATTTCATGCAAGTCATTGCTGAAGACCTCTTTGCACCCTTGATAAACCTGGGCCAGTGTGAGGCCATGAGGCAAGCAGTCTTCCCATATCCATAATTGCAAGAAAGATCCATGACAGTTTTCCATGCTGGAGGCTGTGACCTTAAATAAAAGTAATGCACTTACAGATGACACTGACACCATAAAGAAATTTCAATATTACAAATAAAGACATAAATCAGGAAATGAAACAGAAAGTGGGGTTAGGTGTTTAAAAGCTTGGTAGCCAATGCTGTAGTGAATAGTCAAAGGCAAAAACTTTGGGAGTACCCATCCAGACATCTCTCAGGAGAATCTCAATTTCTATAAGTGTCTGAGACTTGTAATGCAATCACTTTTTCTGAAGGCAGATGACTGTACAGCCAGTAAAGCTATAATGAGCCATGTCATCTTTCAGGCTAATGTCCAAAAGGTTCTGAGTTCCCAACTTATAAATGCCATCAGAATTTAAATTCCAGGTTCCTGGGCTACTAATATAAGGAGAAAGAAATGTAACTGCTAGAGTAGCAATTGTTCTTCATGTTTGCCAGCACAGAGGATTCAGCACTGCTAGAAGTGTTAGCCCACACAGATTCTGTGTGAATATAAGCACGCTTGAACAACTGGTTATTAAGACATTCCTGCCATTGCTGCATGCTACCTTTAAGAAAATGTCAGATTGTTAATGCCTGGCAGCCACAGTTCTGTCAGCAGTATGATTTCATCACCAGACTGACACAGTGGCAAAGTTTCAGGATTTTTGTGTGGGGGTGTTTTATTGATTGTTTGTTTGTTTTGTTTTGTTTTGTTTTTTGGTGCATGACATTGAATGCATTTGCCACACTGCTTGCTGTTTGCAGACATATGCCTGCTGAGGCAGATCCCAGCCAGTGTGCTGAATGTCTGTGACTGCACACAAATCCCTAAATGATTTTTCCCTTTGTCACACATACCTGTCTGGGCTGTCAAGGCCTGCTTCACATTTCCTTCATCATAGAGCAGGTTAAACAACATATTATGGGGAACTTGACAAGAGCCTACACTTGCTCACCTCTCCAAACAGCAAAATATTCATATTTATACTACTTTAGATGTGTTTGGTCTGCAGTAGCGTTGAATTCAGACAAATTCAGTGCCAGGGCCACTACAGCTACTGATAGCCTTCGTGACTTAGTGTGCCCACACCATTGTTTTTAGGTGATGGAACTGCAAGTTTAGTTCTTAAAGCTCATTGCTGTAGTCACACTGAGTCATCATACAATATATGGAAGAGCTCAGTCATGAATTGATTTTTTTTTTCATCATTCAGTGTTGATTTTTACTCTCTTTGAGTCACTATAAATGCTGAGAATTTAGGATGTTTTTATAATTTGGCTGTAACAAAGTTAGAAATCAAAGTCTCTTCAACCACATTGTTAATAATATCTTTAACGAATCAGATTTTTGTAAGAAATATATGCAAGCACAATAAAAAATGTTAAACTGTGATTATTTTCATTTCTATAAGCATACATACTTGAAATCTTGTAATTGTCAAGATACTCTGAAAAAAACGTTATACTCAAAAATAGGTGAAAGCAACATTGGAGAGGTAAACAGAAACCTGAAGCAACGATGACTCTCCCTCACAGTACTGAGGTTCACACAACAGAATGAATGGAATCCTTGGCAATCTGTTTCAAAAAAGGCCTGGCCAGCAAGACAATGGTATTTTGCTTAATGCACTTGAGATATTGAAAATGTATCTAAAAAGACACTTAGATTGTTTTCAGTTAGGTGAATGCCAGTTAGGAACTCTTGCTGTCATCTGATTTTCTCTGTTGCAGTGTTACTGTGGTTCATGTGCAGATTTCCTTTTATTTCCCATTGACAACATGCTACCCAGTAATTTCTAGAAATGTTACTGCCCTAAATTTTGGTTGTTTTAACTTTCAAACCAGTAAATTGAGTTATTTTGTTTGCTTCTTTTTAATAGTCTCTGTAGAACTAGGACTGGGAGCTCCCATCTCTTTCTGACCTTCGGTCTCTGTTCACATCACCTGACTAGTTTCTCTTCAGTAGAAAATGGGTGGGAGACTTGGAAGAGATTTTTGGCAGAACTAATGTCAGCTCACATCTGTTTTGCAGCTGCTGCAACTAGGGAAAGAAAAACGCCCCAGAAACCTTCATTTTCTTCTACTGGCTACATCTTATGCCAAATGGTAGGTGTAGAGGCAAAGAACAAAGCCTGTAGGGATCTAAGTTACACTCCTTGCCTCTCAAAAGGCACACATAAAATATATACAGATGGTACAAACCACTTGATGAAAAATACAGCAATCTATATTATCTGTCTTCTGCTTTATCCCAGATGAATTCTGGCACACTCTCACAAGACATAGCTTACATGCAGGTATTAGTACCTTATCAGTCTCTTTTTGCAAACCTTTGTTCTTTGGATGTCAAGTAATGTAGGCAGTTAAACATGGCTTTGAGGTATGCAGGTCATACCACTTTCTCATAGCTGTTCTTATTAGTTTTCAAAAACTCTTTAATATCCCCTGTTGGACAAAAATGCCTGTTGATAACTGGTATAGAAGGTACCATTTAGAAAGTCATTCAAACTTTAAAATGACTGTATAAAAGACATAATGATTTTGGAAGCTTAGATTTTTTACTAAGCTTAGCAGCAGCTCAAAAATTATTACAAATATCTATATATATGTATGCATATCGTTACTAATTGTGCTAGTCCACACTCTCAAAAGTTACTTCTCCTTTACTCAAAGGAACAGATTGCTGTTTATCCCAACATTTGTATTGTCCTATCAGAGTTCCCATTTCCTTCATTCTACATCACTGAGAGATGAAGCATACCAAGCAAGCATAGCATCTGAGTGTGGAACAGAAAAAGTGGACCTTTTGGCATTTTCGCTTTTGATACATGCCTATGGGAAGAAAGGCCGGCTCACAGAATAAGGAAAAATACTGATTAGAACATCAGTGATACAAAGAACCTCTGCTAACTGAGTAGGGTCAGAATCAGGTGTAGAATTTGCAAGAAGCACCTGCTATTTTTTTTCCTTTATCAGTTCAACAGTTGACATACCTTCATTTCTCAGACAGAAATTCTCTCAGTTAATACGTGTAATGTAAGATTCCAGACAAAAAAAAATAAAATTCAAAGAATAAGATTGCTAGGGTTCCATTAGCTGTTGCTGACGGTTTCCAGATCCTGATATTTGTACTGAGAGTGAGCGGTGACAGCAAACACTAATAATTTGTGACAAAAAGGCCATCAGAATTTCACCCCTAGAACTGTTATTCAATATCCAGTCTCCCAACTTTCATTCACATTTTCCAACACTTATTCTCAGAAAGTCAATAACATGAACTACCTATTTCTACATTTATATCACTATAAAGTTATAGCAAAAATGGATAAATTAGATGTTCTTAAATGCGTAGCTTCCTATAAACAATGCTCAAGTGTTTGCGTAAACAACTACTGCAAAATTTAATTTATTTACTTTATTTTTTTTATTTCTTTACTTTAAAATGAAGGAATTTATTCAAAGAAATCAAGGTGAAAAGCTTCTGCTTCTGAGTATCTTAGTACGTCTGAGTGCATTTCTTTCAAACTTAATTCCTCTACATTTGTTTAAATCACTGACATGTAAACAAAGAGCTTCTAAACATCAGTAAGACACAACAGTGGTATGTGACTAAATGCCAAAGGCTTTTTTTTTTTTTTTTCCTTTAACATATTTGCAATATGAACTTAGGGAAAAACTACTTTAGTATCTGGGCAATAATCTAGCAAAATATCATTAATTTGAAATACACTTATGAACAAAATAAGCAACTTTGTGTTGCTACATTTGCAAAGGGATATTAAAGAGAGGAAAAAAATACTTTTTAATGGTAGGAAAGTACTTATATACAGCTGAATTACCTGATCTGATTGTTTCTGATACTTTATAGTCAACTATACTTTCTGACAAAATGAAATAGTTCAGTGAGATACAAGCAAGGAGTTGGCATAAAGGTCCCCATATGGTTCTTATTATTTTGCCCACAACTACATGTGAGAACAAGATTTACCCAGAAGTGGTCAGTTTCAAACATTTTTGACATTTAATAGATAATGCTAAGCAGTTTTTCCATTACATTTTTTTTCTAAATTTTCTGTTCAAAGTTGCTCAGACTTAATACGTAAACTTACTCTGTGTTTAAAACACTGCCCACTGCTTTCCAGCATCCTTGGAAGGTTTTACGCAGTTAAAAGTGCAGTTCCAAATTGCTGAACATAGTCAATTAGAGTGTCTCTTGAGAATTTCTGGAGGTGAAACTCACTAAACATATTTAGAGAATCTCTTCTGAAAACTGGTATGAACACCATCTTCATTTCCATAATTCACAACCCTGCATGTGCAAATGGCACAGTAGCACAAGTATGATGTCAAAATTACATGAAGCTTTCTTTCCATTCTAATGAAAGCAAACTTTTGTTTGCTTATTGAATTAATGCTTTCTTAACCCAGTCTGTGACAATTCACAACTTAAAACAGCCTTATATTCACTCCCCCCAAAAATACGAACTGGCATAGCAAAACCTGTCGGTATTCTAAAACACTCTATATACCGTTCTAAAACATTACCTACGAGTTGTTGCTGCCAACCTCTCTTGTTATTGCTTCCTGAAACTACAATTCCAGGAATTATGCTACAGTACTGGAAACACTGATTCACGACACTATGATAGCTAATGCTATAGATTCTTGAAGATACCTATGGTGGAAATGATGTACTTATGACAGGTCATATGATCCATTTAACTATATACATGTTATTTATTATTTCAACCTTGCAAATATGGAAGCCAAAATATGAATTCTCCCATACTGCTACACCTTAGTAGATCTTCATGTGGAAAACGCTCAATACCAAAAGTTTTATAATTACAGCTTAGATTTACTTAGATTAGTAAAAGAGACTTGAAAGATATTTTAAAAATTTGTCTAAAAAGTCAATACAGCATTTCCCTTACAGAAACCTTACAGGTTGCATTTCAAAAGGACTTTTTCCAGTGGGACTTCCAACTCCCATTTGGAGTTCTGGAGACACATCTCTTACATGCAGCATTGGATACACAAGAAGATTGTTTGCCTATTTTCAGGATCATTTTTTTTAATTAGCTTCCATGCTGAAGAGTTTCATTAAATGAAGGTGGAAGCCACCACCAACATTTACCCACTGAGCAGTGAGTCCTCCTGAGAAAGAGTAGCTTACAGATATAAAACAAGAAATTTTCCACAGAGAATCCTCTAAGAAAGACGACTAAGTGGAGAAAACGGTATTTGAGATAGGAGCTCATGTAATCTTCTTTCCCTTGTGTCTCACCTACTAGACATCTCCCAAAGAGGCTCTTTCCTATCCAAAGGAAGAAAAATAAAAATGAAGAGCAATCACCCCTCCTCCCCATCCCCCAAACACTGTGTGTGCCTCAGTCATCAGCACTGGTCTGTTGAAAGCCCCTCCCTTGGCAGCAGCTGTACCTTTTCTAAAGGAGGCATTAAAATACTCCTCTGGGCCCTACTTTATTGTATAAAAAATACTTAGGAAAACAGATTTTTCCTGTGAAAATGGTACATGAAATATCTAAAGCACTACAAACTTTAGAGAAGTGTCTACTTAAGAAAAGAGCATATAACACACAGAACTTATTCATATAATCACCTCTCAACAAGTCTTATCTCCCTAAAACACTGAGTTGCTGTTTTCATTTTAGCTTTGTGAAGCAGGGAAAACACTATGTTGCCAAAAATCCTGGAGCAGCTACCAGAATTTTGAAACTCAGGTTTAAAAAAGGCCATTTTTAATTCCTGTATGAAACAAAATAATAAAATAAAATAAAATAAAATAAAATAAAATAAAATAAAATAAAATAAAATAAAATAAAATAATAAAATAAAATAAAATAAAATAAAATAAAATAAAATAAAATAAAATAAATAAAATAAAATAAAATAAAATAAAATAAAATAAATAATGCACTCTGAATGTTTTAATCATTCTGACCAGTAAACTTTTGGCACAGATTCTTTCTAACAAGTAGGTGTACATCTGTCTCTTTGTCACAGTTAAAATATAGCTGAGGTTGTGCCACATAGAATTAATTTCATTGTCATAAAATACCAAATATTTAGCTTAAGATACTGTCAGCAGCAACAGTCTAGGTGAGGCTAGAGAGTGGAAAATTATGTTGCAGTGATCTGCTGCTAAGAAATATACACAAATATTATAGTAGTATGTATCTTGTATGTGCTATCTGGAATTTAAATATCATGAAAATAGTTGTGCTTTTTTTTTGTTTTCTTTTTTGTTTGTTTGTTTTGTTTGTTTGTGTGTGTTTGTTTGTTTTCTCTGCAAAGTTAGACTGACAGTCTTATTATTAAGAATCCAAAGTGCAGTTTGGAAGAGAACATATGTTGAGCAATGCATTTTAGAGACCTTGATTCTAAATTATCTTCGTTATATAAATGTCCATTAGTTTTATATATTTTCAAATCTAACTTGAAAGTCCCTTGCATTTAAAGCAGCACTACATTCCACTGCAAGACTAGGAATGTCTGCTTCCCGAATGGCAGTCAGCCATTCACTGTGAATTTCCAAGTACCATTCTAATTAAAAATTCATTGTTGTATTTCATCCATAGGCAATTAGACATTTTTTTTTTTTAACATGCAGTGACTATAGTAACCTTATCCAAGATTTGCTGAAATCAAGTTGCATTTTCCAGACTTCAGCGAGTGTAAAGTCTGTTGCTCTTTCCTCCTTAGCTATATAGGTGTTATATATAGATAATACCATTGCCCACACTCCTCATATACAAGACATTAAAGAAAAATAAGGCAATATCTATAGTAATATTGGTAGGTCTTGTAACAGACCATGTTACAAGTTGTGGCACAATGGAGCAAATGGCCTAGAAATGAGCGTGCCATCTGGGCCAATTTCTAAGTCTAGGCCACATTCTTCCCCAAATTACAATGGATCAAGACTGGTGCAAACTCAAAAATACCAGTGGAATCACTTCTCCATTACCAGAGTGTCAGAGCTGATTTTGATCCCATTATACATCCCAGTTTACTTTGTGTGTGATCATGATAGGTTTTGAGCTGATTAAAGAAAGGTATTTTCTTAGGCTCCTATGTATATATATTCCCAAAATATATATGTAGAACTCAGAGTTGAAATCTTGCTGACTTCTAAGTTTGCTTTTAAAAAAAAAAAAAAAAAGTTTGTACCTAAGCCAGAGAATCCAGGCTTTTAGTTTTCCATACTTAGCAATAAAAGTTGAAACACTTACAAAACTTTAATACAGTTGGAGTTTCTTTAGAGCTCTGTATTACCTTACTTACCCATCTTTCCAAAGCAGGTCTTCAGGATACAGTTACACAAAGGAAAATATAAATGGGTACCAACAATTCTACTTTAACTCTTTCTAAGTATTATTTTATTCCTATGCTAATAAGAGTTATTCCTATGCTACAGGAAACAAGAAGCCATTTCACAGTGGTATTTTTGAGCGCAGTTCTTCCACGTGTGCTACACTTGCTTGCCTTTTTTTTTTTTTTTTCATCATGGAACAGATTTCTCTGGGACTCCTTAATGATGCAGTGAAAATTTTATATATGTTGAGCATGTGACAGAAAGAAACAGTGTCTGGAGAAAATCTAACATCCAATATTTCTACTTAATCCTATGTTAGAATGTCCTTTCTCTTTTCTTTTTATTTTTCAATCAGTCTGCCTGAAGTGTTTTATCACTTTTTAAAAACTGTCCTTTTGAAAAAAACATATCTGGCCTCTGCAAAGTCTGCAGCACCTTAGAGAATCACAGGATCATAAATCATTATCCGTCTCAGTCTTAACGTGTGTCCAAGTCCTCACAAGGAATAGCATGTGGTTCTTCTCTGCCTTACTGACTGCAGTTGATGGACATGGATCAATTCATGTGGCATAACTGCATCTAGTGTAAGGCACAAATGTAATCCCTGCCTGGTTCTTTAAGAAATACCAGAGATTTCTGTGCAAACACATATGCCTGCATATGTTTTAGTGACATGTTTTGTAAATCTTATTATCCCTGAGAAAGCATTAAAATGAAGCCAACAGCCCCAATTGTGCTCATAACATATCTTAGTAGATATTCAGACTTTCTTTTTTTCTTTTTCTTTTTCTTTTTTTTTTTTTTAAACAGAAAAACACATGTACTCTTATACCAAAAAAGGTTGACTGTTATGGCTGTATTCTACTATTCCATTCAAGGTTTACTTTACAACATTATGCTGAGGTATAACTCTAAATATAAAAACGGAAAAACAGTGGAAAGTACTTTCACACATGCAATTAAATGGAATTACCTATCTTTCAGGGGAAACCAAAATAAGAGGGGTTATAAAATAAATTTTTTCAGATGTTCAAATTAATTATACTATTGGCTTTCAGAACAGCCATGAAAGTTTTTGTTTTTTACTTAGAAGTATTACTATCTGTTAATGTTAGATAGAAAATCTCCTAATGACTACTTTAGAAATCCTTACTATCAGCTGTTTTTGACTTAAAAGATCTCCTAGTTAGCTGCAGGCCATGTTTTCCTTTCTTTGTGTCTTCTCAAATGATTATCGTAAAAGGCAGGATCCATTAAAAAAATAATAATAATAAAAAAGGATTTGTCATGTTTGAAGCTAATACAACTTCCTTTTTAAAACTCTAGCATAATTGTTAAAAAATGGAAAAACAATCACATAACTAAACAACAATAACAAAACTTCTCTAAAGAATATATTGGGTAAATGAAATAAAACTGTAAAAGAAAGAAAATTAACAATAGAGCAGGTTCTGCTAAATCTATTTTACTATTAATTTTACAGCCTAGGGGAGGTGCTTTTTGTTGTTGTTGTTTGTTTGTTTGTTTTGATGAATAAATGTTCTTAATTACTAAGAATCAAACTGGATGTACAGTTAAAGTTTATGACTCACAATGGAAAGCTTTGGCAGGGTGCAAAAAAAACAACTAAAAAACACCTTTAACTTTGATGTGAGCAAGAGATGCAATATAATTGTCTGGAGTACTTCCTATGATTTTCAGGTTACAGTGCAAGAATATATTTGCTATATATCTAAGAAGGGAGGTCACTTTGACTACGGGTTCAAGTATAACTTTTGAGATTGCAAATTTTAGGACGTACTTTTACTGTCCCCTTTTAAAGGTATGATACTCATAGGCCATAGTTAAAGTAACTAAGAGGTCTACAATTCCGCTAAACATCTGAAATGGACGGTCATTTCCAAAGTAGTTGATATTCCTTATATAGTCTTAATTTTTCATTTAGAAAGAGCACAGTAATAAGGGTCTGATTTTGCAAACTTTTCAGTGTGTACATGAAGTTTCTGCAGAATCAGGTCTCAAGTGAGTACTTTGAGAACAGTTATATATAGGGAAAAAAAAAAAAAAGGAAAAAGAAAAGAAAAGAATCCCCCAAAACCCAAGGGTATCCAATAATTAGACCACAAGTCTACAGTACATTAGTCAAATCAAAAGGTCATTTTGTCCCCAGCTTCATTTCCAACTACTTTTCAGTAATGGAAAGTCTTTCTGTGGTCACTATGCTAATACAAAAGTAGAAACTTTTATTTTCCCAAATAAGAGAGGCCATTTGGCACGCAAATGTTAAATAGTATGTCCTGACTCTTCCATCATTCATCTCATACAACTTACTACATCTAAGCTGGAGAAGAAAGGCCTTCCTGGCAATGTGCTAGTGAAAGAGTCTGACAGTGCATGTCAAAGCATAGTAAATCCTGTGTATGTTTTACAATTCTGGACAGTGTTTGTTTTACTCTTTTAAACAGAGTTCATTTGAAATACCTATCTCTACTGGGATATGAAAGCTAAGAAACATGTATTGCAATTGAAGATACAGGTTGGGTAGCTATAACTTTTTTCTTGGTCCTAAAAGTTGCAAATCTGGAAACAAATACAAAGGTTATTTAATTCTTGTGTAAAATAACCCACATCAGTCCCCACATTCTGAGGTTTTGACAGCCCAGCATATATACCATATCACTAAACCAATATGTGGCCTTTGTGCAACACTGAACATTTTATTTGCCACTGCTAATGGGGTGAGGTAGGAGAGATAGAAAAATCACCTCTTTGAGCCTCAAAAAAATGCCTCCTGAACTCCGGTTTGGCAGCTTGGGCAAAGAGTATGTAGAAGCTCTGAAATGGAAAAAATTCAATGGGAATATTAAGAAGTGGAATAAAGGCCTGTAGCTTTCCAACAAAATGAGTTATAGCAGTTCAGTGTGAGATCTGGGGTGATACTCTACTCAACATAAACCTTCATCCAATCTAATTTTAAACTATTCCAGTCACTAAGTTTCAGCCCAATTAATATAATTGCCTATTATATATATACATATACATATACACATATATATATAAATCTAGGTTATCTTATTTTAAAATTGCACAGCTTTGACAATCTTTAGTGCCAAGAAAGAAGCTTTTCCAGTCTTTTTTATCCATTGATAACCACCAGAATGTAGGCCTCTCATGCTCCTGCTCAGGATCTTGTGGCAAAGGGGAAGCCTGTGGCTGAGGGACTGTTTGCTTAGCACAGCCATCCATACTGTGACAAAGGTGTCATAAGGAGGATAGAAAGGTAAGCATTGAACAACCTTAATCCCTCCCCTACCCACTCTTCAGCAACACGTTACTTTTAGGATTTGTCTGCTTGCTGCCTGGTTATTTAAAATGTGCAACTAGCATGTATTGCATCTCCCTTCCTTACTCCTGTCCCTAGTGACTCCTGTAAGTAGAATAAATGTCACTAGGGCTTGAATTTTAGATGTTAGACTGAGCATGCTCTGCTACAGCACAGTCCTATCAAAATGCTACTTGTTGAATAACTGCCCTGGGTTGTTTTACATGTTGCAATGTTTTCCAGGGGATTTATAGGCCTCTAGGGCACTGAATACATGGAGCAACAGCTTCTTTTGCAGATTTAAACATGGGTTTGAGTAAATAGTTAATTTATACTGCTGTTACAGAATTTGGCTGGTGTTCCTGGTCATAAACAAGCTTTCTCTATCTTTCCAAACAAAAACAAAAACTGGATATTGACTTTCTCTATCATCCAAAACCTCTGCTTTCTTCTTAAGCAAAATAGGACACAGTTCATTTCACAAATCTGAGACAAAACTCAAAAGGAAAGAAGTTAAAATGTTGGTCTTTTAGGGTTATGACTATGCTGCACTAATATAAAAGATTAAAAAACATAACATTCTGATATATCTGATGTTTCTATGCAAGACTGCCATGTTTCCACTAAAGAGCAAAAAGACAGCTACTGTTTAACTGAAGAAACTGATGGAAAATCCTCATTACTATATAAACAGTGGTTTAGGCATAAAAAGTGTTTAGTTTATGCATCTGTGCATTTAGCTGAACACTAAGATTTATCTAAACACAATTTGGTGCCTTCCTATTCTCATATATTTTCACTTTCTTTTTGAAAGCAGGAAATCTGTGTCTTCTCATGCCTCAAAATGTAAAACAACAACAACAAAAATTAATGATTTTTGTATCATGTGCTTTACCTAACCCACCAGAGAATCCCAGTACATTGCTTCCAGTGTTGTGGTTTCCCTCTAAAGTCTGTCTTTCTTTTCTTTTTTTTTTTAACCTTCTTTCCAAGAGAGACTTTGGTCTACCATTCTACCACCATCCTAAAAGACCTCATTGGTTACATCACCTAATTATTCTACTTTGGGATTAGACAATTTGCTTATTGGGTGTTCTGTCACTGAGCTGCTTATCCAGACCTAAAGCTGAAGAAAAAATCTCAAAGTCATGTAATTATAACAGAAAGTTGTCATTTTAGTTCCCTTAGATTTTAAGTCACATCAATAAAAATGTATACACAAACCAGTTTTTGACTGATGGTTTCCACTTCTGGTTCCACAGATATCACCTCTTCCAAGTTGACCTAGTCCCTGTTAAAAATCTCAGTATCAGCCCCTTCCCTCTTCCTTCACTTTCATTACATAAGCCCTTCAAGTCCATCAAAGAATAAAAATTGTCTTGCAATAACTCTCATGCAAACCAACCTTTAGTTTTGTGGACAAGATGAGATGTTGATAAGACAAGGCTGAGAATATCAAAAAATCACTGGTCATTCCTTCTTGGACTGCTTCAATGGTGATCACATAGAAGCTGAGACTATGCATCATCCTTCAACATATTAATAAGCATTAATTCACCTCTATGTTTGTCTTCACATGCAAGACAAATGGGATTACTTGTGTGGATGGTGCCCTGTTCCTAAACAGGACCTGCCTCCAAAAGCCACTGAAGAAAGCCACACTTGCTTTTGTGTATCTGAATAAGTTAAAAATGTCTTTTAATCGGATAAGAACTAATTCTGATCTGTTTTTATTTACTTTGTTTTAACTTACACTGAGAGTTAATAGGAGCCTATTTCTGATTGTTTACTACTGATTTAAATTATTCATCATTAATTCTGAGAGGAGAGACACTATCAGGACCCTAATGCATGACTTTATTAAATCTTCAAAGGAAAAAAACAAATAAATAAATAATTTTAAATAATACTACTTGGAAAAGGCTAAACTTTCATCAACTACTGAAGAATAACTGACTTGTCTAAGTAGGCTAATTTCGTAGCTAAAAGGACATTATTTGGTTCATAAAATGTAGAGAGACCAGAAGCTCTTTCCTTGAATAAAGACGTATACATAAATAGAATATGACAGAGAAGCTTCCAAGCACATTATTCTTCAGTATTGGTGTAACAGTGCTGCTTAAAGGGCCCTTCTCAGTGTATGAGACATGGCATACTAACAAATGAAAGTCCATGCTCCCAAGGGCTGACAATATATCAAATATGCTGCGGTTCCCTTCTTTGTGAGATTAATAAACAAGTGTACATGCTGCTCACTGCATGCCAGCTATCACCACCATGAGTACTATAACCAGAGCAGGTTTTAAGGAAACCTGTGGGAAAACCTCATTGTTGCTACATCCTTCAACTTAATCTCCCAACTCACCTAACTGTAAACAGCAGTTGTTACCTTGAACAAGACTTCAATCCTTATTTAAGTAATGTGTGATAGGAAATGGCCAAATTTACACAGATTGCTTATTGTTTTACATACAAATAGTATGGAATTTCACTTTTTAAAAACAGATCTGGGTAAAAATGAAGATATGGAGGAGTCACACTCCTGTGCATCCTCCATAGTCAATGCTATGCAGACATGGTATTAGGACAATGTTCAGGTCTCTTCTCACTGAGATACAACTGTAGAAGAAATGAAAATGCAGACTGTTTTTCTGAGTCAAAATTGTCTTCTTAAGTGGTGCTATTCTGAAATTCCTTAGAGTATGCTTACACAAAGTAATAAAAATAAAAAAATATGATTTATCTCAAAGGCTGCAGTAATTGAAATAATCATATTAAAAGGTCAAAATATACAGTGTCCTCAGACTTCTTTGCAGCAAAAGGCGAAGGATAAGAAACATGCCAGGGTCTAAAGCAAGAAGGAAAGAACAATTGCAACATGAAAATGTATATACAGTTCTCAGAAAAACATCGTAGACCTTCATGAGAAGGTGAGCAAACTCCTCATGAGAGTTGTCAAGAGATACTCAGGTCCACTGAGACCTGTTAACAGTATTTACATGGTAAATACTTTAGATACCAAATGAATAATTTTCATATGCTTTAATATCTGAAAACATGAGTCTCTGTGGGTATAAATGAGCATATCTTCTACATGACGAATTGCAATGTGGCTATGAGCTATTCAATTTATAACTGAAATGTTAAACACATTAAGACATCCTTATACATAGACATCTGACCTGAAAACCCAGAAATATATTTGTGAAGCATGCATACAAGCAACAATTACACAAAAATGGTTTCAGAGTGGAAGCAATTTCTGAAATTAAAGAAGCATCATTGTAAATGTAACATAACAATTTATCGGTAAGAGAACTATAAAAAATAGACATTAATTTTTAGGCAACTCATACATCAAGTTGCCTAGGGGTAAAATCACTTATCAGAATTTAGACTTTCATTTTCCTAAGCACATTTAGAAAGCAGCTGTTTTGAAACTCCCTCTGCACACATGAGATATTTAGGGGAACCAAAACAATTCTTTAAACCTGGTAAAAGAACACACAGAGTGCAGAAAAGTCATTAGCTCAAATCCAGTTCTGAAAACCTGTTTACAAATAACAATCCCACCAAGTACGCATACAGGATATGAACAATAAGTTGTTTCACAACTCTAAGAAATGTGTGTGTGTGAAAAGAAAGAATTGGTAGAAAGAGCCACTGTCTTTTGTACCCATTTTTCTAAGGAAAATGATCTTCAATGACCCACAATGCTCTTCTGGATTAGTCATTTCTCTATAGCTTGTACAGCTATTGATCATCAAATTTATCTATACTATTTGAAGCAGTCATTACACACAGACTCTCCTCTCAGATCCAGAACCTTGTGAATCATTATGAATATGATGTCCTGGAATATCTATACCACTCTTTTCTCAAAGCATTCCATATTTCTAAAAAAGTAGTTTAAGAACCAGTAAGGCAATAATGTTGAGATGCCAAAAATGATGTTCAGCTCCTCATTTACTCTAAATCAATATTAAGAAAAATGTAGGAGATGGCAATGCTATATCCGGTACAAATCATCACTTGGACAAAGCATAGCTGACTGTAGACAGGACCAAAGTACTTGTCTGAAATGCTTCCTTCTTTCTAAATGCCTTCCGCTACACCCCCCCACCCCCCACCCTACTGACTCCCGATGTTAAGACGTGAAGGCAGATGCCCTTGTCACTGACTAGCCTCTATGTATTTGCTTGGCTTGATTCTCACTGTGTTTAACTCCCACTCCAGATGATGAAGATTATGCCCTGTCCTACCCGAAACAAAGCAGGCATCAATGAGCAAAATTTGCTAACTGATGTAATGCATATGCACATATTAAGTCACGCATACTGAAGAAAGTTTGAACTCATACATAAACACACGAGGAGTCTGCTTAGCATGAAGATTCACATGACATACTACTTTCCTTCTCTGCTCCGTGCACTGGCTTCCCCTTGAAGGAAAGAGTCCACCTCAAGGTCTCTGCAGCTGTTTCCAGCCCTCCACAGAAATAGCTTTAGCAACCTGGCAGCTTTTTCTTTCCAAAATACTACTTTTCTAACACAACCGTGTTCCACTGAAACAATTACAAAATTTAAGAGTGTGAGAGGTTGACAAATGCAGAGCCAGAATCTTTTTTTCCCACTAAGGCTGAATATCCATTCTCATAAGAAATGTGTGGCTCCAGCATTCATGGATTACAGTGGCCGATATTAAGCACTCTTAACTATGATTAAATACATTTTTCAGATAAACACAACATAAAAAAACTGTGCAGTGCATACAGAAAGAAATTAATTCTTTTATGTATATACATATATAATAGAAAATTTGTGAACAAAACATCTTCAGGGTCTTGTAAGGCAACTTAAAAATTATAACAAATTTTGTTTACTATTTTAGTTCAGCACACACTAAAAGTACTCAGCCAGAGTAAGTGAAAATAGTGAAGCAGCCTTGAAAAATCGGTTGTAGCCTTTGCTCTGAACAACCCCTGAAATTTTATGATGCTCACCTGGAATTTGTCCAATCGTTCTAAACTTGAGTTCGTGTGACTGGATTACTTCTCAGAAAAGAAGTACCTTGCTGATTGGATTTATACTGTCTGCATGATATTTCTTTTGGGGTCAATTTTTTTGTTGGAAAACAAAGCAAACAAAACAGAAAGCCCCCAAGCATTTGACTTTTACAAGACTAGCTACCAAGTCAGAAGTGTCAATGTTTTGAGTTCCAAGATTAAGTAAAGCAGCTTGAATATTTAAACACTAAGTTATCCTATTAATTTTGATCTCGAAGAAATTCTTCACTGCATTCTTTACAACTTCAGAATCTTCATCTAAATGAATCAACAGGGAAAGAAATCCCATATATACTCATTAAAACATAAAAATGTCCTTTACAGTTGTCAGGTAACTGAAATTCCTTGAAGTTCATGTAATGCAGAGCTAAGTGTTTAGTAGCCCTCAAATTTTCCTTCTTCCTGTAACAAGGTGCTTTAGCAGTTACATAAATAAATCATCTAAGGACAAAACCCGAGAAACTTTTAGGATTTTTTTTCACACATCCTTTAAGGTGTACCTGTGCTTATTTAATCTTCTCTTTTTTCCCTCTATTTTTTTTTTTTCAACAGATCAGCCTGAAAGTGGCAAAAACAGGATTTCCATCTATGCAGAAGGCCACATAAGACCTGATACAGATGTACAGATGTTTTTTCATGTGGATGTAACTGAACAACCATCATCCTTTACTGGTAATGTGTGATAAGTCTCTGGGAAACAAGAAAAATAGATGACAACTGGGAAAAAAAAAATGATAAGGCATGACCAGATTTTCTATCTTCTATGTCATAGTTCTTATATTCCCACCAGCTAGACTTGGAATATAGTGTTTTCAGCCTTTATAATCTCTTCTGAAGTCTCTGATTCTTCCCACCATTTCATTATTTATTCCTAATGATAGGAGAGAGATTATATCTGTGATACATCAGGATCTAAACAGTTGTGTAGTTTCAGCAAATGTTCCTTTTAAGGGCTTGAAGCTACCAAAATCATATTTGAAAAATCATCTCTAAGCACTTTTTGAGAGTGTGTATGGATTCATTTCAGGATATTTTGGCAAATGTAATTTGGAAACTAATCCCAGTTTTATAAACAAGTAGTGTATTTTGTAGGAACTGAACTGTCATATGTATGGCAGGCAGATTTTTTTTTTCCCTCATTCTGTTATTGACAGAAACACCACTTATGTGGGATTCAGTGCAAGCCAGGAAATATATACTGTAAACTGGAGTCCCAAGTTATTCCAGAAGTTTTCCAAATTAGATCTGGCATCTGGTACCACAGCAAGTGCCATACTCCTTCTGGTTTAGTTTTATACCATCTCACCATGGGAGCATTTATACCTCACCATCACTAGCACAATAAGTTATAAATGCAGAGAATAAGAAATAAAGGACATTTCACCCTTACACATTTCACCTATTTCACCCTCACATGAAATCATATTCTGGTAAGCTTCTGGCTCAGGACTGGATGTAGTGGAGCACATTACTCTGGCTCCAAATAGCATTGTCGTTCTGTCAATGTCAATCTGTCGTTCCCTCCAGCCCTCCTTCCTTCCCACTAAGGAAGAGAGAGACACTATGGCACTGTGCTGGGAGTGTACAAATGCCAAGTCCACTGCAGGGAAGAGACAGATATAGGAATGTCCCTTTAAGTTACTACTGGTAAAAACATGTTGGCTTTTTTTTTTTTTAAAGTCCGTACTAACTTACAAAATATTACATACACAAAACATCAGACAGCAATGTGAACACAGGGGTTATAACAACCATTTGGAAAGGATACAACCGAAGCCTATGTTTATGTTTGCAGTAATTACAAGAATAGTTTCTACCTTATCATGACTTCAAAATGTGAAATATTGAATTTGCTACCAATACAAATACAGCGGAATGTCAGCACAAGTCTGAAAATAAGTCACTTAAAAGGATGTGGATAGGAACAAATTAAAAAAATTATTTATAGGACTAAAGACAAAAATATTACTTGCTAAGGATGCAAATCCAAGATAGAACTTTTACTGAAATTGTAATAACACTGTTTTCCAACAAAGAAAAAAATATCAATATTAAAACTCCTAACAAGCTTCAAATGAGTTAGGAACACACATAAGGAATAGAATGGATAAAGAACCATGAAAGGTTTTTCCACACTATTTATAAATGATATTGCAAAACTATCCCATTTAAAAATTCTTATTAGTTTTGGCTGGGCCAGGGTTCCATCTCCAATGAGGAATCATTAGATTTTCAAAAAAAAAAAAAAATAGTTTTTCTTCTGTTATTGATTGTTCCTGTCATGAGTTCAGATGTCATTAGCAGTTTCTAGTATTTTTCATATGCACAGATATTTGTATAAGTCAAAAGTCAGATTTTATAAGGAAGAAAGCTTAATGTTATTTTTCTGAAAATAACTGTAATTTTTAACATGAATATTTTCCTTCACTTTAATGAAGAACTAAACTATCCTAGTTAATAACTCATAACCTAGCAAGGAGGTTTTTTTCTCCCTTCATGACACTAAGCTAGCCTGTCAGAAGCATAATATCCAAAAACCTTTTCAGCAGTGGAAGTAGTTCAGCAGAGAACAACCAGAATGAGTTAAGAACTTCCTAGCTCATCAAGACTAATTTTTCACATTGAAGAAGAGGTAAAAGAGAAGAATGCAATGAAATATATCCCAGCTCAAGAATAAAGAAAAAGCTAATGCAAGTTACATGTGAAAACTCTTGGTGTTAAAGGAAGTTAATACACAGAGAAGTAGTCCGTGGCATGAAACACCAGGAGCAGCAACCAGAGGAGTATCTGGTTTAAAATGGGAGTCAGAGATGTGTGGAGGTCAGAAACATGGTACAAGGCATACAACAGATGATTCCATGGATGTCACAGACCTAGAAGGACTTTCTGGACTCTTTCTTTTTTCAAATTTCCTATGTCCCTGTGAAACTGGCTTTCTTTAAGTAGTTTCCAAGGGTCTGCAATTCATTTCTTGGCTACACAAGCTCACTTTCACTGAACAGTGATCTGAGGTTTGTTTGAATTCCTGCTGTGTGGAAATCTACTGTACTTTCTAGCAGGTGTGAGAACACTGAGGCTCCTTCAGTTGCAGCTCATTTCCACTTACTAACTACTTTATCTCCATGGATGAAGCAAAAGTGACTTTTGTGTTTCCTGGCAGTCTGCTGCTTCAAAGAACCTAATAGTGATTTGTTTATTTCAGAGGAAATGGAGACCAGTCAGTGATGACAGATTTATTGGTTAAATGGACATCACAAAAAAATTTTCATGCAGTACAGGCTGGCTCTAATCACACTATGAGAACTCATAGTAAAGGGGTGATGTGCATTCCAGAAATCCAGTCCTATTTAATCCACTCCACTCTAATCTGTACATTTATATAGCACCCTTCACACAATTTCCTAGAGCTCTGTGCAGAAATGTAATAACCACTGTACAGAAAAATATCCAGGTATTTTAATGGCTTACATTTAGACTTGAAAATACAGCAAAAGAAGCCAGACTTGAATACCTCTTGGCAATGAGTCAGTCAGCGACAGGCAAGAAAAAACTTGGGTGTCCAATCTCTTCCAGTTCAGTCACAGGGTAGAAGACAAGTTCCTAGTTCTTGAAGAGACAATTCACAATATGGCAATTCATAATAGCTCCTAGTGCTATGGAATGAGACAATGGAGAATTTTATCCTGGAGCAATATACTATGAAAACTGATATGAAACTGTAGTGGGAGCCAAGACAAATTGTACAATATGTCTAATCAAACTCAGTCCAACAAGAAGAGAAGGCACAGGGTTTTCAGCAGATGGTAGATTTGCAAGTCATGAAGACCCACTCAGGGAAATGCACAGTCTTAACATGAAAAATAAATAAATAAAATGTCCTAGAGCAAGATGCTGCTAAAATTATGTTGCTATAGTCTTTAAATGTTAACTGGATGTGGTATTTGCATCTGTCAAGCGTAAAACAGATGTATGTATAGTGTATATGAACCTATGTTGAAAATCCCAGATAACCTGACAACTACCCATTTTCTATAAGGGTGAAGAATATCAATCAAGGCAAGCACTGAGATCCAATCAGTCAGCAAGCAATTCCATTTGATCTGGATTCAATTTCAGAAAAATGTCTGCCTGAGGTCGTGCATCAGCCAAACAAACACACCATTTGGAAAGAAGCTGGAATATTTGTTGAGGCAGAGAAATATATCTGTACATCACCTCTATACATATGGGTGGATAAAGCACATTTGCCAATAAATGGCTCAAAAACTCAACAAAATGATAAAAGTGCCCCTACTTAAGAAGATAAAATAAAAAGTCTTATCTTTTCTTTGGAGCTCCCTACCTGTTCAAAATACCATGATTGATATTTCACCCAACAATTAGTATTTGGAATTATGATTGCATTTTAATTCCACCAGCCAGATTCTCAGTCTGGCTTAGCATCCTAAATGGTTTTCCTCTGCTTATACATAAGAAACCTTAAGGCAGTTACACCCATTTTACAGACCACAGATCTGTAGTGTGGAGTAACTACAGCAGTGGGTAAAGACTAATGAAATTACTCTGAAGGGAATGAAATGAGTGGAGCTACACAGGGACACCTTTAAGGAGTATAGTCAAGGTAATTTGCCCAAAATAATATATTTGCTTCTCACTAGGGACAGTTTGCCTGACAAGAACACCATGCTGACCCATATGTGCTATCTTCCAGCTATGGTGACTGCTTTGATGCTTCTACGCAATGTTGCCTATGACAAATTCATACACAAAGTCTATGGTAGAGTTTCGAGCTCAATGTCAAGCTCAAGCTCTCCCATTTCTTTCCAATGTCTTATTTCAAAGCAACCTTTCTTCTCTGTATTTGGGGTACAAGGTAACATGATTGACTGTTTATTAAAAAGTTGTCTTTGAAGCCTACTTATGGTCTCCTCATTTTAGTAACTGTTTCTAAATTATTAATAATAATAATAATAATAATCCAAGAATGAAGTCCAAAGGAGCTTTTGAATCAAGTACACTATCTTATACAACCCACAGAACAAATGGTAATTTTACTGTGTGCATGTGTGCATACAGAACTCATGTAAAATTAAGACCAAATTATTACTTTTTTGAACTATAAGAAGATACGCTAGATGCTTTGTTTGATATTGATTTAACCCACTCTTGCAATTAAGTATATTATGATAAACTGTACATTATGAATTTTAAAGTGTAAGCATAATGACTTGCAAGCATCCCATATACTAGCCTCACTCAAGAAACTTTCCATGAATGGGAGCTTTTTATAAGAAGAAAGTGCATTGCCCTTATTTCTTTAAAAAGTTATATTTTATACAGCTTTAATGCTAAAGCAAACAAGAATATGTGACCGTGCTGCATTTTTAAGAGTACACACCCTGCCTTAACTCCTTGAAAATGTATTACCAAAGCATTAGGTGCAGAGCAGTAGGTCCCCAGCTCAAAAACAATGTGAAGACATATTTTTAAAACTAGGGACTAGCTAAAGGGGTCACAGTCCTGCGATATTAACAATAGATCTCTTAACTATAAGCAAATGCTTGAAGGATACAGATGAGGGACAATTCTGAAATAAAATGTTTACAGTTAAATTCTACAGCCAGGAAGAGATAGGCTAAAGCCTAAAAGCTGCCACAACACAAAAGGATCAGTTTTCAAGAAAGCTGCACACCCGACTGTTACCATTTAGGCACCTAAATGAAGAACAATGGGGGCTGCTGGGTTCTGAGCTCTTTCAAGCATCTGGTCCAAATTCTTTCCTTCCATATGAATCAAAACAAATGTTTAGGCTACCAACTTTCCATTGCCCTTTCAGTTTAATGCCAGCTTTTCTAGCTTTTAAATTCCTTACTATAATAAAATGAATAAAACACTAACTTAGCAAAATGCCCAGTTAGGGACTATTTGCAATATTTTCTTTTTTATTAGTATCAGACATAAAGTTTTTATAAAGTCATTGTAAAAGTATATCTTTCAAAACAATATCTTTTGGATCAAGATTTTTGGTTTAATATGTTTTAAAAAATATGAATCCATCTTATTTGGCTATCAAAAAGTGGTCATAGTTTAGCTCACAGATTTTAAAATAGAACAGACTGAAAATCAGCATAAAACAAAATACAGTAGCAGAAATGGTCAGAATATTACCAGCTAATTATTATTAGAAAACAAAAGGGAGATCACTTCATCGTGTGGCAGTAGAACATAAGGTGATGTGCCACACAACACTAAGGGAAGTTTTAAGGTGACACAATTCCTACTGCTCAGGACAACAGTGTCCATCCTATAGTGGTGCAGTGGCTAATCCTGGACCTGCAATTCTCTGCAAGAGTTTAGGATACATCATTGTGCCTGGATACATCCTAGGTGGATGAAAGATGTGCTAGGCAGTCATAAAACTTTGTATTTAAATGTTAGAGGGCAACTCTAACAGATAGACAGGCAAATACAACTAAGTGGCTGTGACTTGGGTCTGCAACCAAAACAAATTATATAGGAAATGCACAGTATTACCTGATAATACTAAACCTGGGAGGGGAATGTGCCATTCCCAGTCCCCTTCCCACCATGAGAAAATGTGTTCTACAAACATGAGCAAATTCAAACATTTTAGGAAAAGACTCTATTTAAAAACCAACTAATCAAATTTTGCAGGCTCATCACATTGAATACTGAAACCTTCAGTGCTTTCAAAGAGCTTCATGAACAGACAGACTCAAATGGATAAAAGTAAAGAGCAACTGGATATCTCATTTCAGTTTTACAACACACATAGAAGCATGGAAACAACAACCAGTGAAAACACCAAACCATGGATGGAAATTTGTCTTTTTTTTCTGACTAGAATGAAAGAAAGCTGCTTCAAGAAGCACATAAACAGAATTGGCAGAAAGCGTCTTGACTAATTTACATGAACTAATTTAATAAAATATGGAGTAAAGAAAGAAGCATAAAGTCAGTTTTCAGCTTTTCCTATACCTAATGAACATTTTCCTCATCACTTGCTCTTTTCCAAGCTATATTTAGGTTTAATGCTTCTACTGCTTTCTGATTCTTACATAAGTTATTTTCTATAAGTGATACTGTGCCAAACAGCCATTATGCCAAAGTTCCCTCTTACCCCTGTTTGTAGAAAGACTGTTCATTAAGAAAAGAAACCAAATAGATGAGAATTAATGACCTGAGGAATGAAGACTTGCCCCCCAAAACTAACTTATCTTGTGAATAAGGATGTGTGAGAATTGCCTCTTAGTTCTGGAGGATGAAGAGCAAGGGGTAATATTTAGGATTGTAGTAGAGCAGGAGGCAGGGCTCAGGAAAAGAAAATTTGGAGCATTTTAAGATGATTATCAGGCCAAAATTCCTGCAAGTGAGATTTATTACACAATGGAGTCTGTTTCCTGAGACTGCTAATGAAGGCAAGCTATTTTTTAAAGTCCAAATGAACATTTAATAAATTAGTACCACACTCACGAACCATATACATGACCCACTTTGTCATACTGAATTGAAAGAAATCAACCCACACTCAACCCTTTTAGTCTCTACTACCTCACTCCATCTGTCACTCATCAATAAAGGAATATAAATATGTATTTCTGTTTGGGGGACTGGGAGTACACTTTTCCCTACAAATAGGATTGCTCTGGGTAAATTATGTACAATTTTTTGCAAGATATTATTTCCTTCTTTTTCTACTTTTTATACCCGTACTGTGGTTTCTGTCCTTCCAACCATCCTTAGGTCCACATAGCTAGACATATAAGTTCTTTAAATTAATTATCTGGGGGTTGTTCAGCAACCATCCACTGTACCATCTGACCATCTGCCACGTTCTTTATACTGGAAATAAGGGCATTCTTAAGGGGCACTGCAGAATCTGAAGTTCCTTTCTTTTTTGGACCAGAGAAAGCTTAGGCTGGCATAGAGAACCACAGGCAAAGGGAGAGAAAGAGAGGGAGAGAAGGGTTGTTTTCTGCCCTCTGTGAAGGCTGGAAGTGAGATGAGGAAGGTAGTGATGAAAGTCAGTATGATTATGACAAAAAAAAAAAAAAAAAAAAAGCTTTCAGCTATGACAGTTTTGCAGCATTTCCTGAAGGGGGGCAGCCTCTTGATCCTTTTTAATATCCTTATTAGTCTCCAGTTCAAGAAGCGTGTGTGAGGACATGTTTAACTTCCATTGAAGTCAATGGTTCCTGAGCATATGCTCAAATTTTTTCGCAAATCAGGACTTTAATCTGTTCCTTATGTACATTTAGGATTACAGAGAAGTCTTCTGTTTTTGAAGTTGCTGGAAACATCAGCTTGCTGATGGGAGGTGGGGGAAGGGAGCAGGACTCCATCACTTCAGAATTCTGCAACTTTTTTGTTTAATATTTTCCTAATTTTGATCAGACAAGTATCTGTTTACCAGTTTTGGAAATATTCACACATACTGTCTATTAGATTCTAATGTGTGCTGCAGAAATGTGAGTTGCTGACACAACAGCCTTCTAGGATTGTATGAAAGTCACAAATACTAAGGTTACTGTTTTATTCCTCCCCCCTCAATATAGTTGATAGAATTCTTACAAAAAAATCAAAGAGATTTATCCCTAGTAAGGGGAAAGAAAAGTTGAGACAAAAGCTGTAAAACCGTCTCTGTACTAAACTGTAAATGCACCTCAATTCTGGCATTTAGTTCTTTTGGCTACTTCAGTCCTGGAACTGAATCCTCTTCACTGAGCTGAATGGTTACGCCAAACTGTATGGTGATTTTTGCGATATTTTTGGGAAAAAAGCCCACTGGATACTAGCCGGAAAGCAGCCAATCTTGTGATCTGATCCTCATGTGAATTTATGCCTCCAGAGTTCAGATATAATATCTTCTGTAATTTTGCCATGCACTCTATTCACTGATATTACACTGAAAATATATATGTATATATAATATATATATATCATGTAGATGTTGAAAATAACTGTAAATTGCCAAGCCCAAACATTCAAAAGGTATCAGCAAGACTCCTGTCCCTTCTCTTTTCTCTCCCTGCCTGTAGATCTCTCACCCTCCTCAAAGTGTTTTAAAAACACATTTAGGAACAAACTAGTACACTATAACCAACTGTTAGTCCAGCCAAATCAAGAGGACTCATCCACATCTGCTGTTATTTTAGATTTGATACACACACGTGCATACACACACTAGAAATGTATATACGTCTACTATACCAATTAAATTGAATTAAAAAATACATTTTACTACTTTCAAAATTCGTCTTACAGGAAACTAGAGTGAAAAGACAA
Source organism: Anser brachyrhynchus (assembly GCF_964034855.1). Classification (NCBI taxonomy): domain Eukaryota; kingdom Metazoa; phylum Chordata; class Aves; order Anseriformes; family Anatidae; genus Anser; species Anser brachyrhynchus. The sequence continues at coordinate 31,376,583 of NC_137695.1, forward strand.
ATCGCCAACTACATTTAAAGAGTTTACAGGCCACTTCAAAAAATGACTTCATGTTCTTTGAAGCACGTTCCTTCTGGCACAATCTGTTATTAACTACAATCTTAGAATTAAAAATGACATTTTAAAGTGGTTAAACTCATTTTTTTCACCCAGTTGTCTTAGTATTCCCTTTTTATATAAGGCTCTGCTGACACTGACTACATCACTAGTATAAAATATTAACCATTGGCATCATCGTGCCTGGGTCATGCTTGATTTCTGCTACCGCCATTTGCAGAATCTGCTCTATGGTGTGCAAACTTATGAAGTAAAAACCTCAAGAGAAGAGAACACATGAAGTATCTTTTTATGTATTTAATTATTTTTAAATTTCAGCCTTTTAAAGTTTTCTTATACACCATAAATGCAGAGAAAAGCTATGATTGACCAACAGTTAACCAAAGTATGTTCCCAGTAAAACAACTGATGGTTTGGGGCCAGTGAGTTAATGGCACAACATTGCTTCTGAACGTTTCTTTCATTAATGTGAGCTGTACCACAGAAAGAGTGTAAATGGGCAGAGGATGAACACACTTAGGGTACTGAAAAGAAAACATTTAAGAAGACAATCTTGAATGCGATAAGAGAACAGAAGCATTAGAGAACAGAAGTATCCTGTGAGCAGGAGTTAGGCAAAGCATTGCAGAGAAATTGCTTGTACTGAGATAGTACAAGCTGGCACCAGAAGAATGATTCTAGGAAGAGAATTTCAGAAGGGCATGATTAAAATGTAGGATCATTTGATCAGTTTTGGTTTTGGCAGGGGTAAAGGAGGAGTCCAGAACATCAGGGCAGAAGAACAGAATTCAGTTTCTGCTTTATGGTGTAAGAGTCATCTGCAAAACAATATGAAAACACATTGGAGAGAGAGATTTATAAAAACAAATTGCAAGCTCAAGTGGCAAAATGATCTCCAAAACCATAGCTCTCACTCAGTTCTGAACAAGAAGTAGCCCATGGCTCCCCACCCCATTTTGAGGAAGCCAAGGACAATGTTGTCTTGTCCCTGTAAAAAAGTACTTTGTGACTGCCCCCAGGTCTGGGCTGTGAGCATTTTTTCCATATGTGTGTACATTCTTGCCCTGGAGGGAAAGGAAACACTGTCCTCTTTTACAGAGAAACCAGCTTTAACTTCATAAAGCTAATTTTTACGCTTTAAGGAGACGAGGGAAATAGGAGACATTAAATGAAATGACAGTGAAGGTAAAAAGGCAAATTCATGAAACCTCCTTTATCTGCTTGTTGTGCAATACACTACACATTCCCTGAAACTGCTTCATCCCAGCCTTTCTTAAACTTGCAGAAATGTTATTCCAGAAGTATTTAGAGACTATGTGTGTGTGTGTGTCTGTGTGTGTCCCTGGTAACTTCTGAACAAGTAAGGTTCCGTGCACATGGACACCTCACGTAAGAGCAGTGTTTCTTACATTTCTAGTTCAGTGTAGATTTCACCTCTGCCTTTTGAAGTAAGACTGCTGATGTATTAACATGGTCCTTTTACTTAATAAACCAGCAATAACATGCAGCCAGACTACACTATACGGGCAGCATCAAGCTTTCCATTTATCTACATAATCAAGTCAACCATGTGTTTCAAGGTTAACATGGATGCAGCTTTTAGTTTGTATGTGTGTGAATTAAGACTACCAATTAGTTGTGGAAACATGCTTGAAAAACACAAAGCAAGCCAGAGCCTCCATAAATAATATTTTTATGGTATCTACCCATATGTTGTGTAACTACAAACATGTCTTAGCTGCACACCATCGAGCCAAAAGAATTAATGACAGAGTAGCAACCGACACGCCTTGTGCTTAAGTTTTTGAATATTACACTGTTAATTCCAACAGAATTAACTTAGTTAAGTAAGCTAAGTAACATAAGCTTTGACAGGGTTAGAGTATCACTACACATTTATATACATATATTATAAAGAACTCCGTCTGGTAAACAGTGAGGGACTTGTGCAGGAGGAAGGAAACGGCATTCCTAAGAACTTTGAAGGACTGGATCTATCTGTAAGTTATAGTTCATAAAACATACTTCAAAATGGCTGGACCCGTTTAGCCTCTGTACTTAAAACACAAAATCTCTATCCAAAAAGAAAACAAAAAAAAGTGTTTGTTTGGGTGTCATGTCTGGCAAAGCTTTCCTGATATGTTTGCAAATACAAAAATGTTAAATCCATGATATTTCTCATGCCAGCAGGCTACAAACTCAATTGGTGCCTTCTCCACACATCTAAATTTCAGTTTGGAAACAGTGAAATAAAGATAACTTTACAAGGTTCAAATACTGCTAGATTTCTGTATTAAAGCAATAAAGCTGTTTGCCTCATAAAATTGTAGCAATGTATTGAAGTGTAAAAAGAGACGGGGTCAGAACAAGTGAAAGAAAAAAATTAAAACACAAAGCTAAGCCAAACCTACAGGAAAGTTTGGCTGCATATTTCTTCAGAATTTAAACCAACCTAAAATATTTGCACTCTTTTTCTCCTGTGTTTGTTCACATCATTTTTTTCTTTTAATTTATAATTGAAATAGTTCTATTTACTACTTTTAATAATAATGCATTATTTCATAAAAGCAAACACTGTGGACAGAATAGTCACGCTCTTTATTGGCCCAATAATAGGACTGATTAGAAAATCATGTAAATAAAAGTGGTAATAATACGAGAAAATATAATGCTGCAGATTTGCATTGCCTTGTGGACAGCTGCTAACGAAGCCTCTTATTTTCATCTGACTCTGCTCCACTGATCCATAACTGGCTTATCTTGCCTTGCCTAACAAACTAACATTACCTAAAAGTACAGTTTTATTTAGCAGATCACTGTGGTTTGTAAATTACTGTATCTTACTAGATGTAAGTACATCTTATTAGTGCATCTTACAGTACATTTTATTAGATGTACTGTAAATTACTTCTAATGGAAATCTGGAAAAAGGTGACATTTTTTGTTTTGCAATAAAGTGAGCATTCTTTCTGCAAGCATAAATGGAGATTGAAAGGATGTGCAGGCACACTCCTTCAGAAACATACATCTTTAAAAAATAAAAACAAAAAAGGAGAGAGAGGGACAGAGAGAGACGGGGGGGGGGGGGGGGGGGGGGGGGGGAGCTGGGGGTGAGACCATTAGTATTTATTGTTCTAATGTCCTTAGGAACACAGAGAACTTAGTACACAGCTGGTGCTTGAGGTCATTGTGGTACTCCCAAAACAAGAATATAGGGGAAAAAATAAAAAGGAAAAAAATAAAAATAAACTTATACTACTATGTCACTTAAGTGAATTGCATGCAGTTAGTAACCCCAAAGCGCAAACGGCTTGCAACATTCTCAGTGCTCCCTAAATCCGTGCAAGGTGAGAGTGCTAATCACTTCACAGACTATTAGATTTTAAAGTCTAGTTCAAAAAAATCAGTTTGAAAGGAGTAAATATGCCTTAACCCACATTAGACTGCTGTTTTCTTCTGACAGAAAATGTTGTTTGGCATTGTAAACACAAGGCTTTATATCGTTTCTTCAAGCGGTCAACATATCCACAGCCACATAGTCTTCCATTCACACCATTTTTACCAGCTCAGCATACCAAAGACTCAAAAAATATGTCATTGTATAGTTTACCAAAGCATCTCACTTCAGTTTTTTCTTAAAAAGTTAAACAAGTTGATATTTTTGAGAATTTGGGAGATATTTAGTCACTGTCCCTATCATTCTTTTTACAGTAAAAAGCACATTTTAACAAGTAGGTTTCACTTTTTCAAAAGCAAAGGAATGGGGCCTACAGCATTCCAGTATTCTACACCAGCTGGAAGAAAATTAAAGGCTTGAAAAGCAACTGAGACCCACATGCCGGACAAGCTTCACTCACCCTGAAGAACCCCCTTCCTTCCAAAGAAGCCCCTGTGCACATTCACCATACACTGCACTCCTCTAGGATATGCCATTTTTTGTTTGGCAGGTAGAAAACCCCACTGTTCACTCCACTCGCTTCACAGTTATACTGTCAGTCCACATATGTCCAACAGATTTTTAGTATCTATATTTAGAAGGGCCAAAGTAGGAAACCATTTTTTTTTTTTATCCTGCTTGGTAAATTTGAGTGACTAATGCCCCCAGTTCAATGAAACATGTAAACATCCACCTAACTTCATGTGTGTTTGTATCAATGCAATGCAAGTACACCTGATGTGAAGCCCTGGCTCCTATCAGGAGTTAGTTTCAATGTCAGTACACACAGATTTTTATTCATCTCCCAACATCCAAAATTAAACGCATACTGGCATTGCAGTCAAAGAATTAAAATTCATAATAGTGGCAAAGGACTCTGAAATGCATCTAACACAATTTATGTACAGCAGCATTTGTTTGGGCTCACTTGTTAAAAATAAAAAAATATATAAAGTTGTTATAGATCTAAGAGAATGCAGAAGGAAGAAGGACCTTTAAAAGCTTGCCATAATCTGTTTCAGTTTTAGTTTTTCATATCCTATTTGCTATAAAATAATGTTCAATCAACCAATTTTTCTCTAGTACAAGAAACAGTTTTATAAAAAAGAGGAAAGGGAAAGAAAAGGAAGAAAACGAAGAAGAAGGAAGGAAGGAAGGAAGGAAGGAAGGAAGGAAGGAAGGAAGGAAGGAAGGAAGGAAGGAAGGAAGGAAGGAAGGAAGGAAGGAAAGGAGAGAGAGAGAAAGAAAAAGAAAAAGAAAGAAAGAAAGAAAGAAAGAAAGAAAGAAAGAAAGAAAGAAAGAAAGAAAGAAAGAAAGAAAGAAAGAAAGAAAGAAAGAGAAAGAAAAGAAAAAGAAAGAAAGAAAGAAAGAAAGAAAGAAAGAAAGAAAGAAAGAAAGAAAGAAAGAAAGAAAGAAAGAAAGAAAGAAAGAGAAAGAAAGAAAGAAAGAAAGAAAGAAAGAAAGAAAGAAAGAAAGAGAAAGAGAGAAAGAAAAAGAAAGGAAGGAAGGAAGAAAGAAAAAGGAAGGAAGGAAGGAAGGAAGGAAGGAAGGAAGGAAGGAAGGAAGGAAGGAAGGAAGGAAGGAAGGAAGGAAGGAAGGAAGGAAGGAAGGAAGGAAGGAAGGAAGGAAGGAAGGAAGGAAGGAAGGAAGGAAGGAAGGAAGGAAGGAAGGAAGGAAGGAAGGAAGGATTACTTGGCTTCCAGTTAAGGTTTCATAATTCACTGGATTTTATTGGTTTAGTAAAACTGTGCTCTTCCATTATAAATGAAAGATTTGCCTCATTCCTTTCAGACTTGTTTCTTTTGCTGTTTAGTCAATTATTATATTTCATTTGTTGAAAAGAAAGATAAAAGGAAACATAAGTTCAAATACAAAATAACTTCTCTTTCAAGCAAGTATTATGTTTTCATGTATGTTTTCTTCTGTTCATGCATTTTAAGGGCCCGTATTTCTATCATTGCAAGGTTTGTTCAAACACAAGTAATTTTCAATGCAAAGTTTAGACTGTTGGTTTTTTCTAGGTGATTAGCAAATGGGTCCAGTGATTTCAGATACTGTAGTACTGGATTATTTCATTCACCATTAAACAACAAAATACTAAATAGCCAGTTTCCAAATGTGATTTCTGATTTTTCTTCTGATATACAATCACATTCTTATTTAATATGCATGGTAATATGCATGACTTCCAGTCAAATAACTGTCCCCTAAAATTATTTGTAAAATTCAGGATTCTGTATGAAAAGTAAGCCCATGTTCCAAATAGGAGGTATGTTACTGTCTTCTATAGGTACAAGATCTCAAAATGAAGGGCATCCTCCCTAATCAACAATGAATGTTGCACCTTTAATATCACTTATGTTAACATTAGTAGATTTTTGACAGCCCAAGATGTTTATTTGAACATTTAGAAGCAGCTCCTCGTGTATGGCAACATTGTCTACTATTTTGTCTCATTACATAAATGATTTTTTTCTTCTCTACATCACTCAGTGAATGCTAGGATATAACAACGTAACTCTCTGCAAGTGATGTTACATATACATATATTTAATAGTAAAGATTGAACAACATCACCTTGATTTAAATTTAATTTTTTATCTATAAAAGTATTATTTTAAATGGATATAGACTAAGTGAACTTCTCAAAGAGCACATATTTTGTAATATATTAATAAGAACAACAAATGTATTTCCACCCCACTAGAAACCTAAGACCCATGGCAACAGTCTTTTTTTTTTTTTAATTAACATTCATTTGTTCTGTTTGCCTCTGTTCTTGGAAGCACATACCACATAGTTGATCACAAAAAGCATAAGCACAAGCACAACTAACTGGTCTACCTCCTCCACCCAAGCTAAATTAAATTTATCACACACATCTTAAAGTGTGGCCCTACAAAAATCAGCGGGAGTTTTGTCATCAGTTTCTTCCAAGGGGAAATTTCACTTAGCATAAATAACTTACTTCAGTAACTTTTTTTTTTTTTTGATTCATATACTTCAGATACATACAGAAATGGACTGTGTACATCCACCATAATCCCATCAGGCTATTTTTGAATTCATAGAATACAGCAGAAAAGTAGCCGTCTAGCCATCAGAGACCCCAGATACAGACCCCAGAAGTAAAATGACATCTTGCTACGCACACCTATGCAGCCACAGCAAACTTGTGCTGGTAAAGGTGATGTCAGTGACTGCTGAGTAAAGGAAAGAAAGCTTTTTCTGTGAGGTGGCTATCCCCCGTGTTGCTCGTAGCTGTACCCTGCCACCAGCAGTACTTTAGAAATGATGATGCAGACCTGTAAGTCTTTAAAGCCTCCTAAAAAAAGCGCGCGCACACACTCAGAAGTATTTTTGTTAATAAAAGCTTGCAGTACTTAACAAATGGAAGGAAAGTACTGGCATTTACATTGTATAGACTGGGGAAATAGACATAAAAGGATAGGGCACAGGATCGAGACAGGTCCGAAGGCTAGGTTCAGTGCCCAGCTGTGGACTGATGTAATGAAGTAGTTTCAAGCACCATTTATCAAACTTCTTTAACACCACACTATTTTAGTTAGAAACCTTATTAGTGACATGTGTAAGCATTTATATTTTTAAAATATGACTTTCCTTTCAAGTGGCATTCTTAAACGTATTAGAACAAGGACAGAATAGGAAAAAAATAATAAGAAGAAAAGGATTGAACCCAACTCCACCAATACTGCATTTAACTGATGGATTTAAATTTCATGGATGTAGTGGATGAAACCAGATATAGTTTGCTTCCTTTTCATAGCCCAGCAAAACTTCCTGGGTAGAATACATTTCACTACTGAAAGAAACATGCTACAGTGACCATTCATGCTGTCATGTAGCATCGCATTTGCAGAAAGCAATAATCCTGTGAGCAATATCAGTTTATTACCGGACAGCAGCAAAGATAATGTTGCCACCTTCCCTTAAATTTCTAGACACAGAAACCAGTCCAACTCTTGAGAACTTCAAAGCTACAGCATGTTGAGTCATCACATCACTAAAGAATGAATGTTTACAAATGGCAAACTGTATGCAGATTAACAGTCTCAATTAAAAACAATTTATTAAATAATTAGTACATCTGAAAAGGGAAACCAGTCTGAGAACAAACAAATGACAACACAAAAAAAATCCAGAATTTGATTACTTACTAAGCAAAATACTAGAGAAGCTACGCTAAACATGTTAGGTTAAATTTTGCCCTAGGGTGCTAAAATGAATGAAATTAAAATTCATTTTATGTATATATATAATGCTGAATTGGCAATGATCAAATTATCAGACAATCCTAATATTTTATCAGTAAATATTTGCAAGAATTAGAAAACATTGTACTTTCCCTACTATAAAACAATAGAATAAAAGTGTTAAAAAGTAAGTACAGTCATGATTTCTTGAATAAGATTTAGTGAAATTTTCAGTTCTCCAAACATTGCCATACCAATTGGATCATTAATACACGCGTGCATATCTCTTTCTGCATTTGGTTCTAGCACCACATTTCTTACTCATCCAGAGCCCTCAGTGACTTTGCTTTGAAGACTGGGATGCTTGACATTGCTTAATACCAAATAATAAAAGAATAACATGAAGTTATATTTTTGTGCCAAAGATTCAAACCAGAGTAGCAGCATTAAGCTCCAATGGCTTAAAAAACCTTCAGCACTTAAGTAGTTGCACTAGAGTCAATAGAATGTCTCACAAAAAAATATTTGTGCTCCAGTGAACTGCTAGATTGAGACCCAGATGTTTCTAAAGGTGAGGGGGGAGTGTAAATCCTACTGAATAATATATACAAACAGACAGAAATATATAATTAGAGGCCATACTTATTTCTGTCCACACAAAATTACTTTGGCTATGGGCAAGAATTTCTGTGAATATGTCAGTAGAATAGGGATTTAAATTTTTACAGTTCTAGAAAAATTATTGATTGTATTTCTTGAGAGCAACATGAATATATTGGAAATTTTCATCAGTTACACGATCCAGCAAGTACCACCACTATTGTAGCCCAATGTTTGCTAAGCAAGCAGCCTTATTAATTTTCTCCTAGAAAAATCACTAGGATAGCTGATTACTATTCACCAAATTGGAATTTGCTTCATTTATGAAATCTATAGTTTGGGGTTTGTTGTTTTTGTGTTTTGTTTTGTTTTGTTTTATAATGGCAAGTGGCACTTTTGATACTGGATACCAAACAAATTAACTCTTTCCAGAAAAACTGTGCTTTATTATGTATTTTTTCCTGCTTCCGTTTACAACCATGCTGAAAAGTACAGACACATTGATGAATCAGTTACACAGTTCTTTTTGACTACAAGTGTGCAGCTCATTTTTCTTATTGATGTGTTTCAGAAACCAATCAAAAGTCCTCAAAACCAATGATTTCAGAGTATTTATAATCATTTATCAAAATGACCCGTTTTTCAGAGACCCTTTCAAACAACTATATATGATTTATGATATTTAGATGTGCTTAAAATAAATTCTCTGGAGATGTAACTTTTACTGCTTGCTTGCTGAAAATAGGAAGGTTATAAAAGATGTTAAAACACTGGAGAAAAAGTATTGTTTACTTTTCATGTGATTTGTCAATGGAAAAAAAAAAAAAAAACAGCAGAACAGCTATTGAAACACTGGAATCCTGAAATGTTTTTGTACGTTTAACAGCAATGTTTCTACGTGATATTATTGTAAATACAGTCAAAAATATGAATAGATGTTATTACCTACTAGCCTTTCATTGGAAAACTATGCCATATAGAAATATTTTTCTATGTCAAACTGACTAAATAAATAAATAAATAAAATTGTGCGTGGGGGTGTGTTTAATTACATTATACTTTAACTTACTGGAATCAAATTTATTTTTAACATATATTTATCTGTCACGATATACATGTTTGGATAGTTGTAGTTCTTAAAAGAACTCTTTTAATGGTATTCACCCACTCCCTAATCTTTTCAGCTTAGTACTATTTTTTTATTTCCATAGCATTTTAGGTTTCCTTAAGACTACCACATTCACTTTCTTTTCATATTTCTCCATAAACTTAAATTACATTTCTATATGGGCTTTTCTCCTGAGTGGAGTTTTCTTAAAACTTGGACTGAAGTAAGCCAACTGAGACCATTGTAGTATTAATTTTGCATCTGATGTTTTCTGTATCTTCTGAGAATCAAAACCTACTCAAAATAAAATAAAATAATAAAATAATTAAAATAGAATGGCCTCAAAAGTCATGGGCAACTAATATGAAGGGGAAAAATTAAAAAACTCCAAAATATTCCATAAAAAACAACGCATACCACAAAGTAACAATGCGCTCCAAGTATGTTTTTTATGCACTCAACATGGTTTTCATCCGCACCTCTTTAGCACACAGATAATCCTGACTATTAGTGCATTTTAAAATAAGTGTATTTGCAACCTATCCTCAGATTTGCTATCGTCTCTTTCCTCCTACATCCTTGCCATAATGAGAGCTGAATTAGGAAGGCAAGGTTGCAGACGACATTGTTCACTGCAAAATGCAAACGTCTACATATCTGAGTGCATCCCTCCCCAGCTCGTCTGCATGTTTACTAACCCACTGCTGGGCCTACGCAGGTTGAAAGGAATGTCCTCAAGATAATGAGAGAGTGACTACAAAACACGGAGACCCCGACAGCTGTAGTGTACAGGAGTTGATAGCTAAGTAAGCAGCATTTCCCAGTCCTTTGTAACAAGAACAGCTGGCAATTTCACCCTGTTCTGTAGCAGCCTACTCAATATCTTCAACGGGTACTTCCCGAACTGCTTAAAACCTGGGTTAGAGCAAAAGAAAACTGTAAGTCAGACAGCTTATATAAAGCTACTACAAAAGCACATCTCACCTTGCTTCCTTAATCCCAAACAAAAAGTATAACAAAGCACAGCACAAACATTGTCTCTATCTTCGCATTCCCTGCAATACGTGAATTTCAGGGAAAAAGAGCAAGCACGGGAACAAACACACAGCCCATCATCCAAAATCTTTTTCATTGTTAAAAAAATTACATTTCCGCCATCCTAACAAAAAAGCAAAAATGGGCACCTCTTACCATAAATATTCACAGCATCTATATGGCTAAGCAACAGTTATTAATTTGGGATATAAATGATACGAGTATTATTCGCGTTTCACTCTTTCTTTAAACTACCCATAAACTCAGTTTTATGAATCAACATTCCTGATCAACATTCAGGAGTGAAAGCAAAGTACTGCAAGAAAGGGGCAGCCTAAGGTTAATTCATTTTTGAAATATGGAAGAGATTCAGTGCTCAAGAAGTCACTGGACATTCTGTGGCTCTATGTGATTATGCTTGAGAAGAGGAAATATATCTGTAAATAAGCAGAAGCATTAATAATTGTCTCAGAATGCTAGCACTGAAACTTAAACAGTCTCTCTTTGCTTCTTAGTTATTTACTGTTAAGGATTTTACACAAATGCCTATTGAAGTAGTTGCAAGTGGGATGAATCTGTCTCCAAAATGTGAGGAGGGAGTGGATGAAATTCTTTAAAATATGGTAATTTGTTTAAAAAGCAGATTAGTGAGAAATAAAGGGTTTGATTTTATGACAAATGAGGGGCAATTATTGACTACAAATACAGAACTGCAGTGACATAAAATTAGTTCTTGCTGCCATGCATTAAGAGGACATTAAATATCTAGCATGAGCGTTCAGGATTAATAAAGGGGTGGGGTTAAATATTCAGTCCAAAATTCAGTCTTTTCCTGAAGAAAAAACAAAGATACTACAGATACCCCGTTGTTGTCAAAAGATGCCTATTTTCAGTTCAAGGGATTCCTAATTGTGTGAATAGACATAATATACTTTTTCTTATTGGAAGGGAGGAAACAATAGTTACCTGCCTTGAGCTTCAGAAAGTCTTAGAAAGTGAGGTTCGTAGTACAGTGCAATGTAAGCATAATCATGACTAGAGGCTCCAGCTCTTGTCCACTAAATCCAATGGAAGGCTCCAGTCAATTCAGGGTAAGGTCTGTGACATTTCCCACTGTTTTTTCGGTTTGCATTGCAAAACTAAATAAACAGAAACCCATACAGATACTTCCCTGACGGTGAAAGGGACCCATTTCCTTCTTTTTCCTTCAGCTTTAAATACACTGACAAATACAATAAATCCTTACACTAACTGGCATCCAGTTCTTTTCAGTAGCATTGGGGACGCAAGTTTTAGTATTCCTTATATGCCTCACAAAATCCAAGAGTTCATTTTATTTCATACAATGTAATGAAGATGCAATGATAGAGCTCACCACCAGTGTTCGACAAAATACGGCTTTTAATCTTGGAAGTTTTCAGCCCAGCTACATAAGATAAAACCCAGTTAAGCCCATCCTGAATTACTGTAAATATTTATTAATGTAATGGACAGTGATCAAAGCAATAGCATCCTCCAGGGTTAATTTTTAAAATAATTTTTATTGCTTACCACTTTACCAAACTCACAACATTTCAAGTGAAAAAGGTCACAGTTTCTATAGTGAACTTTGTAACTGTCTGGAGCAGCTTTTCACTTTCTCTTCCTTGATAACAAATGGTTTGCTACGCCCGCTCTTGAGTTTTCAAAATGTTGAGTCCTCTCTTTTTCAAGTGCCTACTGCCTGTCTCGGTATATTTTTGATGACCTTTCAGTTTATGTGTGCTCTGACGGAAGTGCCATCAATCGCATCGCCTTCGCGGAGTGTCTTTTGTCAGAGCGGGACTTTGACAGGCTTCGCTGTTTTAGAAGCAGGGATTATATCAAGGTTTTTGCATGCTTAGAAAGGTTTTTGCACGCTTAGAGATGCAGACACCCTCCACCCCCCCTGGAATTATTAAGGGTCTACAGGGCTTCAGCTCGTCTTTAAGCAAGAATTGCAGTGTTTTATTTAAAAGTCAAACAGCTCCTTCCTTCCCTTCGCCCCCGGCACCACCAATTTGAAGTGGCTTTCTGCAACTCCAACTCCCCCGTTTGCTTTACAGACCCCAGCGTTTGCCCATTCCACGCCGAGCACTTCATTGCGCGCACAGCCAACTCCTACAGGACAGCGAGGCACGAACTCTTGTCACGGAGCCCCGCTTCCCAGAGAGTTCCCAACCGTTGTGCAATCGCCTCGGAGCTGCCGGCAGCTCGGCGGGGAAGGGGCGGAGGGGAAGGAGAGCGCTGGGCTCCGAAGTTTGCAGCAGAAGTGGCGTACCGGGCAGGGGGAGGGGGGCGCGGGACCAGATGCTCAAATCCTCACCAAAACTACAACCGCTTCTCTCCTTGACTGTAGGAAACTCTCCCCACCACCACCACCACCGCCACCTTCGTTTCATGCTCTATCACGTGCTGGATTTTTCCTTTTTATTCCCCCCCACGCACCTCCCCAGCCCTAAGAAAGCTCGCTTTCGTGATGGACATCCCGAGAGCGCGGTTGAGGGAAGCAGCGAGCCAGCAGTCCGGTGGCACCGGGAGGCGAGAGCACCGCCGGGACCGTGCCGAGCCGAGCCGGGCCGAGCGGAGCCGGGACACCCGGGGCCCGGCAGCGCAGCTCCCCCCGACACCCGCCGCCCACCCCGCAGGGGAAAGCGTGAGCCGTTACCTGAGCTGTCGCTTTTCCTTTTGCCGGCCCTCTTCTCTGTTTCCACCGGGGACAGAGCCTGCCTGCCATAGTCCCCTGGCGCACACGCTGCCCCCGTGGGGGTGTTAGTGCCCAGGCTGGAAGAGTTTGAACACAGGACGGGGGGGCTGCTGCCCAGCTCCGGGGGTCCTCCTGAGTCGGGCTGAAGGCAGAGGCTGTGCCTGGCCGCGGCGGGAGGAGACGACATCTGAGGAATGTGCCAGTTCGTCTGCAAAGCCTGGTGCTGCTGTTGCTGGTGGTGGTGGTGGTGGTGATGGTGGTGGTGGTGGTGCCCCCTATGATGCTGGCTGGCAAACATGCCCTCCTCATTGGGGTATCCCGCTATTATGCAAGAGGAAGAAGAAGAAGACAGATCAGGGTAGGACATGTGGTCAGATCTTCCATGCAGGGCAAGAGAAGACTGGGAGAAAGGGTGCAAGCTCTGCGCAGTGGCATGGGGGCTGCGCAGGCAGCCAAAGAGTGTGTGATCCATGGCATGCAAGTCTCAGGTTCCAGGCAGGAGAGTTTAGGAAGGATCCAACTTCACCACCCTTTGTCAACTTTCACTGTAAACAGGTCGGGGTTGGGATTTTTTTTTCCAAAACGGCAACGACAGACTTTGCAGCAGGCAGCTGAGCTCAGATAATCCAGGTCTTTAGCCCTAGCGGCCAGTCTCCGCTGCATAAACACTCGGACCTAGATGAGCCTTTCTCAGAGCTGCTCAGATGTCAAGAAGTGGGAGAGGTTGAAGCCAATAGAAGGTGGTCCCAGAGAACTGCTCGAAGGGGGAAACGGCTCCGAGAGGTTATAAATACAGTAGTGTGTAATGTGAGCTGGGGGCTGGCTTAGCAACACAGCACTGACCACATGCAAACTCCCTCCAAAACGCCAGCGCCGTCCCCGCGCCGATCCGCTCCGTCAGCGGGCGGCAGCGCTGCGCACCCGCGCCCAGGGCGCCCGCGGCAGCGGCGGGGGGGGGGGGCGGGGGCCGGCTCCATGGGGGCTCCGCGGGGGCACAGCCCGCCTCTCCCTCCCTGCCCGCGGGGAGCACGCCCCCCGTCCGCCTCCCCCACGGGCCGTCCCGGGGCCGCCCGCGCCCCCCCACGGGCGGGGAGAGGGCGAGGAGGGATGGAAGGGCCACCGGGTCACCGCCCGGGGTGCCACCGCGTGTGTCCCCCCCACACCCAGGGAAGAGGGGAGCGACAAAGAATTGAGGCACCTCCCGCGGGGCGAAGTGCGGGGCTCGCACGGCCCCTTCTCCCCGGGGGTGCAGGCAGGGCGCCTGGCTGCAGCCTCACCTGCGCGCCCGGCGCACCTGGGCGCTGCGCGGCCGGCTCCGTGCGCTGCCCCCGTGCTGCCCCCGCGCTGCCCCCGGGCCCCGCAGCGCGGACCCGGCCGCACGCACGCCCCCCGCACCCGGCCATGGGGGCCGCAGGCCGCCGACCCCCTGCGGCTGGGGCCGCAAGAAAATCGCCGGCGCTCAACGAGCCGCCAAATGTGGTCGGAGAAAGACAAGGCTCCTTTCTTGCCCCCTTCCCGTCCAAAAAAGCAGCCCGCGTAACTTCCCGTCGCTGTGTCTTCATTTGCTTCGTTGCGGACTTTAGTGTCTCAAGAGGGACAACCTAGAGAGCCTGGGTTTGGTTTATCTTTCTTTTCTTAATATGTCTGCATTGGAATTAACAGTAGCCACGAAGAAGGCTGTAAACTGGTTTAAATTAGGATAACGCGTTTCTTGATCGCTGACCAAAGAGGTGCCCACTGCCGTAACGCTGTGGTCTTTGGCCCTTCCTCCTCGCTCTACCTTCCTCCTCCTCCCTGAAAACCAAACTTAGGAGAAAAAAAAAAAAAAAAAAAGGAAAGAAAAAAAGAAAGAAGAAGAAAGAAAGAAAAAAGGCCATTGCGCTCATGCAATTTAAGTCTAAATTCTTGGGTCCATGTGCGAAAGATAAAATGAATTTGAATTGCTATTGGAAAAAATCAGGAATTGTATGAGATTTGCAAGAGCTAGTTTCTTAAACGGAAATTGAGTCCTATTTTGTGGGAAATTAGTTTTGCAGACTTTCTAAAAAAAAAAATCTAAAACTTTTGTTCAGCAGCTGCTCCACTTTTCCCTGCAGTTTCAGACTGAGCTGGAACCTGCAGCAGTCTTTCGACGGTAAGATTTTCCCCCCTTTTCTGACATCTAATGCTTTTTAAGAATTGTCTTTAGTTTTAACTGTAACAACGCGGTCTTTAAAAAGAGAGTTGCGTCCAAAGCAGAAGTTGCTGCCTCTGTGTACTGTTCAAAACTTGATATTTCTTCAGAATAAAGGAAATATACAGTTACAACACTGATGAAATATTTTGTGCTTTTCATTGTGTTTATCGTTTCAATATGTGCTCTAATATTAAAAGCAAGGAGTACAAAGAAAACTCAATGGCTGAACTACCCCTTGCTTTTGCGAACCCGCCGGGCTGCGAGCGCAGGGGTGGCGGTGCCCCCGGCCAGCCGGCAGTACCTCGAAGCGACGACCGGCGCACGGCCACCGGCACGCCGCCCGCAGCGGCTCCGCTGGCCCTGGCCCGTCTCCGTGCCGGTGGCGGCATAGGGGCAGCCGCCGGCGGGGGCGGCCCCAGGTGGGCGCGGGAGCGGCGGGCGCGGCCCCCCCGGCGGCCGCTGCGCTCCTGTCCGCTCCCCTCCGCGGGGACCGGCGTGCGCGGCGCGCCCCGGCGCGGCTCTCCAACCTGCTGCTCTCGGCCCGCCCGCCCCGGACACGGGGGCCAGGCGCCGTCGGGGGGGCCGGGGCCGGGGCCCGGCTGGGGCCGGGGGGCAGGAATGCAAGGACTCCTCCTGCAAGGGCAGCCGTCGCTGAAGCCCTGACACCGCCACAGCTGCGAAGGGGCCGGGGAAGTCCCCAACCCAAGGCAGAATAAAAGTGCCTTTTTTTTTTTTTTTTCTTTTTCTCTTTCTCTCTCTCTCTTTTTTTTTTTTTTTTTTTTTTTTTATTCTAGGGGATGGCCGCACAGGATTTCTCGCGCAAGATAAAAAAGTGAAATAAGTGAAGCACAATGAAGAAAGCGAGAGGGTGCGAGGGGGAGGGAGAAAGATTAGGTTTCCAAGAGAAATAAGACACAGAGCCAAATAGCACATTTAGGGAGAGGTAGGAGAGGGTCCAAAAGGTGAAGAAATAAAATAAAAATAAAAATAAAAAGAACACAATAACGAAGTTACAATGGCATGACTAAGTCTTTGCCATCAGCTTCATAATTAGATCTGAATATTCGGAACTGTATTTCCTTTGGCTATTGAGTCCCTTAATAAGTACACAAGTTCCGCATCAAGTGTTCTTATTACTTCTTCAATAAGCGCTTTTAAGCACGCAAGAACTGGAAATACAAATCTCGACAGAGCTTTATGCTTTCATTTTAAACAATATAGGCAACTAATGTTGAGGCAAATAAAAAACTTCAGACGTTAACTGGAATAATCCAAAAAGTTTCTGTATGGAGCTATCGAATAATTATGGTTACATGATATCATCCTTTGTAAAAATGTATGATTTTTCAGTCAAAGAAAGCTTCTGTGCGAAGCTTCTCAGTGCAATAATTACTGAATAAAGTGTAAGCAGCTATCACCTCCCAATATAAATGATCAGATTCTTGCTCATATTGTATCTTTTTAGAATGTGTGTTTGACCTACATATGGTACAAAAGCGTAACTTAAATCAATGCCAGCAAGTTTGCCCAAAGCTTATAACATCAAGTGAAAAAATAGAATGTTTTAAATATGAAAACAGTAAACTGTTTAACTCATAAAAACATCTGGAGCCAACACAGTTTGGAACATCATTTATATTTTCATATATGGGCTAATATTTGCATTCGCTTTGTGTTTTTTGTTGTTTTTTTTTCTTCTTCTTTTTTTTCTTCTTTTTTTTTTTTTTTTAACTTACGATTTATGGCAAAAGAGATCATATAAAATTGACCCGAATGAACCAGCGCACAATTTCTCCGCTTCAGGACTTTTGTAGTCGGTATTTCACTTTGGAGGCTAAAAGCACCATCTTCCTGACTATTTATCAGAATGTAAGTAAGATTCTTGAACATTTCTTTCTAGTGTGCAGTTCGCATATTTGCAATATGCATAGTACAATAAAATCAGACAGTCATATTTGAGGACCACTGTTATGGTGGTGTAAACTATCCTAACTTTGTTAAAGTCAGCAAAGTGATGCCAATTTGCACCATTTGAGAATATTCTCCTTACTGTCAAAGAGAAAGCTTAAAAATATGAATTCAGTTTATTTTAGCCAAAGATTTTATTGTACTCAAGAGCATACCAAAGCAAGAGGACGAAAGTTTATTGTACTGCAATTATGATCATTTCATATTTTTCTATGGCAATTTGATGAAGGCAGGCATCATTATTTAACCTGAGTCAATCCAGATTCACAACAGATATATGTTTATTTTCCACCTTTTCTTTTTTCTCCCTAAAATTTCCCTGTTTTAGTCCCATGGAAACAGTATGATTCGTTTCTTTTGATACCTATGCTATGATGGAAATCTACATATATAAGCAATAATAAAGCCAGGGGATTAAGCATCATTTCAAAGATGCTTGGATGCCTTAACTGAAAGTCCTTGCACAGAAAATGAATAATTTTTTGACTGGCTCGTCAATAATACAATATCCCTGCCTAGTTAAAATAGTCAATAATCACATTTACTTCTCATATACCTATGGTATGGCAGTATCTTCCCTATACTTCACCATAAAAACAGTTTTTGTGAGAAATTACACTACCACAAAGCGTACCACATAACTTTAACATTGCATTTCTGTGGTGTACTTCCATTTCATTCTTTTTAACGTTTACATGTGCATTGGTTTAACACTTATCAGACACAATTTTTGGTTTAAAGACTACAACGTATCTATAAAAACTTTAAGCCTGAATCCATATTTTCAGCTACTTCTCCTGTGTACATATGGATTCTGTTCTAATTTTCATGATCTCCAAGTATTACAAATTTTAAAGCTATGCCAGCAATTTAGTATATTACATAAAAGTTGTGCTGAACTAGGCCCTCACTGAAAATGATTTACAAGTTTGCATTACATCATTAAAAGTTATTTCAGTTGCCAACCCACTCGAACCAGTAAAATATCTTATGCTTTCTATTTAGTTTAAATAAACCGATGAAATATTAAAATGGTTAATGTACTTGAGGCTTCACACCTGAACTATGATGTTTCAGGAATGCTTTTAGAGTTTAAACTACAGGAAACTTGCATTCCACATTAGATACTCAAAAGCCCCAGAACAAGTTATCTTCAAAACCTTGGTGTGTGTTTCCATGTTTTAAATAGATAATTTATTTGCAAACTGAACTCTCTTGCATAATACCATTTGTTTCCCAATCTGCATGTTATATTGCAATTTACCAATTGTTTCATTCTTTCTAGTATTACCTCCACTTAAGAACTCCAAACTTAAAAAAAAAAAAAAAAAAAAGTTATCAAAATCCTTGTAGGGTACAGGGTACTTTAATTATACATCTTTCATTTGTATTTAAAAATGTATTCAAAGTGCATGTGCAGGCAAGTCAATGATGCCTGAAAAAATATGTTTTCCATTTTGTTTTCTTCAGATCTTGACAATTGGACACAATACTCAGTCAATTCTCCTATTAAAATTACTAATCGTAGAGGAAAAAGGGCTTGTATTTTTGCATATTATTCATTATATTATTTGATACAATTTGCATTGTGGATTTTGATAACTATTCAGAAGATATTTTACTAGAGCCCTCATCAAAAATAAAGATACAGATGGAAGAATGGCTAAGTGTATTTTGAGCACTTTGTATTTTTACTAATGCTTACTTCTCACTGTACAGTTAATATTTTGCTGATTATACTTGATCATCCAGAATAAAAAAAATTTAGCTCACTCAAATGTGTATCAAATCTTTCACACCAAGACTTATAGCTGTTTACTGGGTAGATATACAGCATGATTACTTTACCAAGACCAAAACAGAGAAAAAGAAAATCCTACCATTACCTGAAATACTTACCATACCCTGACTGACATTTCCAGGCCCTTACAAGACTAGCAGCAGGGGGCATATTTCATAATTCTGCTTCCATCAGGGGATGTTAACAGAGTGATAAGTCACTAATCTTCATCACCTCTTTTGCACATTAATGAGGAAAATATTACTCAGTGTGTGTATTCCTAGTCATTTCTAATTTTCTCCGCTCTGGAATGAGAAAAAGACACATATGCATAGATGAATGCCCCAAAAATAAATAACTACAAAATATCTAGATTTTAATAGCTGCTGGGATGATGTCACCTACTCTGCAGGTATATTTCCTTATGATTTATAGTGTGATGAGCTCTAGACTTGGAGAAGAAACATAGAACTAGCGAGTAATGAGAAGAGAAAGATATTCACTGCCCCAGAGAGTTCAGGCTTTATTCATTCCACTTGCTTCACATAGGAGTACTCCTGTGTTTTCACAGAGTCCTGCTTGTATTGATGGTGATTTGTTTGACTAGATGCATTTGCAGGATTGGAATCTTAATTAATATTAGTTGTAGGAAACAGCTAAAAATTGCATGTACTTTTTTAGTCATAGCTGCAACATACTCCTCAATGTCTAATGCCAGATCACGCTAATAATAGATACTGAATAGGAGAAATCAAATATGAAGTAAAAATTGTTTGAAACGACCATTTTAGTTTATGCTGATTCTTTTAGATGCTAGTATTACAGATTGTAGGGGAAAAAAATTTTTTAAAAAGGTCTGACACCTCCACTGCCCACTCCCCAACCCCCCCCCCCCCAAAAAAAAAAAAAAGATAGATTTCCCTTTCCCTTAAAAATACATGCCAAGATGAGCTTAATTTGCAGAGGGATCACCGAAAGATGAAATCATATTTGTTTCAAAGATATGAAGACATTCAGGAAATTATTTTAAGTTTGATGGAGTCAATGACACTACTGATGTTTAAAAAATTAGACAGCATCTTCCGTATCTTTAAAGAAGGTCCAAGCAGAATACCTTCAGGAGACTGACACATATATATATACATATATATATGTATATATATATACATATATAATTAAAAAAAAAATATGTTGTGAATATATTATTTCTTGCAATTAACCTTTCCAAGATATTTGTATTCATTATGCTTTATTATGCATCACACTTATGTGGCCTTTGATGCAATACAGATAGGTCTCAGGGTGGGTACAATAAACTATTCCACTGAGGGACTGTCTTTGAGGTGCTTTTGCACCATCTAAGTATATGTATCAGACTTTGGCACACTGAATCACTCTCAGGAGCCACCTTTCTCTCTTCATTGGTGCCTGTCTCATGCATTTCATCTAAAATAGATGCCCATAATAAAAGTGTGAAACCTCTTTATTCCTTATCCCATTTTCCAAAACTGTGTCTAGTGCCTAGCACTGTGGGCTTGGCAAAGCTCAGCTGTATAGCAAGTTAGAGGTATACTATTTGACATATATTACAGCTGACTGAGACACACATGCAAAATACAGCATGTGGGGACACTCTCTAGATTTCTACAGTTCCCTTAGAGGCATTTTGTCCACGTTACATATTTGTGCATTTCAGCCATAGACCATATCACTTAGGGATTTAGATTTTATTTAATAATGCAAGCATATTTCAATACAAGATGGCAAACTAAAAATATATTTCTATTTAACTGTTTCAAAATGCCATGTGCAAGAGAACACAACAAAATGGAATTAACTCGTAACATATGCAACTCTTATTTGTGCAAGAGCAGTATATGCCCCTAAATCCAGACTCCAGCATCTGGAGACATAGCATGTCTCTAATGGAAGAGAAAAGTATGAGACATGTCAGCTTCTTGGATATGTTATATTGAAAGCCGTGCCTTTTCATTCATGATACCCAATACAACACCAATTAAAACTAATAAAGCAGACAATGTCCAGGTAAACTGACTTGGAAGCATTTTGGATTTTTCATCTTATTAGTTGTAGGCAGTAGGATTATGCTGAGAAACGTATTTTTACAATATGAAAAAATAAAATAAAATAAAATAAAAATCTCATCTAAAGCTCTTTCATTTGAAGCAATGAAGTTTGAATGAAACCTAATATCCCACGGTATGAATCATTTATTCATAGTGCATCCAAATGTACTGATCCCCATTTGTAGAAACAAGTTTTGCTGTCACCAAGGTTTTTCTTGTGCCTCTTTCTCATTACTACTTTTTACCTCTAGCACCATCACGGAATAATGTATTCTTTATATGCTTTCAATATTGTGATCATCTTGGTAGAGTCTCTGAAAGTATCATAAAGAAACAATTCATCCTTTAAGTGTTTTATAACATGAATTGTCTTCAGGCTTGACCTTGAGTCTTATTTTTTCCCCATCGTCCTCACGGGAGATACTTTACAGGATCAGCTTCATTGTTAGACTGCAATAGCAATTTCAAAAAGTGCAGCTACACATAAATATTCTTTCTTGTGGAAAAAATAAACAAACAAAAAAAATGAAAATTACATTTTAAAACAAAAGTGTGAAAGAGATCTGGTGGATAAAATGTTGTTTTCTTAATGCATTTTCAAATTTTTATTGCACTAAAACCTTTAGATAATCTGTAATAGAAGTTGAGACCTCTAACTTTAACTTTTCTTTCATTCATTTCTATCAATTAATCTTCTTCGTTATATTCAGAGCAATCAAAGGAGAAAGTATGCCTGTCTATTGCAGCTATTCTTATTTTCAGAAAATACAAGTAGAAACTGAGAAACTGCTTTGCTACAAAGATTTGTTTATTAAGCTTTGAAAATCCTCTGCTAAACAGCATAGTGGATGTATATATACGCACATGCATACACTGTAAGAGGGTGTTCAACCACGCAAAAAGGCGAACATACCTCCAGGCTCAAATCTTTAATGTACGATTAAAACAAATTAGGTTAGTGACTGTTTTCTTTTTAATAATGGGGATAGTTCTTAGATGCATTACACAAAACCAGAATGCCTCACATTAAAGTAAACGAAGGAACAGAAAAATCTCTTTGCACAGATTACCAAAATTCTGATTTCACTTCCTAGCTGAGAAAAATGTTTGGGAATGTATCTAATCTAACATACCCTATAAAACAGTACAGTAGTCCCTGGTATAACAGGGAGCTGTGTGGATGTAAAGGTCACATCCCATAGCAAAATTCCAAGATTTCAGACTGCAATTCAATACTGCCTAATGAATTTCCAAATTGTGAAGCTGTGTGCCCATTTTGGAAAGTAAGTAGGTTGTCTTTCTGTATACACGTTCATTAATTTCATTATGTATGAAGTACATAATACATGTGAACCCCTGCAGCTGTGGTAACAAGTCTTTTTTAACATATACCTTGGCTTGATGATGAGAATATTTCACTCTAAAAATAAGTCATACATTTAAATTCTAATATGGCAGGCATGGCGTGTATCCAGGGGTGCATGCAGTAAGATTACCCTGTACAATTTGTAGTCCATCAGACTTTCCCAAATTAAGTCCCATAAATATGAACATACATTGCTTGTTTGTTTTCTTATTTTTTTAAGTTTCCTTTATTGGTATCATAATAGTATGGCCCAAATATAAGGAAATAACCATATCATATTAAACACAGGAATACGCTTTCACAGTCGTTTATTGTGCATAGCTAGTAAACATTTCCTGGCAAACAATTTAGAGAGTCCATAAATTCCATCCTAACGCTACTTCCGTAGCTACATGCACTGCACCATACACGAGGGTATTAGCTCAGTCTCTCTCATCCGGAATGGGTGGATTGGAATTGAAAAATCCCCACCCCCCCCCATTATAGCACCATATGTCTCGAAAGTCTATCCTCTCTCAGGGCAAACGGCTCCTCTCAGATCCGCCTGATGGATCATGACTAAAATTCTGCTGTCCCTTGCTATTTAATCTAACAGCATTGCTGAAGTATCTATCAAGAGAGCACAACAAGCCAAGCATCCCTTTGGCGTGAGCGGCAGTTCCCCACACAGAGAGTATCAGGAATTTGGAATATCAGAGGGAAAGTCGACCACACCATGCCAATTTGTATGGAAAAAGTGATTCTGAAGCTAGGGGTAGGGAAAAGAATAAAACCTCTGGATTCAGAAAAATAAGCAGTCTTCATAATTCCCTGTTGCCTCATTCAATCAGCTAACCATTGTTAGTAGACCAGCTTTGCAGAATCTTCAAAGATACTGAGTCTGTCAGATTTTCAGACAATTTTCTCTAGATATCTTATTTAGGTGTTTATATAATGAGGGATTATTAGGGAAACAGTTTACCCATAAAGACTTTTGGAGGGTTAGATTTCTGCTCAGTCTTTTTCAGTCCTTTTGTTGTGTGTGTCTGCTGATTTACACTGGAAAAAAATACTTTAAACAGCCCTCAAACCATTTTGCATTTGAAAAAAGAAAAAAAAAATCATATGAAGTAATCACGTTAAGGCAAAGTTCATACCACTAGTACCAGAGACTAAATTGACATATTTCAGCCAGTTTGGATCCTTATTACAGGTATACATTATTATCATTCCTGTTACAGCTATTATTTCCAGATTATTTTGGATTGGAAACAAAGAGTTAGCAAAAATCTGGACTCCTTCCAAAGTTCCAAAGACCAGCTCAAAAGCTCAAAGGGGTTCAGTCACCATGTCAGTGTTCTGCTTTACAATCTTTAATTTTACAGGGTATAGCACTGAAACCTCTCTTCTGTACCCCTTGAAGCAGTTTTAAGGAAGGGTTGTATGATAACAAAGATGACTAAGAGCAGAAAGATTTTATTTCCCTGGCTGTGGAAGTCTTTATTTCTAACTCCCTGCTTTTAAAATCCTCTTTCATTTATTTATAATGAATGGAGCCACTATTAAACAAATAGTCCTGTTCTTAGTTACTGGCTGCACTGTATGTATTTGAAAATCCACATATCTCAATCTTTAGTCACATGTGTGTCAAATACTCCTCTTTGGAAGATTATTACGTGAACAACAAAGACTTTGGAGTAACAGTATGATGGATTATTACACATTTTGAAGCTAATTAAAAATAATAAAGACATTAAAGCTTTAGAATTATAGATTTTTTCTATATTGTCCTCTGCCCACTGCTCAACAGCAAACCTTTCATAAGCATCCCTCATTTTCTGGCTACTCATCTTTACGACCTCCCTGTACTTCCTCCTAGTACCTCTAAGGCACCGAGTTCAGCCATGAGTCCTTCAGCAGTATGCCGAAGAGAAGTAGTTTGTGGTCTGCAATTTGCTCAACTTATTGTCTGATGATAAAGGCCATAATCCTTTTCCTGGATCAGGACCTCTGCCAGCTTCCTTTCATTGTGCACATGGGCAAACAGAGCAAGAAGAAAGATAACGCTCCGCTTGTTCAGCATAACTCCAGCAATCATTTTCTCTTTTATGTTTCCAGTGAATCTGATTGCTGGCAAAAGCTGCCAGAAAAAGACAAGTCTGATCAGAAAGAGCATGAGCAGAAAAAGTCCAGTTTCCCAAACATATTGCCTGGAAGACTATTTTGTACTGGTGACAGGGCATATTAGTCATTGGGCCTAGTCAGCCTTGGCCTGTCACAAATCAAACAAGTGTTCCTGCTTGAATGAATGTCCTCTAATAATGATTTTATTGTGAATACTTGTCCGACAAGTACGAGACACTATTTTCTTTTATTTAACATTATGCTTACGAATGGTAGTATGGATTTTTTTCGTTACTCTCTTCATGGTACAGAATACCAATAACAAATTCAATTCATGTGTTTTATATACATTAAATAGTAGGAAATACATCTGCTTAGAAAACGTAGCTAGTTCCTGTGCTTTCAGAGTCTCTCTGGATTTATTGTATTAAAGCCAAATCTATTGTTAATCCATTTAACACTGATTGTATTCCTCAAATATGTTTCACGTTTCCTTTCAGAACTGTCATATACACGTCAGTATTACACCTTAATAAGGTACTGGCATAGAATTGCTAGAAACAGGTAATACATTGTGTTCTTGCTGATAAAATACCTACAACCTTAATAATTAATTTTACATGGTGACCAGTTGAATCATTAGTAACAATTTAATAGGATCTCTGTTGAGATCTTTGCCCTTCTATGTCAGGTGCTGTGCACGGAACAGGAGAACTGATTGTCTAAACAGGCAAGATAAACTGTAAAAGAAATGAAACCAAATAAATGTAAGGCAACTATACCTAAAATTAGAAACATATATCATAAGCATTCAGTTCAGGTCTGTCATTAAGAATAGTTTGCTTGCTACACAAACAGAAATGCCGTATTCCTCTTTAAAAATGTTTCTAGTAAATTATGTAGCAAGAATTAGGAGATGCATTCCCTGAAAGCATTCTTATTTAATAACACTTTTGAATAGGTTTCACTCTCTTAAAGAATAGAATTATATCAGAGTGAGTTAATTGGGAGTTATGGTCCAGTTAGCAAACTTCACCATGAAGCTAGTGGCAAGTTAAATTGTTATAATATGGAACAGCGCTTTGTGAAGAAAACTGCTGGAAGTCTAACAGTTTGAGTGCTACTGACTTCAAAGAGGCTAGAATTTCAGCCCCCATTTCCAGAATTCTATAATTCGTTATAATTGTAGCTGCATTTTTGGTCTGTAATGTATTTCTGCTCAAAGCATTAAAGTGAGCAATCTGCATATGGTGTTATAAATAGTCTATGACAGGACACTGTGAATCTAGGTTCAGACTTCACTCTTACACGAAAAAAAAAAAAAAGCAAGAAAAACCTGCTTCTGTACTCTAAATCTTTCACACCTCTTAGTAACTGTGTCAATAATTTTAAAACTACACTCTGTTATGAAGTAATAATTCAAAATGTAGTTATATCAGACTGACATTTTATATCTCACATTTTATGTCTCATTTAAAAGATTCTCATTGCTGTAATGTTTAAATAATAATTTTAAAAGTCTGTATTTCATGTCATGAAATATCTTAACATTGAAAAAATGCTTATGGACTATGGAATAATCTTAACATGAGCTGGAAACTTCAGAGTGTCCATAATAAACATCAGCTACATTAAATAAATAAAAAATGACAATTTTCCCAAGTGCATCCTACACAGAGAAATTTTCTACCAGATTTCAGTGTGACGAAGAAGAATCAGAGAATTATACATTAATTACTAGAACTTGATTAAATTTGGTATGAGCAAAAGAATTAAAATCCAATGTTTGCATTTGGTGATATAAGGCAGTCAGCTTTTACAAAATGGATGATGAGTGTGCACCAGTTATTTAGAGAAAGTATCAAAGGTAAAATGTGAATGACAACTTCAGGCTCCTAAAGAATACTTTAATGGCCATCTCAAAAAAAAAAAAAAAAAAAAGTAACAAGCAAGGAGTAACCTCCTAATTTTTTTGTTGAAAATAATTAAATGACTTAGAAAGTATGTGAAGGCAGCTTCTAAAGAAAAAAATATGTAGAAGCAAGGGAAAATGTAGCCATTAATGTAAATTAGAAGCTGGGAATTAAAAAGCATTGATAAAGAAAGCCAAAGGTCATAAAAAGAAAACAGGATAAGTACAATATGAATACATTTTGAAATTATATTATAAACAAAAAATCCTAACAATTGCCTTGCTCCCTTATTAAATGGAAATTACTAGGATTTTTGTAATAACTTTTTTTTTTAAAAAAAAAAAAAGCATTCTCAAATACTTTTTTTCTGTATTTTGGAAAAATATCATATGATGTATTCATATCAGATGATTGCGATGAATTTGTGTTTCAGTAGTAGTGCAGGAGAACATTAAATAACAGCTAATAAAACTAGACATTTTTAAAATCAGTAGACCTGAATAATTTGCATGGAGGTATTTTAATACATTTGGCAGAGAACCTGTCTGCACAGTTAGTGAGGATTTTTAGTACCTCTTGGAGAACTAGGGAGGTTTCAGAGGACTATGCACAAATTTTTGTCAATATTTAAAAAGAATAAATGTGATGACTTAAATGTCTATAGGCATTTCAACTTCACATTGATCTCAAGCAAAATAAGGAAGGATTTCTAGGAATATCAGCTCATTTTAATCAAAGCAGTGAGAACAGAAGTTTATGGAAAGTTATCATGCCAAAGCTAACTCGATATCATTTAATAAAAGCATATATTTGGTTGGATAAACATAACTTCAGTAGTATTAAATATGCAGAGGAATATTGGAAAGTCTTTTAGTTGTTAATCATAATATTTTCTTGAAAAAACAAAAACAAAAACATTAAAGTCAATATTGTACCTACTAAATTGACTCAAATCTGTCTCATTCATATAGTAAGTAGGGAATAATAATCAGCGCTGCTTACTTTAATGGTAACCAACAAGTGTGTGTCCCTGTGAAATTTTTTTATCTATCTGTGAGTCTTGTATGAATAATAAGAGAAAATATTTAGGAAGTTTTCAGTAAAGTGATTGGAAGACCAGTAAATAGAGAGCCAAGTCACTGTGGAACCTGGATTTCTCAGGAAACTGGCTGTAGCCAGTAGCAGTTAAACAAGCTGCAAATTTCAGATCAGACAAACACAAGGTACTGCTCTAATAAGAAAGTCTGCATGTCACTGCTACAAGGTAGGGACTCTGCCCACAACCTGAAGCTAGTCTGAAAAAGACGGCAGAGCAGATAGTCAGCTGGGAAGAGTTCTGAGCACAGGAAGGTAGACATGGGTCTGATACAACCCATGGGCACAGAACTAGAGAAACATACAGTATAGTTGTGTTACCTCTGTCCTTGGCACGGATGTAACCAGTTCTGGAATAGTGCATCCACAACTCAAGAAAAAAGATTGTTGAAAAATTGGAAAAGGTTCAGAGAAAAGCAACAGGACTGATGAAAGGATTGGAAAACATTCCTTGTAATGAAAGACTCAAGGAGCTTGATCTATTTAGGTTATCAGAGAGAAGTTTAAAAGGCTACTTGATCACAGCTTATAAATAACTATGTGAGAAATTTGATAACACTAGACTTTACAGTCCGGTGACAAAGGTATAACAGAAGATATACTTGGAGAAACACACTGGAAGGTTTTTAAATCAAGATCAAATGCTTTTTCTTCCATTAAAATCTATGCTATAGTTCTAAAAAAAAAAAAAAGTAATTGAGGAAAGTTGTGGTGCCCCTCACACAGAGGAGCAAACTGAACAGATGACCATAATAGCCTCTTAGCTTTATAGGCCATGAATCGACAGCTTCAATTGCGGGCTTCTCTGCTCCGTACTTTCTGACGCCACCACTGGGCAGATCCAACCAGTGCGATGTTAATCGGAACCAGGTGGAGCCTGTTTTTGCCACACAAGGGAGCTTCCCCTGAAGCTACATTGGATAAGACCAAGATTTGACCGGCGTGAAAGAATTCATACAGTATGAAAAGCTTGTGTCTATCATATTGACACGCATCATTTCTAATTATTGCAAAATTTATTGATATTTCAGTGAATATAAAACACTGTCTTGAGGGGTGAAAGGTGGTAAATTTAATGGCAAAGTGGATTTAAACCCCCCTACATACACACACCTTATTGGCTCCAGAGAAATAAAAGGAAATGGAAAATTATGCACAAACACATACAGCTCTGTTTAAGTGAGGTAGAGTACAGGAGACTCCTTTTGCCTATTTTTTGTGCTCTTGAGAATAGTATAGGTCCAAAATCTTTTCTTCAACCACAGTCATTTCTGAATTACTGTTCTAGATAGGAGAGAGCTGGAACAACAAAGGAAAGAGAAACGCTAACGGGGGAAAAAAAAAAAAAAAGACAAAAAAAAGACATATAAACAATATACCATATGTAGGACACTCACCATGTGCCAGCCTCACTTTTTTCCTCTCTCTCTTATGTGGTCCAATAAGTCCAGTCGTTTGGAGGGTTATTTGCACTGTCTACTTCAGACATCTGATGTAGGTGCTTTGGCTTGCAGCTGCCCCCCGTCCCCCAGCTCAGCCCCTAGAATGTCTGTCTCTGCCGGCTATGCAGGGAAGGAAAAACACCTAGGTTTAGTCTTTAAAACTATGCCTAAGTTAGATATCTACATTAGCCTGAAGCTGTTGTATAAATATTACTCTTTCCTATTTTCTTTCTTTTTTTTTCTTTTTTTTCTTTTTTTTCTTTTTTTTTCAATTATTATTGCATTGGAAAAAAATAATTAATAATAATAATTCAATTACAAGGATATAAAAGTGCAGGAAAGTTTACAAATTCAAGGCCAGGTCCTAGCTGGTACAGTTCATATATTGGTATTCAAATAAACAGACTGATTCCCATTTGCCCCAGCAGAAGTGCAGCCTTTGAGTTGGTTTTACAAACCAAGTCAGCCACCTGATTCTGTTGGGTAAAGCAAATACATTTTCATAAAATACAGAAAATGACATTTTGCAACGTAAGTCCATTAAGAAAAACCTCAGAGGAGAAAAAAAAAAGAAAAGAAAGAGAAAGAAAGAAAGAAAGAAAGAAAGAAAGAAAGAAAGAAAGAAAGAAAGAAAGAAAGAAAGAAAGAAAGAAAGAAAGAAAGAAAGAAAGAAAGAAAGAAAGAAAGAAAGAAAGAAAATGAAAGAAAGAAAGAAAGAAAGAAAGAAAGAAAGAAAGAAAGAAAGAAAGAAAGAAAGAAAGAAAGAAAGAAAGAAAGAAAAAGAAAGAAAGGAAGGAAGAAAGAAAGAGAAAGAAAGAGAAAGAAAGAAAGAAAGAAAGAAAGAAAGAAAGAGAAAGAAAGAAAGAAAGAAAGAAAGAAAGAAAGAAAGAAAGAAAGAAAGAAAGAAAGAAAGAAAGAAAGAAAGAAAGAAAGAAAGAAAGAAAGAAAGAAAGGAAGGAAGGAAGGAAGGAAGGAAGGAAGGAAGAAAGGAAGAAGGAAGAAAGGAAGAAAGGAAGAAAGGAAGAAAGGAAGAAAGAAAAAGAAAAAGAAAGAGGAAAGAAAAAGAAAGAGGAAAGAAGAAAGTAAAAAATTGTCATAAATGACAGCTACTACAGTCTGCAGAAAACACTTCTCTTGTAAAAGCAGAGAAAAAGTGGTGAGAGATCAGCATCAAGCTCAATAACATTTGAAAATAATCTATTTTTGTGAGGAAGTTTCTTACTTCCCTTCCGAAATTAACTGTCATTTTCTTTTAAAGAAGGAAAAAAAAAAGAAAAAAAAAAAGAAAGAAAAAAGAGAAAAACACACTTTAAACACTTTGCAGCTTCACATCAGCTAAAAGCTTTGCATTATACTTCGCTTGTACTGGGTGGTACTGCAGCACTCCAAGCAAAGCAGAGCGTACAGATCACAGCACACTGTAAAGCTAGACGTTTCACAACAGCAGTAAGGCAACTTTGCATAAATATTCTTGAAAGACAGTGAAGAGAGAAGAGGAAATTCTGCATCTTTAATGCAAGGTCTCTAATGCTAAGATATATCAAAATGCTCTGTATACTCCTGGAACCTTTCTGTTAAAATGTCTCTAACTCTAGGGACACATTGTATAAGGCAGTTATGCACCATTTAAATGTGAAAAATGCACACTTTACTTGGAAAAGGATGTGTGATGTGAAGTGTTTTTAAGAATAATTGAATGATTTTGTGATTCGTTAAATGCATTTTCCTCAGCAAGCAAGTAATGGCTTTTCCACTAAGCACCCAAAGGGTGAAAAGTCAAACAGTTAGGAGTAAAGTGTCCTTAGGAAAAGGATCATTTACAGAGCTTTTTGTTTTATTCCTTATCTCTTTTTTGTTCCAAGAGGAACATAACAATGAGGAAGAAAAAAAAAAAAAAAAAAAAGGTGAATAACTCCACAACTCCAGGTAGGAAATTAAAGAGATTTGAATGCTGGGGACAAAAGGATATGTGGCAGTTGTCTGTGCTTGCTTTAAGAGGAAATATAGAAAAATTGTGGCATCTAAGGTTTATTGAACATGGCTTCATGTGCATATGCCTGCTGAGACCATGGGATCAGTTCTTTTATGGGAGGAAAAAGAAAGAGCTGTTTTCATATACCCAATATTTCTTTAAGCCAAAGTGTAAATCTTCAGTTTCTTTCCCTTTCTTCTTTTTTTTTTCTTCTTTTTATTTTCTTCCTTTTTTTTTTCTTTTTTTTTTTTTTTTGGTGGGGGTTGGGGGGTCACTGGGACTAGGGAAACAATACACACCTTGACTCCTGCAAAAAAGATCTTTGGCAAAATCACAAGACGCCTGCTTAAGTAATACCCAAAAGGTAAGTCCATGCATTCCACTGGCCAGAAATAATTCACAGCATGATGAATCCACAAGAAAGTCAATAGGATATTATAACGCTCTTAGGGGAGCTGTAGCCATAAGACCAATGTGAGGCAATGCCTTACCATGAGCTATCACTTTATATATGTGCTGTATACATGAGCATGAATTATATTACAACATTTGACATGCTGTGGCTTTTGATCTACTGTGACTTATGACCTCTCTCCTATTGTGACCTTTATGCCTAAACCTGTAGAGAATAGTTCAAACAATAGAACATATATGATAGATGACACCTAGATAGGACAAAAATGTATAAAGAATATAAACACTCATGCTCAGGGCAATAGCTAGCCAAAAACTGCCAGATATTAGGAAGATACTTCCCCTGGGATATGATATTATGAATTTCCTTGCACCTTCCTCTGAGGCATCTGGAACCAGGATACTAGTCTAGATGGACCACTGGTCTGATTAGATGTGGCAGTTCTAATATTTCTGTGAACATATGCTAGTGTGGAAAAATATAGCTTATACAGTTAATAGAAGGTTCTGCATAAGACAGAAAGGACTCCAACCGGTGATAAAATCCTTGTGAGGTTTCAGCTGAAAAGCCAGTTGAACTTTGTATAGATTCTGTTTCCACCCAGATAAACAGTGATTTCCAGCTGATTTGAAGGCAATCTCTTACAGCTCATCTTTATCTGCCTCTGTTGCTGCTCTGTTTTTCAACAGATCCTATTTGTTTAACCTGTTCCAGCAGCTTCCAGCTGAAATCTTGGAGTCTGATGATTGGCTTCCTAATCATCAGCTACCTGGCTCCACAGAACAGTCCAGGGAATTCCAATGCAATTAAACTGCTCTCCAAAAAAAAAAAAAAAAAAAATCTGGAGAGCAAGAGGTACTGTTGGTATGTTGCAGAACGGCAGGAAGAAGAAGAATCAACTGACAGTCTATATAGCAAAAGACTGCAGTCTTTGGCTAAAATGTGGAATTATATTGCATCTTGGAAAAAAAGTGTGGACAAAAAAGCAGCCATGGAATGAAGGTATCCATAACACCTCAGCTGGAAAAGTTTTCAGCATTTTTCACCAGATGGATATAGATACGTTAGTAAAACTTTGCTCATAAATCATATTTTCAAGATTATTGCCACAGCCTTAATACCTGAAACTTACCATCTTTTTACTAAACTGAAAAGGTATGGCTCATCTGCACCAAGTATAAATGTATATCTATTTAACTGATTTAAAAACAAACAGAAGATGGTTTCTTGGATAGACTTTGAGTTTTGCTAAAACTGAATTTATTTCAGTATATCCCTCATTGATTAGTTAAAATGAAACAAGCTACTGAAACTGCAGCAATGTATTGTATAACAGGATTTTTATTTGTTTAAAATAAATCTGTTTAAAAAACAAGGAAATTTATGCTGATCTATACAGTTAGGTTCTATCATCCTGGTTAGTCCAGTTCTCAGTCTAGTTAGGTTCTATCACCCTGGTTAGTCCAGTTCTCAGTCCTGTGAGAACTCTGTTCTTGCCCACTAGACTTAGCTGGGCAACTACCATTAGTTGGGCAGTAGTTATGTAGAAGTACAAGCTGTTTACTTAGAGATAAAGGTAGTGTAGGACAGCATGATATTGTACTAAGCAAACCCTAGAGATGGCAAACTGCCCTTTCTGATGGCATATTTATGCATAAGCAAGCTATTAGTAACATCTCCTTCATATAACAAAATAAACGATCCACAGCTCAATCAAGCCCCTGCATCTACTCTTGTCCTCATACACAGATATTCCTCATATGCTTCTGGGATTGACATATGAAGTGGTGTTGGAAAGTCAGATGTTGCAAATGACAAGTTGGATAGCTTTTGTTGTCTTCTTCTCATGGTAACTGCTGTTATGGGGGACAGATACAAAGTTAGCTAACTTTCTCTGTCTAAAAATCGGCCAAAGCATTATTACAGAAAGTAGACAAACTGTAAATAAAGCCCATTTGGGATATTTTTTTTGAAGTACTTTTGTTTTCAGAAGTAAAACTAGACACTCTTGCATACTCTTGCACTGGTTAAATAATACAGAGGTTAAAAACAGGGTAAGTGGTGAAAAGATTAGGCATCCTGAACTGAGATTCACCTCACGTAATTTAAGCCATTTGTGGCATAGATGACAATAAGCAAACTTGCAGTTGGAAGAAACAGGCATTTCGAAGCACAGCTCATCTGACTTATTGAAAATACTTACTTTATAGAAGATTGAGCCGTTCCCTAGCCCATGCTGACTAAATCTCCAAAGAGCTCTTGGTAGCAGGAGAAGCCCGTGAAGAGGCCAGCTCTCCCCACTCCACTGTGACAATACTGCTGTCCCCAGAGTCTCCAGAAAAGACTCTCTCACTGTTACACTTCCAGGAAACAAATCTATAAATATGTGGATTGTCATTATGTCCTGTCAATAACCGAGCTAAGGGGTTGAACTGAACAATTATCTAAATATGTAAGAAAGCACATGCATTGTAAAATAATAGCCTGTCAGCAGTATGTGCCAATCTATTTAGCATGAATTGAGACAGAGAGGCATTACAGAGAGAAAGCTGACACCAGTGGAGTTTCTATTCCCTCTATGACACTGAGCATGAACCTTGCCTCCAGACCTTTTGTCTTCACACTTTTTTGACATTGTTCCTTTCCCTGTGTTTCTTCTGTCTCTCTGCTTTTCAAACTGTTCCTCAGACACCTGGGCTTTTTTGAGACAGATTTCCTAAGCAGTGCTTTGGAACTATGCATTTTTGATCTTAGAGATGGATGAACTGAGACATCATATTTAGTTTAAAGAAAAAAAAAAAGTCAAAACTCAGTATATACATAGAGTAGAATGAAATGATATAATTTGTTTCCTGAATAATAGTTTACAATGTGCAAATAACAGTTGGTTTTTTTTTTCAAGTTAAACCAGGAGAAAAAATAAAGAAAGAAAAAAAGAAACCTGAAAATGTGTTGGATTCTAGTCAATCCAAAACATATTTTTATTTTCTCTTGCCCAAAATGACACAATATACACAGCATTCCATTGGTGAAAAACAGATGATTGTCACGAACATGTGAAAAAAAAAATACAAAAAAAAAAAAAAAGAAGAAGAAACAAGGTGTATGATTCACAAAACTGAAGGAGGATTCATACTCTTATTTTTACTCAGAATCAGGGCTGACATTCATGCCTAGGGAGAAGTATGTTTGGTTCCCTTTTCATCGTGTAAGCAGGAGTTGAATGTGTATTAGCCCTGTGCAGTGTATCCTCTTAAAAATGCCTTTGTACTGGAGGACAAGAAGGTAGCAAATATGATATTAGATATCCAGGAGTAAGAGATCTGTGGAAGCACAGGTCAATAAACTGATTCAGTAGCAGGAAAATGAATGAAAGCTATAACAACCAGAAAAAGTGGTGGAGAAGTAAATTGAAATTACTTAGGTGGTTCCTTAAACAAAGTTCCTTTAACTTAGGAACTAGTGGGAATTAAATGAATGCAGTAGGTAGCAGCTCCGAACTGATTAGAGGGAGGTAGTTTTTCATATACATGGAACAGAAGTTGTGGATGCTAAAAGTTTGCAGGGATTCAAAAAGTCACCAGCTAAACTCACAGAATCAACGAGTGAGACCTGAGATAACATTTTGGATGAAAAAGTTCCTGAGCCAACAACTGCTGGAGCCTGAGTGTTTGGGGAAATACCAAATATGTACTTGCTTGTTCATTTGTTGGTTTTCCTTCACTCTTCCATTAACATCTGTCTGCTATTGTCCATTTTCAGTGATATGTACTGGCCTGGAGAACGTCTGACAGGAGCAAGTACCTTTGCTTCTAGGGCAGCGCATCAGGAGTTTTCTTACTCTCGCTGGCTGACTCTGCTGCACTTGGTACAGAACACAAAATGTGCAGGAAGCTTAACTGAGGATGTAACACCAAGGTTGAAAGTGAGAGTAATAGAGTTAAGATGGGTTTGTTTTTCCTCTTCTCTGTGTAAAATTATGAGTGGAAGGTTCCTGAGTTGACTTCTCATATGTGTCCAAAGCGTCCGTTCACTGTCATAAGAGTACAGCGTTATCTGCCAGCTATAATTGTCTTTATCATGGATGCAGAACTGGTTAGGCACATTTGGATCCAGAGGAGTGATTAGCTTAGGCATATCACAGGTGAACACTGATATATTACTTGTGTGGCCACTTAAAATCCAGAAGCTGTAATGCTGAATCCTCAGAGCAACTCAGAACCAAACGAGATGTCTCAGAGCCACAGTTCTGTTATGGAGAGTGTTTTTTAGCCATAGCAAAAAATTGTTTTCTGAGTCTAGCTCACATCCAGTATAGCTGACACTGAAGTGGAGATGACAGTGTTGTAAGACTGAAGGCCCCTAAAGGCTCACCTTCTGTGTACTCTTACAATGCACAGAGTAAATAATAGAGCAGGGCTGGTGGTGCACCCCAATGCCATGAGCCCTGCTGCAATGCAGTTAGCTGCAGCGCACAGTGTGTGCACAGAGCTACTCTGCTGGAGGCACCTCATTCACAAGCTTTGTTACTCTATCTGGGAGCTGGTCAAGCTGGGCTTGGGCTATCTTCACAGCTACCCACTTGATCTTGGCTGTAACATGATTCCCAATGCCTAATCGTGCAGGTTTGTAAATAATTATGAATATTTCACCCATTTTAATTCCAGATTATAGGAAGCTGTTGATTTAGACTTCTCATTTTTCCAGTCTCATTTTACATCCAATTGCTGACAATCCAGAAATGTTACAATGCCTCCAAGGCAATTTTATATATGGAAGAGAGGGAAAAAATAATTTCCATATAGCTAATTATAAGAACAGTAGAGAAAGAATTTTAGTTTTTTAATAGCAGTTTTAATTGATAGATCAGCATAGTTGATCCTAAAGTCAGATGTGGACAAAGAGCAGAGTGCCATCAGCACTGCATTTTATGCTACGTAAATGCTCACAAAATGGAGGAAGTGGAAGTGATGAATGAAGTGAGAAGCCTTTGCTATGACTTTTAAGTTTTAAAGGCAAAAAAATGAGAATGGATCCTTGGAAATGAGAATGGCACATCTAAAGGATGTAATTTATCATCCTGAACATCAGTGACATTTCTGCAGGCAGCTGAAGACTAAATATGTATTTTTGTTTGTTTGCTTGTTTGTTTTTCGTCTTGTGATAGTAGAAGAAAGAAGGAGTCTTATGCTCTCACTTTCAAAAAGGATATCCATAATAAAGTGGGCATAATTTTGTACACAAACTACTAGTGGAGTTGTAGTTAGCATACTTAGCTTCATAACATTTTCCTGTGTGGATATTTTGGGAAGAAAACAGAATTGTTTGTTTTTGTGTGCATTTTTTATGGTTTTCATTTAAGATGCCTGTGATGTGTTAGAAAGCATCATGTGCACAGAGGAACTGCAGCCCTTCCTGTAAATTCAACAAAACAGTATTTGCTGAAAGCAACCTCTGAATGATTTACCTTTCTCACAAAGAGAGGTGAAGAGTAGGAGAGGGGTGGGAAAACAACAGATTTTTTAAATTATATTAACACTCACTACCTGCAAAAGCATTTGTAGAGAGTTACCTAAATCTCCTGTGAGCATTTCAGCATGAGTCCAATACAGAAATACACCAGAAAGGAATGACTAGTTGATTGGGCTACAGGCCAATCTCAGCTACAACTGTATGGTATCATAAAACACCTTGGCCCCTTCCACGAGAAGAAATAATCAAGTCTTCATGATATTGTATTCCAGAGGAATGCATTTTTTTCCAGATAATTCTCATTTTCTGAGTCACTGTTAATTTTCTTTAAGCCTATGTACTATTCACATCCGTGTTACAAAGGGCAACCCCTTAAGAAAGGACTGAGATGGTCAGAAAGCAATAGGAAAAAAATGTTAGAAGCAATTACCTCCCCTAAAAGACACCAGGAGTCACTTGGGTGTTTAAAAAATATGACAGGTTAGATTCAACCAGGAGGCTCAGGGAGCCAATCAACACTCTCCCCTTGGTTTCCTCCCCAGTGTGGAGCCAGAAGATCCCTGGACAAGCCCTGCCAGCAGCTTGCACCACTGCTCCACTCAAGCAGTCTCTGTCCTCCTCAAGACTCTGTCCAACTGGGAATGAATATAGTGTTTTGTTACTAAAGTTATTGCTTTAAGACTCACCACCATTGACAAGTCAGTAAAATTCCGTCCCTATGACTTATTCTAACCACACAAATCTATCAGAAATAAATAAATAAATAAATAAATAAAGATATTATATAGCTATATAAAGTTGTTCCAACGATTATTTTAATTAAGTAATTAAGAAGGGCACAGTATTATCTTCCGTATGTTGTTAGAATACAGAGTAGTAGCCCAATGCTTGCAAAGATTTACATTTGTGTTGGAATAATATTCATGAACTGGGAATTAAAAATCTCACTCAAACGTGCCTTCACACAGTGGGCCAAATAAAGCAAAGTTGTTCAACAAGGGACTTCTGTGTTAGAGACCTTGAAAATAATGACTTAACAGTATGTGAACTTGTTGAAAAGAATCTCATCAGAGGTCTATCCAGCTATGACATGTTATGGATTTACTTTGGACTGAGCCAATGGGCTGAGGTATGCCATCACGATGAAGGAATACAACTTGAAAGATATATATGTCTGTTTTAAGTAGGAATGTTCATTCATTAGCTCACTGCTTCATTCACTAAGCTTTGCACAAGCTGCTACACAAATGAATGATTCAATACAGATGCCTTTAACACAGCACACAGCAGTAAGTAAAGAGCAAGGTACTTGCCATCATGACTCTCCTGGTGAGACAGGGAAGCAATTTCTTCATGGCTATGTTGTGAGGCAGTGGCCTAAAATGGAAGAATACGGGCCATACTGGGCAAAGTATTCTTTAATCAAAAATGACCTACACATTAATGTGCTGACAATCCTCCCTCACATGTCTTGAATGTTATGACTTTTTTTGGGGGGGAGAGATGAGTCATTTCAAGGTCCAGGCTGAGCAAAACTGTCCAAAACAGCAGCTCCAGGGGCCACTGAAATAATATACAAGCTTTCATGGTGCAAAGTATGCTAAAGTGGGTCATGCAGTTTATTTCCAGATGTTCCCACCCTCGGAGTGTTTTTTAACTGATACAGACTAAATCCTTAAAGACTTTCTGTATGAGGCCAAATCTGTTCAGAAACGGTCAAAAATTGTGCTGGGATGTAAAATAATGTACTAGGATGTAAAATCAGAACAAACAAAAACAATCACATTTAGAACTGAATTTTCATTGTTAATAAAATAGTTCATCGAATCTTGCAGAAGGCTCTTAAGCTTTTTGTTTGTTTGTTTGTTTTTGTTTTTGTTTTGTTTTCCTGGAAAGTTTCCAAGCCCAAGAAATATTCTAAATAGAGGAGAAAGCTTAACAAATGCCAAACATTGGCAGAAGAATGTACGAGGAAGCAGAGAAAAGACCAAGTGATGTAAATGATAAAAGCTTTCTGGAAAAGAATGTTGAAGTGGCTGCCTACTTGAAGAAACATTCAATTTTAACACTATCCTTTTTTTCTGAAGTCATAAAACGTCTGTAAGTAAGACTTTTAAGAAGTCATTTTGGTAACCAGTCCTAGAAGGTGTTTTAATAAGAGGGTTTGGAATATAAACTAGGGCAAATTCCCAAAAGGAAGCAGTGCCATATTTATATATATATATATATTTATGACTAAAAAGACATCTGCCTATTACAGTGAAAAAAAAAAAAAGAAAAAAGAAAAAAAATGCATTAGATAACATTATATGTGGTTGTGAGCCAATGGAATTGCATTTTACCTCATACCTATACAAAATACAATTCACACTTGAATCTGTGGGCCTTCCCAAGGACTGCTATATAGCAGTAGAGGATTTATGTTTTGTAAATGCGAGCATGTGCCATTGCAGCTCTATAGCAGTTTTTTCATCACAGACCTTAATGCTTTCATTTAGGAAAAACAAACAAACAAACAAACAAGCCCCAAACTCTCAATGCTTTTAGCCTCTTTTGCCCCTGCAAAATATTGTAGCCGCTAATACTCGCAAACTCCCATTGAACAATGAAGTAGAATGAAGTGCCAAAGGAGGGCCTGATTTAAGAAGGACAGAAGATCATAAACACACATGTGATGTATTTGTATACTTTTTTCAGTCATCTGCACTCCAGCTCTTTTTAGAATAGCTAAAGAAAAACTCTGCACCTCCTTGGCACATACAACCACTGTACATCAATTGCAGTATTTTTTGCAGTCATCACTGTGTTTGATTTTCATGCTTTAAACTTTATTCAGACACACCAGTCAAAGTTTCAAAGCAAACTAGACACAACTATACTGAGTAAAAATGACTTGAATTGGACAAAATAAGGAAGTCAGAGGCAGACTCAGTAGCAGAAACATGATATTTTGTAGGCTATGCATTAAAGACAGTCCTCCTTTCTTCTGTCATTTAACATCATTTTCCTTTCCACTGTATTTTTATTGTGATAGTGGCATTTGGAGTACATATTTGCTGTCTTTTTTACTCCAGTGTACCTTGGTTACTTTTTCCTTAGTGATATAATAAAAGATTATAAAAGATACCTTTTCATCCTGCTGTATAAATTAGAGAACAGGATCCAATGATTTCTGCATCAGCCATAGTATCTGTTCTAGACTGGGTGTCTTTCTGAAAAATATGTCACAGCTCAATTTAAGATTTGCAGCAGATGCAAAATCCAGGACATTGGTATGTCAGAATTTATTCCAAACATTAATTACTATCACTTGATATTTGTGCTCTGTTTCCAGCTCAAAATTGTCAAACTTAAATTTCTGGTAGTTCCATCTTTATTATTAATTAGCTAGTGATCAAGTAACAAAAATAATTGATAATTAGCAGTTAATTTTAAATATTTTATTAAACTAAAGGGAACTGGTCAAGAACATCTTTCCATGAAAGTTCTTACAGACAGTGATAAAGTCTATAAAGTCTTCTTACAACCTTGAGTAAATGAATTGAATTTCTTAGGTGGCTTAGTATAAGGCACATTTCCCAGGCCTTGTTTTTTTCTTGCAGCTTTCTTCTGAGCTCATTCCAGTTTGTCAATGTCCTTCTCAAAGTATAACTGCCAGAACTGGACAGAGTATTCCAGGAATGCTCTCTCTAATGACATACACAGAGGGAGTATCACCCTCTCCATCCATATTCCCTTGCTCAGACATGAAAATACTGCATCTGACATTTTAATCATAGCATTGTTCTGGTAGCTCAGTTTCAAATTATCAAGTCTTTTCCAGAGTACCTGCTCTAGAGGATTCAGTATTACATAAATTCTTTGTCTTTTGGCCTCAGGTCTAACCATATGCAAATATATCTTGTTTTAATGAATCCATCCTCATGAGCACTCAGATTAGCTCATTCCCCTTTCATCATCACTAATTTTTTGTCAAATGATCGTCACCCATAAGTTTTGCTATTAACATTTTCACATTTTTCAGACTTTGCTGAAGATACTGCATAGTATTGGACAAAGAATAGATCCTTACAGGACTACACTAGAAATATTTCCTTGCTTGACTATTCCACACCTATACTTATTTCTTTAGTACCTGCATTTTAGTCAGTCTTTTAACTTTTTGAATACAATTTTAATTGCAAATATCAGCATTAATATTTTCAAGTCTTTTGCCATTTTTCTAGCATTCTGTAAATTTAAAAAAAAAAAAGGATTAGTACACTAAAATAAACTATCTTAGTTTGCATCAATGCTATTATCTGATCATTCCAATATAAACAAAAGACAATAATTTTTGTTCAGTATTGCATCTAGCTACTGATGGGATAGAAAATACTTACCACTGGCTTCAAGATAGAAACAGATCTTCTTGTCTTATTCTACAGATGTGTATGAGTACAAATGCCTTTTGCACATCATGATCCATGTTTTTACTATCCTTGCTGAATACTGGATTTACACCATTACTGGGATATCACTTTTTCCTTATATACTTAACGTATTGTTTCTTATTTTCCTCAGTCCTCTACAGAGTTTTTCAAAGATACTTTCAGCTTCCTGTATCAATTGTTCATATTTCCCTAGAGTCTGTTTTAAACTCACTGCTATTATTCTTGTTTTTACATTTGTGATTTTCTACCACTGCCTTCATTTTTCTTCTCAATCAATAGCAT
Source organism: Anser brachyrhynchus (assembly GCF_964034855.1). Lineage (NCBI taxonomy): Eukaryota > Metazoa > Chordata > Aves > Anseriformes > Anatidae > Anser > Anser brachyrhynchus. Next base: position 31,418,262 of record NC_137695.1, read on the forward strand.
ATTTTTAGGCTGGAGATATCTTTTAAGTACTGCAAAGTAGAGTGTCTTTTGACACTGAATTTATCAAATCTGAATTGTATTTCATATTTTCCTGTTTAAATGTTTCCTGCCACATAGTATTGCTCACAGTTTTTCTCAATCCTGGGAGACCATTTTCATAAAAGGTCCAATATATACATTGCTAGTAAAGTGTTGCCAAGGCAGATATTGGCAAACTACATAGATATTTCTGATGGGAAAAAAATAACAATTTCCCTCTTCCTTTCCCCAAAACACACATCAAAATAAGGATAACTATGGAAATACCCTGCATTTGTCTTTTAATTTGTTTGGTTTGGTTTTACGCACCAAATTATATCAGTAATATTTTGTTTTCTAAGCATTTAGCAGTTTAATTCATCATCTTGAACTATCATAAAGATAGATAAATAGTAATTGAGAAGTTAATCCTCAGTGCAAAATGATTTAGCTTGCTCTGACTGATCTCCACCATAATCTGGAAAAGGTCACTCACTCTTTGTGCCTCAATTTCCCACCAGCTAAATGGAAATAGCTGTTTTCTGATGTGGAGAGATATTATGAGTTTATGCCCAAAATTATAAGATTACCAGGAAAATATGCTGAGAAAAGTATGTAAGCATCTCTGATTTAAAAATAATAATAATAATAATAATAACCAAATTGATCTGTATCCATCACAAGACTAAGTGCAGAAACAGCCTAAAACTGGCTCTAGTGGTCGTTTCATTACTTGCATTTTGGAAAGTACAGTTTGGAAAGGAGAACATAGAAATGTTTCTATTCAACCTTTGAAGTTCTAAGCTTCTTAATTTCAAAATTAATATTTCATACACATGTATAAAGCCAATAATACAAAACGAAAAGGATTTTTTATTTCTTTTCCTTATGTACAAAGAGTTGAAAACATTATGAAAAACTGTATTAATATATTCTACTGACTTTTTAAGGATTGTATTAGTAACACTGTAATTCACTTATGAATCTGTGTATTCTTTGATTTTTCAGTGTCACAAAAAGCAAATTTAGACCTAATTTTCTGGATCTTAAATTTGACTGAGTTGTGTTAAAAGTTTATATAGCTAGACATGTGACAAACTTACTTAATAGGCTGAAGACCATTATTCCTTCCAGAATCAACAGTAAACTGGCATTAGTTTCTCTTTTTTTTCCAATTAATGGTCCAGAAATAATTTATGTGCTTTGGAAAAAAAAAAAAAAAAAAAAAAAAACTAATCCCTAATCACCTGGGGCCAAAACCACACTGTCTCTTGGAGATTCACCAGTGGAACAGGTGAGAAAATAGAGATATAATCTTTACAGAATATCACAGAAAAATGTTGAATGTGAATGTGAAATACTGTCTGACATAAATCTTCAAATTCTCAATTTATGTTAGCAGATCTGACATGCAAATTTATCTTTACACATTTAATTAAAGTGTACATGAGACAAGCATTAACTGTTTTACCCAGGCCACCAAAGATGCTTATGGTTCCATAGCTTCAAAAGTAATTTACTCAGATTTAGCTCTTATGTCAAGATCTCTCTCTCTCTCTCTCTTTCCTTTAGAAATTGAGAACATATATCTGACACACAATCATTTCAGTTTTGACAGGACCAATTTTGTCTTAGATGAGGGTATGTAACATCTACATCTAAAGTACACAAGGTTCAAACTCCAAATCCAGGCATCTTAAACCTTAACATTTGATCCAGACTTTGAATGCTGAAGTGCTGGCATTTCAGTTCTGGCTTGAGGTTCCATGCAATAAAAAATTGGGAACTTCAGAGTTCACAGGTGTTTTTGCATGTGTGTACACCTAACCAATTTTCACAGTGTTAAAATGAGCTTATATAATCAGGAACTTGGTTAAAAATATCTACATCTATGAATTTGCCTGTTTGGCTGAAAATACCCTATTAATTCTAGTTCACTAAAACATAACCCAGCTGTAACTTGACCCATTTTGAGTAGCTATACTTAAACCGGTGTTATGTTTTCAGTACTAAAGACTGATAACTTGATAGCTCCCCAGGGTTTGTTGGTTACAGTTTAAATACAGAGCTGACATTACATGCTATTTTTCTGAAAATCCCAGCAGTAATAGTACAGATGAGATACTGATATACTGAGATATATTCAGTGATTAAGTTGGAGTGTGGATATCTTCAAACACACAGCATCATTCACTATCCTACAATTTCATTCATTTTTAGGTTCCTTTAATCCTATGAAAATGGAACTGTAAAACCTAACAAAAGCAGCAGTTTGGGAGTGTTCTTTGGGCCAAGACAAAACCAGCCTGGATTCTGTCATCGTTACTGCTGGTGAGCAGTAAGTTACTCTGTAAATACTTCTCATTATTTCAATATGAATAAAGGTCATATAATTTGGTGCTTTGGGATTACATAATAATTTTTCATCTGCATTTCTCAACATGTTTAGCATGCATAACTCATTCGCTCCTGCTTCTCAGTTGGGGAGCTGATGTAAAATTAGATCAAATGAGATATCCTATATTGTTCAACAAGACAAAGGGAACCAAGAACCTCATTTCTTTTTCTGAACAGATTTGAATAGAACAAGGTAACATTCTATTAACTTTTTTTTTTCTTCTTTGCCATTTCCCAAAAGCTACATTTCAAAGAAAATAGAGGCCCACTGTGTCTGTTTTTATTACTGTCATTTCTTAGCCTATCAATGGATGCAAGGATTGATGCTGCCTGATAATGACACTTAGTCCAAATGCAGAAGAAACAAAAATTACCATAAGTATCAAATCTATGAATCTGAATGATTTAAGGCTTTCAAGCGGATTAATGGAGGGGTTTCTTCTATTTCCCAGAATTTATGTGTTTGTTTTCTCATAATAAAGGAAGTTTCTAGCTTCTGGTTGTGAAGATAGCCTTGACAATGTAAACCAACATACTTTCATCTTCTTGAGTCCTCATCCTTACCAGCTAAAACAATAGCATCAAGCAAAGTTAACTTCCCCCATTCATCTTACTGGAGTGTCAGCCTTTAAGCATAAACATGCACATTTAAGTACCAACACTGTTAACCAATTCACTGCTTATAATCAGATGAGAAATAACTAGTCAGCACAATTAGATAGTGGTTGGATGTTTGCGATGCTCTTGCCATACCATCACTTGGAAATGTTGAATACGTTAATATATTCAACATGAACATATTGAAATGTTAATACAAACAGCTTCCTCTGCCATGATAGGGATGTCACTGCACATACATGTTTAAACACCTTGAGAGAAGTATTCAAAATTGGCCTGAAAGTACCATGGGTATTCATTTATCCTTTAGCGATTGAAACAGCCAAGCAGAAATTATAAAAAACACACAAACACCATCCTCACAGTATTTCAAGGATGACAGAGGAGACAATGGGACCACAAGAAACCAGAACTCTCTTCTAAAATATTCCAGACAAAAATAAATGGTGCCCAGTTATTATACATCAGATTTTCTCGTGAGAAAACAAAGCACTTTACTTATTGCTTTATTAATGTGACCATTTTACAGTTGAAGAAACTGAGACATTAGGCTGAAAAGATTATTCAGCAAGAGAGCAACAGCACAGACAGGGAAGGATGCAAACTCCCAAGACAGCTCACACTTTATTAAATCACTCTACCTCTGCTCAGGTGTAGTCTTGAGTACTCATTGCAAACTCTGTTGTCATCTACTAGGAAAGAGGCTAAACTTCTCTCTGGCCCCCTTACCTTGAATCTCTGAATTATAACATGAAACCATAGCCACAGCATCAGAAACAAAGGCCAAATCCCACTTTGCTACCAGAATGCAAGCAATGCTGCTATCCATGCTGCCAGCCTGCCAGAGAACAAGGCTGGAGGAGGAAACCTGCTACAAAAACACTTCACAAAGTCCCTGAACAATAGAAATGAACCTTTACAGGAACCAAAAGTGTAACCCCAATTCCTCTCTCTGTATTGCTCATTGTATGTAGGTTTTGACCAAGAACAAATTATTCTAATTAATACATATTGCATGTACCTGATTCCTGGAAGTCTGTCTGTGTTTCCCAGTAGGAATTTTCCCTTTCTTCTCTCACCTGCACTCAGTATTTCTGGGGTATTTTTCAGAAAGAAAATGTATTTTTAAAATAGTTCTGAGAAAACACCAAAACTGTTTTTTTTATTGAGCAATACTTGATATACATTCATTCAACAGCCATCATGATAGCATTTAATTAAAGTCCATTTGCCCTTACCTGATGGGAAGCTTTAAAAACAGATTTCAAAAACTATACTTACTTTCCATGTAATTATTCAACTATTGCACAAGGAATTTTGCTATCTTGTTTTTCTTTAGAAGATGCTTTTCACTTTCAACACAATTAACAAAGATTCAGCTAAGTATTACACAAATTGCATGATTATTTTGTTACTGCATTTCTATTTAGGTATTCAGAGCAGCATGCAGAAGCCGCAGTTTGCACAAAGAGCACGAACGAAGGCAGGAGAAGAAGATACCAGACTGGCAGTGATCCCAAGCTCCTCACACGCTGATGTTCAGGACAGCACATGTGGGTGCCACATGAGCAGGTGAAACTGTGATCCTACATGTGTGGAAGGGAGGATAGTAATTAAACAATCAGATGTGCTAAGTGTATCATGCTGGGATATCGCTACATTTCAGATGGGTTGTGAGGTTTGAAATCTAAGGCGATAACTCAGGAAGCAGCCAACTTAAAGCTGTAATTGTAAGTTTTTACGCACAGTCTCTGGAGTGCCACAGCACCAGTCCTGTCCTGATACACTCCCCAGTGGCGTTTCGGACATTTCACAGCCTAAGGCAACCATTAGTCATCCTTCAGCCATTAAGACAGTGAGATTTTTGTTCTGGATACTCTCCTGAATGGCTTTACAGACTGTGGCCCTTCCTGGAGAGATTCCCTTCCACCTCCCGTTCCTGGGGTTGGTGACTTGCCCCTTGCAACAAGGCGAGCCTGGTAGGCCAGGGCCTGGGCCTGGGCCCAGGCCAAGTGGGCTTGGCACTCAGCCCTCTGCTGACTGCATGCCAGGCTGGCCGGGCAGTGCTGCAACTCCCAACGGCATTGGCTGTAGGACATAGTGGCAATGGAAGGGCACAAGGCGAGGAGTTATTTCCTTCTAATTTTAATTGTGGCTGCTGAACTCCAAACTATAATGAACAGAGGTGTAATAAATCATGTGGAGTTAAAATTTGCCCTTGCTTTACAAGCAGTTAGTTGAAAGGTTTTGTTCCACTCCAGTACGGCCTTCTACATCCTGATTTGTCCTTCCATTTTGACTGATAATATTTACCTAGAAGGTGTTGTGTTTTTTTTTTTTTTTTAAATTCAATGCAATTACATTTAAAAACAATCATTAGTAGTATTTCTTTTGAGGTAGAGGCTATACTATCAGGAGAACATGGGTTTAGACTTTGCACTGCAACTGAACTATTAACCTGAAAGTCATGGACATGCTACGCCAAATAGCCATACATTTGTTCAGCTGGTTCTGGCCTTTTTTAAAGCAAAACGCAGGGAAATTTCTCAAGAAGAGATACAGCAGAGGGTCACAGAGGGCACTTGCCCCTCCGCTCCCAGCCCTGACCTGAGGAGCACCATGGGGCCCCGTTGTTTCTCCTGTCCAACACTATATGCTTGCAGGGTGTTTAGCACCACTGCCCTGATCTCTTGCATTGCCTCTGAGAACTGCAGTCTCACAAGCAATAAATGCCCATCAGTGAATATTTCACTCCACTGTCTCCTGCTGAATACAAAGCAGCTTGTAGCTTTGCCTCTCATGATAGAAACCCTGCATAGCAGGAGCCCAAGCTATTTCACAGACCACCTGCCTTTTCTTAACCATGTGTAGAATTGCCTACCAGGAATCTTGATGTGTTTTATATGTTATTAATAAAGTTAACATTTCTATTAAATACTGCTCTCTTCTGGGATTCTCACCCAACCTTAAGCATAATAATCAAGAAAAAAAAAAAAACTTTTTGTCACATTATTAAATGTTCAATTGCTACAGTATAGAAGACTTTGGTAGCATAATGCCACACTGGCATCTTTCCAGTGTGGGAAATTTTTTCCACAGATTTTTTTTTTTTCAAGTCCATTTATTGCAAAACAGTTGCTTTCTGTAATATCACAGATTTATCCAGAGTTTACAATGCAATCATTGCTCCTTGCTATTGGAAATGATTTATTTAGCCAGTTTTGGCCTTCATTCCAAAAGGCTGAATGCCAAATCATTACAGTGTATCTGGTGTTCTGTTGTCAGAAAATATGATCTAGCATTAAGATACTACTCAGAGACTCTAAAAGCCAGAGAAAATAATTGTGGTAAATCAAAACCTCATAAATACTTTATATAGTTGTTTTTAATGTCTGTCCTTATGTGTGACAAAAAAGTACCAGTTTACATGCAATGAGAATACATGCGTTTGGAGGCTTCATTTCCTATATCATCTAAGTTTTTAAACAACGATAAAGTCTATCCCATATAAGCGCAAAAGTCAGGCAGTTGTTGTCACATTATATTTTCTGGTACTACCACATTTTAATAAGCCAGAAGTCAGAAAACTGCTTTTCTAGACTTAACTCTAAACAACATTTTTTCTATTTTCTTTTTCTTTTTTATTTTTTAAAGAAGTTACCGAGAGGCTAAGAACCATATATATGGCTCTGAAGCTGAGGCCACAGCAGTGAAATCACATACACACAGGCAACGTTCAATGCAGTTAAAGAAAAGCACATGACAAAGACTTAAGAGCAGCTGGCCCCAAATTTTGGCCTCAACACACCATGTGAAATTGAACATATGCATGGACTAGGTTTGACTCCCTTCAGATGCCTCTGGAACACAATAATATCTCACTGCGTAAGAAATCTGGTCTGTCTTCTGAACTACCTATGCCAATAATTTATTATTTCTTCACCAAAAAAATCCAGAAAAAAAAATTCCTGTATAGTACATTAGTGTGACAGATAACAGTGATTGCCAGAAGCTTGGAGATGGCAGTATATCTGGGATGGATATTAAATTGAGTCTGTCTAGAGGTATGGGAAGCATGGGGAAGCAACAGGCAGAATAATAAACTCAAGGAAAGATCATGTCCAGATCTTGCTCTGTAAATATTCCACATACTTATTTTTGGAGCAACAGAAATCTATTGTTTACCTTTTAAGGTTATAAAATTACATTACCCACAAGAGAAGTGAGGGCCAGGGAATCTGCTACCTCGCATCATATTGCATACAAATTCAGAAGCAACTAAGCAATGCAATATGGAGAGGTGCTCTCTGCAGAAAGGAAACCACAGAGTCCAGGAGGGAACATTGGGTCGAGAAAGGGGGCTGAGCTGGAGGTAGCACGCAGCCTGATCCTACTCAGTAGACACTGAACAGTTTAAACCATGGCCATATTCCAAAGGAGTTCAGAACTTATTTAATCACACTCATGCATCACTGGTGGAAGAAACTGAAGGCAGGAAAAACTCACGAAGCACTGATGTTCATGATAAGAAATAGCAATTTCACCCAGCTGATTTATTTATTTATTTGTTTGTTTATTTATTTATTTGTTTATTTATTTATTTATTTATTTTCCCTGTTGGGGAAGGAGACTGATCTGTATGTTCCAAGTTGACCAATAATATTATGGGCCTTGCTCAAAGGAAACAGGTTTTCATAAGAGAGTTGTTGAGCACTTTATGCATACTAGATAACTTTAAGGTTTCTTGCTCAACACTCGGAACCTGACATATTCAGAGTCTTTAATTGATTTTGAAAATTCTGGCCATCTTATAGACCTGTTTCTGGTGAGAGTCGTGAGGACATATTACCAAGAAAACAAAACAAAGGAAGAGAGAATCTGAGAGCCACCATATACAGTATGTCTGCTTACTCCCTTCAATCAGAGCTTTCAATCCATCCCAATTTCCTTTTACATCAATATGTTTTTGGAATAAGCCAGCCCCTCTGCTGACTCTGCAATGACAGTCTCATTTCAAAAAAAATCCCAAGTGTCATTAGCCTTGACAAATGTGGAATCAAAACCCAGCATTTTAGAAAAGCTTGTATTTGAGCTAGATATGTCTTAAAGTAATAAATTTGCACAGTGAATTCCAGTTTAGGAGACTGCAAGTATGGATTACTCCCAGTTTATTAGGATTGTGGAATAAGAACTATTCACTTGGAGACTGCCTTTAACAGTCCTTAAATACCCTCATAGTTTGATGATAAATATAAAAACTAGCATCGAAAAGGGGAAAATGTGCGCAAGACACAAAGTTTATTCCAGTTGCATTCAGCTTCAAAGAGATATAAATAAAGCATTGTATGAACCAAAAATATTTTAATGAAACATCCTATTCAACATACTGTACACATGCAATCATGAACTTGAATACATCCTTACAGTTAAAACACACTGAAGTCTCACAGTATTGAAAATACATACTTCTAATATTGCTGCCTGAGCAATATTAATTCAGTCCCCTTAATTATATACATGACAAATACTCTCTTTCACTAGGTGGTCCCGTGCTGTATTTTCTTAGGGTTTTATCTATGTAATTCATGGTGTGACTTCATGTCACATTTTTGGAACACAACTTAGGTTTATTCTGAATAAGGAATCTATGTTGATTCTCTCAGAATTCATAATAACAGTAATTTGTTAATATTTCAGTCAGGCACAAATTACAATAATATCCCTACAAGTTAAGGGGAAATCATAAGCCATATTCCTATTCAGAAGTAACAATTGTAAACATCAGCTAGAACTGGCAGACAAATTTCAGTCATGTCAGCATGATTTTTTATTATTTTTGATTTTATCACAGCAACTACGCTATTGCATGTAAAGTGACTGTTCCCCATTCCGTTTAGGTACAATTTTGGGTGTCGAGTAGTTCTGCAACTTGGTCCTCCATAGTCTCTGCCACCAGACACACAGAAAGCAAATGATGCAAAGTTTCTGACTGCCTCTGAGAAGCCAGTTTTAATAGAGTCACCTGGCACCACCTGCAGGAAGCAGAGGTACAAAGAGAACCCAGATCATCAGGGCATCACGGAGCTGCTGTACATGCAAGATCATCTTTCCACTTTCTGCAGTCCCTGAGCACACCCTCCGGGCTCTGCAAGAAGCGAGAAGAATTCCCATTGCTACAAAATTCTGATTCAACACTTAATGAGTTCACCCTGGATGCTGATTTTTTTTTCCTGCTAAAATAGGAAATAAAAATGCAAGCAAAACATTTCATAGAGATGCCAAAAGGATTCAGGTTATCTCTGTGCACTCCACAGGAAATTCTGCAGTTAAGAAATGTTGAACAAACCCCACAAATCTGTTAAAAAATAAGCTTTCTGAAGCTAATCTGGCTTTGTGATTTCAACTGTTTGTACTTTTTAATGTAGTACTTAATATTATTTATTATTTTTATTTATTATTTTATTTATTTCAAAATAAGAAACAAGATTACAAGAAATATCAAAGCATTGTATTCTGAAAAGGAAGGAAAAAAAATAGACATCATCATCAAAGGACCTTTTCCTCCCCTGCTACCAAAGGAAATCTTTGAAATTGCTAGGTATTACCATAAATTGTCTGCAGACACAGTTCTGGCATAACCAAAATTTTAAAAATTTCAAGACCACATTAATATTCTCCTAAATTGCTTGTGTATATATGATTTTCTCTTTAAAATGCAGGCTAGAAAATCAGAAGAAAAATGAAATTCTATCAGTAGATATTAGATTAATATGCACATAATTAACACCAGGGTTGGAACACTGAGATCCTTTGTAGACTCAAGACATTGGTAGTTATTGGAGGAGCTAACAGCCAGAGGAGTTTTTGTGTTAGGGTTTCATTTGCTGTCGAAGAAGAAATTATGACAACCAGGAATTCAAGACCCTGGAAGAAAACATCCTCTGAAAAAAAAAAAAAAACACCTCTTCCCTTAATGCTCCATTCCTTCATCTTAGCCCTTTCCCTGCCTGACTCTGAGGTATCTCTGGCATCCTAAAAAGTTGTTGTGGAAGATAAACAGTAGTCTTATTTGTTATAGCCTTAACAATGGCTGTGACCACTGTTATTGATGGTGAGCAGAAACCCAGTATTATTCCTAAATACACTCTACTCTATTGTCTCCACCAAAAATAGGCCTTGTGTCAAGTCTAAGCCAGTACTTTCCCTGATACATTTTCAGAGGGCATACAATGAAAATAGAGGTACATTTACTCAAGTCTAATGCTGTAAATATTGTTTACACTATTCAACAGTGTAACAAGAATATTCCTAACATCTGTGTAAACATTGCTACTAAAAGTGAAGCATTAGAAATATAAATAAGATTTCTGATTTTGCTTTCTGTGAACCCACGTTAGTTTTGAACATGAATTCTTGGAAACCTAAAGATGATACCATCCTTCAGATCAAACAGCAAAGTTTTCATAACACCTGCACAAAGATGAAAATATATTTTCTGAATTTCTACCTCTAACTTTGAGAAACTATGAGCAAAAGTCATTAAAGTAATTATTCCCCTTTTCCTCCTCTTTCCTCTCCCCCAGTCTATGAGAAATCCTAAGATGAGTAGAGACTTTCACATTACTATTTTTCATAGTTATCCCATACTTCGTCCTGATTTCTTGTTTGTACCTTCAGGCCATGTAATTTGTTTGTGACTTTCCTTAAAATATTATTTTAATTAAAAGCTGTTTTGTGTTTATGAAGATAACCTCATGAGGTTCAACAAGGTTAAGTCTTACACCTAGGTCAGGGCAATCCCTACACAATAGAGGCTGGTCAGAGAATGGATTGAGAATAGCCCTGAGGAGAAGGACTTGGGGGTGTTGGTTGATAAGAGACTCAACATAAGCCAGCAGTGTGTGCTTACAGCCAACTGTACCCTGGGCTGCATCAAAGGAAGCATGGCCAGACAGATCAGGGAGGCAATTGTCTCCCTCTACTCCACTCTCATGAGACCCCACCTTGAGTACTGCATTCAGCTCTGAGGACTCCAGCATAAGAAGGCATGAACCTGTTGGAGCAAGTCCATAGGAGTGCCACAAGGATGATCAGAGGCCTGTAGCACCTCTCCTATGAAGACAGGCTGAGAGAGCTGAGGTTGTCCAGCCTGGAGAGAAGGCTCCAGGGAGACCTCATTGTAGCCTTCCAGTACATAAAGGGGGGCTACAAGAAAGATGAAGAGGGACTTTTTACAAGGGCATGTAGTAATAGGAAAAGGAGTAATGGCTTTAATCTGAAAGAGGGTAGATTAGATTAGATGTTAGGAAAAAGATCTTTACTATGAAGGTGGAGAGGCACAGGGACAGGTTGCCCAGAGAAGTTGTGGCTGCCCCATCTCTGTAAGCATTCAACACCAGGTTGGATGGGGCTTTAGGAAACCTGGACTTGTGGAAGGTGTCCCTGCCTATGGCAGGCAGATTGAACATAGAAAATCTTCAAGGTCCCTTCTAACCTAAACCATTCTATGATTTTATGAATTAAGACCAAGTTCAATGAACCCACTATAGATTGTATATTTGAAATAGTATGTGAGATTTTACTCCAGCGCACAGTCTCTGACACAGAACATTGGCAGCAACTGGTGTCCATGACTAAAAGGCAAACCCTGTCCCAGCGAAAAAAAATACAAAAAACAACCAACCAACCAAAACGAAAAAAAAAGGCAAAAAACTTTATTTATAGATGCCATGCGTGAAATTATATAATTCACTCATATGAGCGATATATGTATTGATATACTGTAGTGATCAAACAAAGCTTACTTGTAAATAAGACAACAACTTAACAAGGTTCAAGATGGCATGGTACACTTGATTATTTACTGCATAGAGGACAGCGTAAGTCAGATGTGTTGGGGAGACCTTCCCATTGAGTCACGAGGTTTGGAGTGGACCCGCTTGCTTTCTAAACTCCTTGAACCAAAGAGGTAAGAAGACTAGGTATGGCTGAGTCCTAGTCCCAGACTTGGTCAATGGTTTAGGTCTAAAGGTTTGAGGATCATATGTGCACAATCAATGTAATATATAATCTTAGTGAAGCTTACAAAGTTTAGCAAGCCGAGGATCTTAGTGAAGATCTGTTGTGGCAAGAAATCTGTCACAAGGAGTAAGGGATCTCTGCAGCAGGCTTGACCTTGAGAGGCATCCCTTCTCAAGGGAATATACTGTCATGCAGCCAACTGCTATGCAGAGGAGCTGAAAGAGCTCTTGGCCTGCTCACTGTTTATGGGGTAAGATGATGGACTAATACTGTTGGTTTTTTTGGGTGCATGCTTCATTGGTCCTCAGCTTCTAAGATGTTTGTCTCAGTTTCTCCAGCATCCAGTTTGAGCTGATACTGTGGTCACTATCTGTGTGAAGAAGGCTTTGAGTGTAGCCAGGACACTGGCTCTATCTTCAGGAGCAAGGCTTAAGGCATAGCAGGCAGTATTTGAGCAAGACAATGGCCAGACCAAAGGGGGAACATGCTGTCACAAAATGAGTAAATTGGTCAGTTGTTAATGCCAAAGAGGTTTTTTTCTAAAACTGAAAGCTTCTAGGTATTGAAAGTAGTTCTAATCTTCATACAAACTTCACAATGATATCATTCAGAATTTAGCTGCGAGGAAGTCTAGATTTTTATTTGCATGCACATCTCTTTGCTCATTCTTAAATTGCAGTCCTGTCTAGGGTGAAAGGCAACATTCAACAAACATGCTGTACAAAATTATCTGTATTTGCTGCCCTGAACTTGTCTAATGAGAAGTTTCATGTGGACAGAACAGTATCAGAACTGTTTAACTGTTTACTTTAACTGCTTTTTATCCGATCTTTGGGCTCAAATTCTTCTTGATTTTCATGAATTCTTGATTTTTGAAAAATGTTTTTGTTCTGTTCTAGTGGTTTAGTCTGGCATGCAGCTAAGCACCGCACAGCCATTCACTGATACTGGGAATTGGGAGGGAATCGGAAAATAAGTAAAACTAGTGGGTTGAGATCAGAATGGTCTAATAGGAAAGAAAAGTAAGTAAGTAAATGAATGAATGAATGAATGCATGAAAGAAAGAAAAATGTGCATACACATTCTGATGCACATTGTAATTGTTCACCACCAGCCAAACAATGCCCATCCTGTCCCCAGGAAACAGTAGTCCCCATGGAAAAGTACCCCTGGTTTTATTGTTCAGCATTACGCCATATGGTATGGGACATCCCTTTAATCAGTTTGGGTCAGTTGTCCTGGCTGTGTCCCCTCCCAGCTTCTTGTGCATCCCCACCCTACATGCTGGCGGGGCAGTATAAAAAGCCGAAACGTCCTTGACTCAGTGCACGCACTGCTCAGTAAAAACTAAAACAGTGTGTTATCAATATTATTTTCATCCTAAACATGTCACCATATCAGCTACAGTGAAGAAAATTATCCCAGCTGAGACCAGGCCATCAGCAAATGATTTTGTTTTTACAAAGAATTTTTAAAGGGGAAAAAAAATGCCATGCTTCATTGTAACAGTAATTTACCACCTCAAGAGGCAGTAAAGAGAATATACACACTACTGAGATCAGACAGCAAATAATGCTTCACTTGCCACAGTGCACCTGGCCCAACGTTTTCAGGTAGCACCGCATGGTGACTGCACCTATCTGTGATCTGCCAAAGAAGTATGTGTAACCAGGTATTCTATCCCACAGAGAGGAATAGAGACAGAAGACATGATGACATTTTTCAATGAAATAATACATAACAGAATTTATTTTAACATTTTATCCATACTATGCTGTAAAAGGGAATAATTAGATAAGAACCAATTTACAAATTCCCAGCTGAGGGAATTCCCAGTGTCTGTTGTAACCATGTGCTTTTTTAGTGTAGAGATTTTTTACAAAAGTTTAGAGAAAATACCGGATAAAAAATCTCTTTTTTTTTTTTTTTTTAGCCATCAGTGAATAGTTCATGGGGACAAGGGATGATTAGGCACAGAATGAGAAAATAGTGGAAGAAAAAAAAAAGAGGAAAAAAGGAAAAATACATTTTCAGTGAACTCAATAGTTTTCTGATTTCAGATGGCAATATTTGAAACAATTCTGTACTTTTATGTAAGGTGTGATTGTACTTGAAATACTTTTTCTTGGTAAGGTTCTTAATTTTTAACCTCAGAAAAAAAAAAAAAGAAAAATAAAGAAAAAAAAAGCCAGCAACATTCTTCCAAACACAATGCTCTCAATCCAAAAGAAAAATGAGTACTAGCACAGTAGGTGGTCGTCTTTCCGCTGAATCATTATCAGTGCCTGCACCATCTGGGTTTTCCTTGGAGACCTCCTATCCAAGAACTGACAAGACCCAACCTTGCTTATTTATGAGACAAGATCATAGCCAATGATGAAATGAATGCAAGAACATAAAGTAACATTTTTTAGGTTTACAAATATTGTATGAAATAACTGGTGTATAAGTACACTTTTAAAGACATTATAACACCTTTATGGAATTTTGTGTTAGTGAACTTTCATGAACTATTCAGGTTACAAACTCTTTGCCTAGGAAAAGTATCCAATAAAGAAATAAGATTTATTTTTTGTTGGGAAAAAAAAAAACAAAAACATTACTATGCATGGATTATGTTTTGAAACTACAATGTGTGCCCATTTTTTTTTCTTCTGCAGAACATCCAAAAGCAGTAGCATAGTTACCTACAGAAACTGAGCTAAAGACTAAAACAGAGCTTATACTCTGAAATTAAACAAATATTTTGTGTCCAAAATCTTTATTAAATTGTTTGACTTTTTAACTGCAGCTTAATTTTATCCTGTTTAGAATTTGAGAAAAATGTCTAATCCTATTAAAGGATTTTAATAAGAAAATTATATTTTTAAAACCCCAAAACAATATATGTATGTCTTAGAGGAACCTAAATTACAAACAGAAGTCTATAAGTATAAAGAACTATGAATGATAACTGAGAACAGCAAGCTTTTCAAGTTTCTGAACAATAAAGCTGAGTCACCAATATCCCATATAACTCAGAAGGAAAGTGATATTTCATGACGAATACTGCCTTACTAATATCCAAAACTAGAAAGGTAGTGGAAAATCAAGTTCAAGAGTTCATATCTAGGTTTAATACAAACTGGGCAGAATTACAAGTCACTGTAGTTCTGACCTCCTACTCACTCATGACTTTTTCATGGTACCAAAAGTTTTTCTTCCCACCCTTTTATAGTTAGTAATTTGGTTACTTTCCCAAAGAAGTATTTTTCTATTAATCTAAATATTACCCACCAGTTTCCCTCCTCTCTTTTTATTATTTTTTATTTTCTCGTAATTATTTTGTTTTTTCCCTCTTTTAAATATATATACATATATATATGTATTCAGCATGCAGACTTTGGTAGTTTCCTATAATATTCAATAAAGAGATAAAAGAGAAAACTAGAACAGGACAGAACAGAACAGAACAGAACTGTAGAACAGAGTAGAGTAGAGTAGAGTAGAGTAGAGTAGAGTAGAGTAGAGTAGAGTGAGTAGAGTAGAGTAGGGTAGAATAGAGTAGAGTAGAGTAGAGTAGAGTAGAGTAGAGTAGAGTAGATCAGTTGGAAGAAACATTCAAAGATCATCTAGCCCAACCACCTGACATCTTCAGGACCAAACAAAAGCCAAAAGTTAAAGCACATTATTGAGGGCATTATCCCAAAACAGCTAATGCTCAGCAACAATGCACAAGTTTTCACTTAATTTCCTCCTGCAATTAGAAGTGCATCTGGCTTGTCCAGACATACACAAGATAAAAGCTTTAGGTACACAACTTAGGAGCACCAGCTCTGCACAAAGGGGATAGAATAAGGGTTCCTCAACTGCAATATTCAGGCCATCTAAATTAGAAAGATGTCTCTACAGATCTTAAAAGAAGAAATTCAGTATCCACAATTCCATGGTGGGAAGACTTTCCTATAGTTGAACCAGACCTCAAGCTGTGAGAAAAGGGTTTAATCCCTACTAGTTCAGTAGGGCTAGAGATTAAGGTGAAGACTGGACCTGAGAAACATGAATCACCATGAGCCACACTGCCAGGTGCTCTTAGGTAGCTACTCTCAAATATGTCTTCTTTATATTTCAAGCTGGCCTCTGACTCCTGAAGTCAGCAGATCTTATTACACTGTTGAACAGACTCTCAATTTAGCTCAGGTGTTGAACTCAGCAGTGAAAGCTCGAGTCTTATCTGCCTAAAGTATACAGAGACATTTCTGATGACTGAAATATAAACAACAATTTCTATACTATGCTTGTACAGTACTTGGGAATAGCCATCCAAGATTATCGATGACTGTTGCCTTCTCTTCTCTGTGACAAGAAAAACACAGCAAAACTAATGATGCCTTCCTGCAAGCAATTCATTCCCTATAGATGAAACCCTGCAGAACAGAACAGATGTCTACAAGAAGATGTCAACATGAGCCGTGGACTCATCAGTCATGCTGGGTTCAACTCAGCCACAGATACCCACTCAACATATCTGACATTTTGCAGGGACTGCACTGTGTGTCTATAGCTTAGTCTTACAGACATGCTTAAATTTGAGCTTTCACACATGAATTTCTGCCCAGGTCTAAATCACCCATTGTTCCCTATTACTACCATACTTACCTCTCCTATTACATGCTCAGTTATTTACAAAACCATTTTCAACAGTTTGAATTGTGCATTTTTAACTCCCACAGTCTATACCAAATACTCTGCAACCTTTTTTAATTCTTAAGAGTCTATTAAGAATTTAGGTGCTTAGTGGTTTAGTTAAGGGGGCAAAAAAGTGCATACAGAATACCAATCAAGCAAAAGTCAGTGTACACACTACTAGTTCCTCACTGATAGCTGCTGCACAAAAGGCAAGTTCAACTTAAAAATCAAGTTAAGGATAATGAAGTAGGCCAAATAATATGTAAAATAAATAATTTAAGCACTGTTAGTGCTGGAACACAATGTATTTTAAACTAATTGGATTTAATAGAAATAAAATTCATACTTAAAATATATTTTCTCTCTGTATTCATACAAGAAAGCAGGTAAGAACTCAACTGTCTTCTTACAAAAGTACCATGACCTGTGTTATTTAAAAGTCACTGGGATAGAAAGCAGAGCTCTGCTTCTCTCAAATACTTTCTTTTGCTAAGAATTAATAATCAAAAATGAAATGTCTAGACATTTGAAGTCAATGAGATTTGCAATCATACAGATCATACAGATTTAATTATACATTTTCAGGAACAGGTCTGAACAGGAAGGATGTTCTGTTATTCAGAGAGAAAAGCAAGAGATAAATACAGTATTCACCTTTTCATTTGCAGGTACACAGGTAAGGAAAGAACATTTTGAAGAACACATGGTTGCATTAACGTGAAAATCCCTGTTCCCACTACTGAAAATATATCTGTGTATTATGCGTATTATATCTAAGTTGCAGAGACAGTTGCAGTATGCAAATGCATATTCCTTCCTTTTGCTGAGTCTCAGACTGACTCAGACATATGGTTTGCAGAATGCTTGCAACTGTCTCATTTTTGGCACTTCAAATACAGGAAGCAATACGTTATTTGTATATTCTGTTAGGGACTAATACAATACAAAGCCCAGTGAAACAGCTCAACTTTGGATCATACCCTTCAAGTCTCTCCTGACTAGTCTACATTGTTTCCTGAAAAGTAATCACTTAGAGTTTTTGTAAAGGTAGTTTGACAGCTGCTCTACTGGTCATCGCTAGCCTTAAGGCCTTTCTTGAATTGTTCTGTGTTTACCCTCCTTTTTTTTTTTTTTTTTTTTTCCATTGCCTCTTTGTTAGTCTCCAGACCTGATCTCAGTGAAGACAACAGGATTCTTTCCATTACTTTATGACAAATGATTTAGACTGGAAACCAAGTCTGCTCTTTGGGAGGAGAAGTGAATTCCGTGACTTCCAACAAGAAACACTACAGTCTGCACTAGCACAGTTGACTGTCCCACCTACTTTCTGCGTATTTGTAGGAAAGCTATAGATTTACTGTGTCAACATGTTAGACAACGATACTTGTAAAGACAAGATATAAAATGTGTTTCTCTGATTCAGTGTCAACAATACTTATATGTCATTTCCAGTTACATTTTGTTTTAATATGGCTTAAATTAGAGTAATTTAATTAGAATTTTATTTATCCTGTACTTGTTTCAGTCCCAGTGAAGATGCTTTTTTAAAGATCTGGCTGATCACAGACAGCACAATTCAAAATATTGGACATCTTAGTCTTTTTAAGCAGTGCACATGCACACTGGTCATTAATTTGTGCTCGGTAAAAGGACAGTTTTTTCACTTCTGTCTCCCAAGATCTACAGTAAGGTCTTTTCTTCTAGGAAGAAAACAGGTTAATAAATAATCCAAATTCTGAGGTTTATTGGCCTTTTTTGTCATTCACCTCCAGTGGGAATTATTGCAAGGAACAGTTGCCCTTGTTAACCTGCAAACATTTTTCACTCAGTTAGGTCATTGCCTCTGGCTCAAGGGTCCAATTTTCCTTTCATTCATTAAGCACATTGGGAAGCGGAGTTCCTAACCCTTTCCAGTCTAAATGTGGAACAATCACATCCCCTCACAATCAAGTGCCAATGTGCTGGGACCTTTACGTTTCACTGTGATCTCTCAGTGACGCAAGTTTTTAACAATTGAAGGATATTAAGTCAAAAAGTTGTTTTCTAATTGGAGGAGCTCAGGGGATTTCAAATAATGAACTCTTATAAACTGGAAGCTGGTACATGTGCCTTTGCAATTATTATTTTATTTTTTTTAAATCAGGGGAGAGGGCACTGCTAATCTCAGAAAGCAGATTCCAGAAATTCTGCCTAGGAATTAAGGCCACGAAGCATAACAGTTGAGCAGGCGTAAACCATTATTGCTTTGGGGAGTTGAAATGACATGGTCTCATATGTCATTTTACCGGATAGTGTAATTGCTAAAGAACAATGTCATTCCAGTTTTTAAAAGTGTGCGTGATATAGCTAATTCACATATTCCTTTCAGGGTATTCAAAAAGAAAGAACGGAGAAAGGCTTTTGGCTATTGGTATAAGTGTTTGCTACAGAGAGTCTCTGTTGGATGCAGAGAGGGATGCAGCTTGATAACTGAGAATTAAACACTGGAGTTCTATATAAACAGAGCTCTCTATGCATATTATTGGCTGTGCCAAAATATAATAAAAATCTTATCTCTGCAAGAATTTAGCAGCACTGTTTAAACAGACCAATGATATAAGATAAGCAGAAAAATCACTAAATACTTTACAGCAGTATAATTGGATATTTTGTGATGAAAAGACTTTAAAATGTGAATGAAATATCTAAAAGGGCAACCTCTGTAAAATTGCTTAGAAGGGATTTTGGGATACAGTAAAGAGAAAGATAGCTGAATGAGAAAAATGCAGAATATGGAAAAGAAGAGCTTGAATTTCACATCTTCATACTGATTTCTGCTCCTCTTGAGTGGTCAGGAAAAGTATAGGAAGGATTTCTCAGGACTATATGTAATGATTTCATGGCATGGTGTGGAGGGGTAAACAGTTAGGATATAAGATAAGCACAGTATGAACCTAAATCTTGGCAGTGAGGCCTGAAGGAAAAGGGATGCAGGCCGAAGACTGAGCAGAGAGAAACAATACACAGGGATCTGGATGTGTGGGATGCATGTAAATAAAAACTCAGCTGCAGACTGAGAAAGAGGAAGGTTGACTAACATTGGTGTTAAGAAGAAAAAAAAAGAAAAAAAGAACTGAGGATCGCAGACTGGCAGGTGAAAGGCTACTATTGATCTTCAGCTTGAAAATACTGAGATTATTATGGTCTGTATAAAGATTCCCAGAAAAGATAGAAGACACGTCAGGGGGAGTAGAATATGGCTCAGTGGGGAGAAATAGAAGGGGAAATTTGGGAATTATGTGTTGGCCAATTGTTGAAGAAATTGGAACTAAGTCAAATTTTCAGGGAGGTTCCCAAAGAGAGGGAAAAGCAAAACTGGTGCTTTTCAAAAACACACACATTCAGCTTCCTTGTTACTAGTACAACTTATGTGTCAAATGTCAACATTTTGTTATTACTATAAAAGGAGGGAAAAAAACTTGTTTTGTTTGAACCATATGACTGCATGCTTGCAGAGAGCAGAAGTGAATAGTTCATCTAGAAGAGTGTAGACTAGTAACACATACACATTTTACAGTCTTTCTGGAATAAGTTACCAATGCAAGCAGGCTATTTAGCATTTCTTACAGTCTGTGATTCAAACTAAGTTAGGCAGAAGACTGGTCAGCCACAAAGTGAGAAAACTTCAGAAGGATTTTTTTTTTCTTCAGTTGGGATTTGTCAAAATTGAACAGTTAAAGTTTATATATATATATATATATATATATACACACATGTATGTATGTATGCATACAGACAGAGAGCTCTATATCAATGTAGTTATAATTCTCCATCTCTCAATATCGTGCCAGATACCATGCAGATTCTGGAGTAGGCCCTGGTCTCCTGTTCAACTGTTTTTACATACAACCCAGCAGATGCATCACCAGCCAAATCAGGGAGCCAAAAAACAGAGCTGGAAGATCCTCACTCCCTCTCCCCTAGGGTTCAGGGCAGTCAGAATTACCTAGGAGATGGGGCTTCCTAAGTCTTCCAGACCTTCCAGACTCCTAATGATTTCAGACCAACTTCATTTTATTTTATTTTATTTTATTTTATTTTATTTTATTTTATTTTATTTATTTATTTTATTTTTAATTAAACATGAAAGCCTTTTCCATACTGGAATGAAAACAATACTTGTAAAAATTGTGTGAGTGTGGCAGATTTATGCTGGGGGAATCCAACTGTCTCTTGCTTGGTGGTTGTTACAAAGCCTTGGGCATCAGAGGTTCCAATTCTTGTTCTGACATAAATAGTTCTTCTTCCATATGGAAAAACAAACAAACAAACAAATAAAGAAAACCAACCTGAGTTGGAACCATCTCTCCTTCCCAACCCAGACCACAAATGTTTTTCTCTCTTCTGTTCTACCAAAAGACAACCAAGCAAATCTTATTCATCTCTGAAAGCTTCCATTTTGAGAAAACACTGCATTTTTTGGAAACTCGAGTGCAGTGAAGCTTTTTTGACTACTTTGCCCAAAGCTATTGTAAGTGTTTGGATAACACCATGATACCAGCACCATTTTTCAGAGTGCTTCCTCTGAGTATAGACTTCAAGTAAAATTGAAGACCAGCACATCTAGTTCAAAGGGGATGTCTAAATTTAGTTTTGTGTGAATAAAAATAAATTCAGAAATCTCAAAATACTCTGTGAAATGGGATTGCTGCTTTCTGCTCAATTTTGGTCATAAACACGTGTTACTGGAAGCTCAGAGGTCTTGGCTAGAGGATAAAATGAATGATAGAGAAAGAATGATGCTGCCGTCAGCTCTCATCCCAAAATCAGTAACGCTGTTGCTGCAGATTGTACACTTTCGATGTCAGCAGTTATTATAATTTTACTGCAAGTCCAATGCTATTTGAGGGTGTTCATAAAAGCCCAGCTTCTGGAATCTTGCAGAGACACATGAATTTAAATGCAACTTTCCTCTTTAAAATAGGTTTGCATTGGCTGCAGAGAAAATTTTTAAATTTTGACTCAAAATGCTCAACCATCAGAGAGAACATGAAAATACTTTTCTCTTCAATATATTTTTTAAAAGTTCTTGAATTTTAAGGCAGTTCCCCGAAATTCTGGAGCCCAATTCACAGTCTTTGAGTGCTCGGGTTTGGCAATACATGACTTTTAATTTGCCCCCACACAAGTTGATGCAACCAAGCCATGAAAAAGGGCTGAATACATCTTGTTCTAAGGGTCTGCCAAACCTTTGTTTGCTGACAAGAGAAGCGTTTTGGAAAGACCTGAGACGCACTGCAGATTTCTTTGCCAGCTTTAAAAAAATCCAAGTTGCACCTCTGTATTCCAGGCCACACAGACTGAAATCATTCTGAGATGGAGGTTACTCAGGAAAGAATGTCCTCATATACTTTTGTTAAAGCACTGAAATCCAAATGCGATACTGATTCTTTACATTATAAGTCAATGTTACAAGAAAAAGTAATTCTGTGAGTGTGCATGGTAATAACAACAGATTGTACTAGTCTGTTCAGGAAGAAACACTTGTAGGTTAACTTCTTGATCGTATTGAGAAATTATTTAAGAAACACTGTAAAAGCTGTTTACACTTTCCATGTATTATACATAAATATTTGTTTATGGAGCAACTGTGTGGTGCTTTGCCTTTGTCAGCAACTGGAAATTGTTACTAATAAATACATTCAGGGTTATAAATGCTATAACCCCTAACTGACTCCATGTAGTACTTTCCAAGAAATTGCAAAGTGAGAACTCTGGCATGGGCTTCAAGGAAAAGTTATGCTGAGATACACAAAAGTATTCTGTGAGAAACTTAAGTGCTTTCCATAGTCCCTATTACTCTCTGTGTCCACAGCCATGCAGAGAAGAATCTATATTTTAACAAAGGTGTGGTTACAGTGTCAGCCAGAAGTTTAAGCCCATTCTTAAAATTAGACCTACCCCCTACAGTACAATATGGTATCATATCATTTGTTTTGTCTCTGTCATTCAGTTGAAACTAGTCCCTTCGGTCTTCTTTCCATTTAATGAAGTCCCTGAACTGACAAGCTCTGTAGACACTACTGTCATATAAATACTCATACTAGTCCCAAATTTTCTCCTCCCATTATATTTCCATCTTTGACTCTCTGGCACTTGGTTCACTACAAATAATCTTTAATTCCTGTTAATACACATCACATAAGGAGCAGAAAGTCTGAAGCGTGTGTTTGAGATATGTTAGCAATCATTTTAAAGATTTAAGTGTGAGCCAAAATAGAGCATAATCAGAAAAAAATCATTTTTTGTTTTCAGGATAACAATTTTGTATTTTGGCCAGCTATTTGGTTACTAGCACAAGGGGCTAAGGAATTAGCTTGTTTGTGTAGTGCCAAGACATCAGATCTTACCACGTTATCTTGCTTGTTGAAAGACCAGTGGTATAGAGAAACCTTGTGTATCAAGACAGACAAATCAGCTCAAGAAAGCATGCTGGGCATTCTGATGTCCTCCTTCAATGAGCACCATTCCCAAATTCCAAAAGTTATTCCAGAGAAATTAGTATAGTATTTGGCCCATTGTTAGAATACTGTGCTTAGCAATCTCTAGCATAGAACAATACCCAGTGGATTTTGTGGGTTCAGCTTTCTACAAAACTATTTCTTTCCTTAATACAAAAATGGACAAAAAAGAAGAAAACACACAGGCATGGGAAAGTAAGTTAGACAGGAAATAAGTCTGTATTCACATTTGTTTTCCAGAAGAAAAGTATCTTTGAAAAAAAAATACTTAAAAAGCTGAACATTTTAGCTTAATTTTAATTAGTATTTATTCAGAGTCCTGTGGGAAAGAATGAATGCCATATAACAAATCTGAAAGACCTGATATCCTGAAACTCGTTGATTAAAGTAAGAGCTGAAAACATGGGAATTGAGAGTCCTTTCCTATTTTTTAATTTGTACATTTATTCTAGGCCACAATTTGATAATAGTTAAGTAAAACATTAGGTTTATTATGAATTAGTAAAACAATTCATGTCACGTCAGAATTCCTACGCAGAGTTATGTTTAAGGCTCTGGAAGAGATGAACCTCTTCTGCTTTAACCATCGTGTGTGTGGTCAGCATGCTTGCAGTATATAGTTATCTCTTTTATACCAATAGCCACAGTTTTGTTGTAAAGTAGATTTTTCTAGTTCACATCTACATGATCTATAAATGCAAATGCAGTGATTATAGTAGACAGGCCTCTGCTAACTTCACCTATAAATAGAAAAGCAGTTTCACAGTAGTTCTGTGTTAAACTATATAATTTAGAAAACTCAAGAAACAAATGACAGTTCATAGAGTGTGGGTGCAATGTAATTAATTGATATTCATTTCATACTTGCAATACATGATGAAAACTAAAAGAATTCAGAACGTTCAAAACTAAAAGGATACAAGAAATAAGAGTGGTCCAATGAAGTCATAAAAAGAAAGAAAAAAAAAGCATATTAACTGACTATATATGAGAATAAAAACTAATACTGTTAAATTCATACAAAGTTCTTATTAGTTTCTTATTAGTAGGTAGATCAAGCCCTAGAACTTTAGAAAGTCCTCCAGTGACAAAACATTCGTTTTTTCCTCTCCACCACATAAGTCCCCAAAAGACTTCTCAAGTTTCAGAAATCACATTCACCAACCACTATCATCAAAGGAAAGGTGGAGAAATTCTCCCTAGTCACTACCTCTTTAAGTTCAGAAGGGAGTTTATCATCTCCAACAGTGAGATATCATCTCCAACAGATGATAAACAGGGAGCTCCCTCTTGGCAAAACTCTCTCATTACTAAAATCTTACCTGCAACACCATATCATTTAAGAATTATATCTCTTAAGAATTATCATCCCTACCACTCAAAATCTTTTTTCTTCCTTACATTGCACCAGATGGGAGGGTGCTGTTCAGTGCTGGCTATGGTTTGGAGCCCCAGTGCCATAAACTGGAGTTTTGGCTTAAATTTCCAGAACTCAGTCTTATCTATACTGTCAGGTGCTGATAATGTACAAAATAATTTCTGCTTTTTTGTTTGTTTGTTTTGTTTTGCACAAGCCAAAGCGTGCAAAGGGATTAAGTAGTGTGACTAGATCAAGTAAAGTGAAGGAAGAGTACTATGCACACACACTCCAAACAGACCGTTACATTTCTGAGCAGTCTACACAGTAGACTTTCTGGCTGGGAAGGGTTACAGCACGAATCCTACTATGTTGTTCATGAAAAGAGTGCAGGTGAAAAAAACAGGTTTCTCTGTATCACTCTCCAGTATATATCTGAAAAGAAAAGAAGAACAATTCCAGTGAGGATCTGCTTTATGGAATGTAGCAATGCTAACAAGATATTACTGAAATGGTGCCTAAGCATTTTTGATGCTTAGTGGGACTTTTTTTTTTTTTTTTTTCTAGTTATGGGTTTGTCAGTAAGATGGTGGAACTATAAAGCTCAAACTATTTGCTGAAAATTTTCAATATTTTTAAAAATAAGAGACATTTTCTGTGTGTAGGAAACTATTTGATACATATTTCCATTCAAACAGACTTCAGCTTTGAAAACAACATAATTATCAGCCTAGCATCCTATTCTCCAAGCCTGTAGCAGACTGAAAGGGTGGAGATAGTGAGTTACTCTTTTATTGCTCAAAATTAACTTCTCCACCTAATTTTGCACAAGTAGCTGAGAATAATTTTGCAAAGCCAATTTCCTTCCAATTTTCCTTTTCTAAACACATTTGTATTAGCTTGACTCTCAGATAATGTCTCAGTTTCAGGAAGAACATACATCTCTCACTTAAATCATTCTAACTCCCTCTCAGTGAGCCTCCTGTGTGAATAATAAAATCAACTTTCTTCTATCCTGGACAGGATGCCTTATTAATTGATTCCTAACTTTCAAATGTTTTTTGAACACACCTACGTTTCACACTGAATGCAAGCCCCCATATGCCTATCTTTATTGCCTTCTAGGGTAATTAGGTTTTAAATTCACACAAACTGACAACTTCCCAGGTTTTCCAATATCAGCTGTTTCAGGATTCCTATCAAGATTTTTTTTTTTTTAATTTTATTGCTTTGATTTATATCACTCCAAAGGTCTGCAGTTTTCCTTATCCTATTTCCTTCCAGCAGCTGTTAGCTACCTTTGATCTGGGAACATAACTTGATAGACTAGGTTGCAGTGTTCTGGTTCCTCTCTCCTGGTACCAAAGGGGTCAGCCATCCACATGCACTTACTTCTTAAATACCCAAAGGTAAATAGCCATAATTTTGACAGTCACTGCATGTACTATCTTTCTGCTCTTCAGCCTTTGGTAAAACTTTTAGATAATATTATTTTCCAATTAAAATAAAAGAATATTTTCCTACTGATGTAACAATGCCCAAAATTAATTTTCTAAGTTACTGTCACAAAACAGGGTTTTTTTGTATTTCACACTAAGAATCCAGACCTTCTTGAACACAGAAGAGAGAGAAACAAATTTTTTAAGCTCAAGATCTAATTTGTGAATATAGGAGGGTTTATTTTGTTTGTTTGTTTTTTATACAGTCAACTGTGACCACAAATGTACAGATGTGAGAAGAGAGATCAAGAGTCAAATTTTAGTGTGACACTACACACAATTAGTTTAGTGTGTCACACAATTTAGTGTGACACTACACACATTACAACACTGTCCTTTGGGATATATCGATCAATCCTAGCTGTGAAACTAGACTCCTGAAGAACAGGTTTATACCTGTTCTTTGAAGCAATCCTGTCCTGACCACATCTCCTTTTTACTTTCCTTTCTTTGTTAGACTAAAACAGAAGTTATTCTTTTCCCATTCATATTCAGTTGCCTCTTGTACAATATATTTATTTCTTGTCTTTCATGTTTGCATAAGAATCCTGTAGCACTCAAGTACACACATTGAAAAATAAAGATTAATCACATAAACTGAAAACTCAGAAGAAAAGAATCAACTGAGCTGAAAATGTTTAAAGTCCTGCAAGGGTTTAAAAGGTTACAAGTTGAAAGGACAAGGGTTTCTGAAAGCAGACTTATGAGTAAACAACCTTACCATGACCTCATGCTCATATAAGGAGTGAAGAGGAGGAGATGGACCCGTCAGGCAGGAAGTTACAAGAAATCTGCTGAGCTAAAAAACAGCAGAGAAAATAATATATGAATGTCTGCAGTTGAATCTGAAGAGGAGGAATCTCCAAGGACTAACTGGATAGAAGAAACTGCATTACAACATTTTCCTGGCCTATAAGCCTCAGTGAGGAAGTAAGCAGAGCCCAGACCCAGTGCCAGATCACCGGGATTCACTGAAGCTTTCTGCCTGCCAGAACATCCTCCAAATTGAGCAAGAGGGAACAGAGGCAACAATGACCCTTTTTTTCATAATCTTTGTTAACTAGGAGCTGTAAAGCAGCAAGACCTAGGGACTGACCTGGAGATGGTCCACGTGAATCTGCTGAGCTGTCCACAGGAAGAAAATTCCCAGAACAATGCACAAGAGGGCCGAGCTGAAAAGGATTTGGATGGCTATCTAAACACAGAGAATGAGGTTCAACTCTCCTACTAGACAGGATACCCAGTAATGTTTGAAAGGAATTTCTGCAAACTGACCTTATTATTTTTCTAGCGTCAGAAAACATGCCAGGTACCTAACAAGTGAGGAGACAATACCAGTTCAAAGAGCATCTGACCTTAATATAATGTGACACCAGAAGCAACGATTGTAGAGAGAAAAGATTGGAATGGAAATCTGTACCTATTTATATTCAACCTAACTGGAAAAGGGGGCCAAAGAGCTACTGAGGAAATGTGGTTAACTGGGAAAACACTATGCTGAAGTCAAAAGGAAGTATGAGAGCCAGTTTAAGAAAGAACAGGAGTTATAAGTGAGTAAAAAGCCTGAAAAGGAAAAAAATGTTGTTGCAAGAAGCCAGAAGGTGTTTATTTTAGAGAAAAAGCAAGAAGCCAGGGCACAGAAATCCAGTAACAAATCCAGTTACTGTTTTAAGATGCAGAGTCCCATGATGTATGAACTTGTAAATAATTAATATAATTAAATAAACTCAACATTCTTGGAGCAATGGATTGCTTTCATATGGTGACCCAGACACATAGAAGTACATGTAACAAATTCTGACCAGAGAAATGTATAGGTTCATGTCATCCACTCCTTCAATTTCAGACAGGTATTATACTAGAAGGACTCATCCAAAATACTTGCAATGCATATATGCCTGTGCTTTCCAAGCTGAAAAAAAAAATAAAGAAATAAGAAAAAAAGAAACACAGGCAAACAGAAAACAAAACAAACAAACAAACAAAAATAACGCACAAAACACTTTTGTGTTTTTTGTTTTCTCAGATAATTTAAACTTGTGAAAGAAAAAATTAGAACTGACAGAAGACAGCGTGGGAGCATACAGGCGTTTCACACTACATACCTTAGCCTACTGACTTAGGATCCTGTCTTCCTCCCTGATATTTCCACATTAAGTAGAGAAGGGCAGGCAATCCTCAGGCAAATCACTAGTGATCACTAGACGAGTCTGCATCCTCCACTGAGTACATATAAGGAGTTTGGAAGGGCAGGTCTTCCAGGGTGGATGCTTCAGTTGAGTGTCCACTGTCAGACAGCATGACTATTCCCAGATGATCCCTCATCCTAGTGGTTCAGAGACTAAGGTAGGACAAGGTTTCAGGAGTCAACTTTCTATATACCTTTATTTCCCAGACTTTTGTCTTTATTTTATACTATAACTATGAGGAAGATTCCTACACATAGAGACTACATAAGGTCAGCATTTATGTCCTGCAAATGAGTCCCTTAAAAATTCTCCTGTGCTCTTGAATCAGTTTATAGAAATATTTGTTCCACATGAACATTTGCCTCGCCATACTTGTCCCAGCTTGTTATTTATTTCTTTGTTCAAAGGCTTGGCTTCTCATTTCACAGCAATTGTTAATATAAAATATAAATATAAAAGCTACAGGATGTATGATGTATAATTACTTCCCATACTTGAGCTGGCAGGTTTCTTCCCCCACACACAGTCATGGCACTCATTTCACAGAGATAAAGAGAAAAATCATCTTCCTGGAACATTGTAAATGTCACTGAAGCCAGTCAGCGAGACAGAAGAGCTGGTATGAGATTAGAGTGTAAATAATAACCTCACAAAGGTGAAGCACATGGAAGCTGAATGATGGACATTCACAGGAGCAAGTTCATAGACGCCCAGCAGGATGCAAGTGGGTCATCAGGTTGGTACAGAATACAAAGGGAGTAATGTATGTGCACACGTACACATGTGTTTGTTTACTGTAGATGAAGGAACAGAGTGAACTCAAAGCTCTATAATTCAAAATAAAATGAGCTGAATTCATAACACTTATTTGTGTGGCAGTCTTTACTGCACATATCATTTCTGCGATGGTCTGGGCTCCAGATGGCTGGATAATGAGAGCCCACTGGCCTGTCCTTGCCGAGGTTCCCAAGTCTCTTCTCACACATGTTAACGTAGGGAGCTGCAGCTGCTGTGCCAGTAGGCACACAAAAGTATGGGCTATATATATATGTTTGAAACAAGTGCAACCTCTGTAAATTACACCATCAAGGGCAGGTATGAATGCTATAGCAAAGACTGGACTAACCTTCTTGATGGAGAGGACTTCCATTACAGGGAGGGACTTTCTTAAAAGAAGCATTTCACTGTTAGACTAAGAGAATTGTGTTACAGTTCACAAGAAAATTACAATCTAAATTTCAATCATTTGTTCTCTATGAATTGCCAATAGTTGACTGCTCAGCAGTCAAAACTATGGGGAACAACCATAAAAACAGCATATCAGTACTTGGGTACTTTAACCCCATTCATTCTTTTTCAAAAGTGCTGTCAGGCTGTTGGCTCTGCTACAAAAATAGTATGAGCTATGGAAAGACATGTGAAATCAAGCCTGAAGCAGCATTTAAAGGGAAACAGACTATACAAAGTATTAAGGCTTGTGGTGGTGATGGAGGCATACATGTGCAAATTCTGAGTCTATTGGCTAGCACAGAGAAGAGATTTTCTGGAGGCAAAATAAATGCCAGTCCTATTATTAATATTAGTAATTAATTCTGGATCATCCTTTGTGCTGGCTCCACCTATCATTCACACTTCATGGGTTGTTCAATTAAAAACACCAAAAACTGCCAGGTTTATAATGTTAAAAGTGAACAGTTGTTATTAAAATAGAAAATAACAGCAACTCATATCATCAGACCACCATAACATTGCACAGCTTGGCACAAGTCTTGAAGTCTCTGCTCTACTGAGGCCCAGTCCAGACCACACACAGAGCCTGAAATAGAATATAAATAATAAATAATAATATTTTTTTGAAAATGATAAAAATAAGATGGTTTGTCTTAATCAGAATTTGCAATATAACCATCTGCTTTGCCTAATCTGGAAGTGACAGAGCTGATCAAATATGAACTTTCCATCCCAGGGGAAATTCTGATACTTACTTTTATAATTAACTGCAGCAGAAGTTTAAAATTTCTCTTTATTCTTTTTCATCTTTTTCAGCTGAATTATTTCAATATCCCTGAATCAATGTATTTTATCTGATCTGTCAAATCCAAACTGAAATAAAAGGATCTATTCTCTCTGCTAACAGGGATCCTTAGGGACTGACTGCCAGGCTGCATGGAAAACATAGTCCAGATGCAAAGCATCTTTTCTATTGGGAAGAAGAGAGCATGAAAGATCCAAACAATTTCTATATGTCTTTGTTAAGCTTAGGCTGAGACAGAAATTAAACACCAATTTACCTGAAATATTTCCATCTCCTAAGGAATTTTCACACACACAAAAAAAAAA
Source organism: Anser brachyrhynchus (assembly GCF_964034855.1). NCBI lineage: Eukaryota > Metazoa > Chordata > Aves > Anseriformes > Anatidae > Anser > Anser brachyrhynchus. Next base: position 31,448,869 of record NC_137695.1, read on the forward strand.
AAAAAAAAAAAAAAGCTTTCCTGTTAAAATTTTGTATTTTGATAAATCCACACTTACTGATGTGCAAAACCCTGTCCAAATTTAATCACCTCACAAGTTAAAATTACCGTCAATTCTATATAAATGTAAATAACAGATGTTTTAAAACGTGTACACATATCTAACAACATCAAAAAAAATACAATAAAAAACTAATGCTGGCAATTTCAAAATCAAGTATGCAACAGTTAAATCTGCAAATCAAGTATGTCTTTTCAATTGTATTACAGTTCTCTTATGCTTGTACATTAAGATACAATCTTTAATTACACAAATGTTTAGTATTTTTTCCACAGACCCCCCTGTTTCATTCAGTGCATGGAGAGAAGGTGATGCAGAAATGAATCAGTGTTCTGCAGTGAATGAGCCCATTGTCTGTCAGTCCCTTGCCTCACTCACTGCACAGCTTAGAAGGTGTCCAGTAAATGAGGCAAAGGGCTGCAGGAAGCGGATTGTTCATCCTGTGCTCAGTGTGCCTACTAAAAGTGTGTCTACAATTACGACATTAAACATACTAATTGCAGTTCTCATGCACAACTAGCCCAAGCTGATGTTATCTATAAAAACAAATGATTGTTTTCTAACTTTTGAAGAGCTAAATTTGCAATGTTCATTTATACACAGATCAGTAGGACTTCTGCACTTGATATCAGACTTCATCTGGCTCAAGCTTTCTGCAGAGAAAGAGACCATTCACCGAGAAACTTTAATTCACACACAAGAAGGAAAAAGGAGTGGAGGAGGGTTTGAAATAAATTCCTATAATACTTGAACAAAAGTTACTCAGCCATTAAAGAAAGTGAAATGCAGTTTATACCACTGCTGCTAAGAGGGCAACTGTTCATTTCAGTATCAGAAAGCTTGTTATGTTGTGTCAAGCTGACGTTGCTGAAGACCACTGAAGTGCTGATATGTGAACCTAATTTGGAGGATTTGCAAGCTGTGGAACTAGTAAGATCACAGATAACAGGGGGATGGATCTATTACACACTTTCTCTGGTTTCATCATGACATAATGCTCCAAAAATCAGAAAGTAAAATACAGAGTTGGCTCCAGTCCAAGCATCCCAATATGTTAACTGCAAAGTCGGTTTAATGGACGCAGTATCCAATCAATTTCATTTTTTCATAATTTCATTTATTTAAATAAACATAATAAAGAGTATTGAAGGCTAGAAGTCCTTGTCAAACTCACAAAGCAAGCTTCTTCATAGAGGTGGACTGCAGTGTAAATTCAGGAGGGCTATAGTGCCTTTTTCCTTTTCCCCTCCAGTTAGCATCATTTAGCACACCACAAACTCTGGGTCACATACAGTCATATGGTTTGCAGAACTCAACTCCTTTTCTCCTCTACACATCACAACTGTGCTTAGCCCCTGCCTTCTGCTGCAACGTACTTCTGGCCTCAACAGAAAAAATAATGTCTGCAATCAAGCAGGATATTAAGGCTTAAAGTCCATTCAAGCTTTGGCTACTTTAGAAAAACTGTCAAAAACTAATAGAAACATGTTGTATTTACTGTAATGATTTTTATGTTGTAAACACCTGGTCTTGATGGATCAGATATTTTGTATAGGCTATATAATGATGATTTTGATCGCGGCTGGCTTTGAACTTCAAACATTTTACTAACAGACTATTACAGGATCTATATTAGAAGTTGGGTGAGAAAGGACACATTCATAGAAAAAAAAATAAAATAATAATAATAAATAATAATAATAATTCTTTTCCCTGTGCATTGTTCAGATGAAAAGACAATCTTTAAATAATTTTCCAAGCAAACAGCAAGAGAGTGGCACCAGAATAAGTGTCCCAGGACTATGCAAAGCAACTAGGCTCAAATCACCATCCTGAATCTGACGCATCACAGCCTGAGCATCTGCCCACACTGGGGTTACCCTCAGAACCCCAGCCATTTGGCCACCATCACATCCAGGGTCTCTGGCTAAGGTTTCTCTTACTAGAAATTCCATGTTTAACCTGCAAAGCCTCTCCTGAGAAAAATTTCATTGAAACTTGCATTCTTCCCTGACAAGTTTGATTTGGTTTTTGCACTTTCCACTGAAAATAATCATGCAAAAGTATGAATTGCATTATAATTTTTATCTCATTTTTTTATCTTGGCACCTGAATTCCAAACAAATTTACTTGCAAGCATAACAATCTCTCAACTCAACTTACCAGTTTCCTCAGCAGCCAACCTCCTGAGTTTTGTCCAATTTTAAATCTTGAATCTGATGACTTGGAACAGTGATATGAGAAATAAGACATTTGGCTTCTATTTCCAGTTCTGTCACTGAGTCTTTATTGCAACTTGGATAAGTCATTTAACCTCTCTGTCCCACAATTTCTTGATCTGCTAAATAGATACAGCAGTATGCAATCTGAGGGCATTAAAAAGCTAAATTAAAAGGCTTAAACAAAAGTTTCTAAGTGTCATTTCCTCCCCCCACCCTTTTTTTTATGCTAGTTATAAGATCAAAGAGAGGGATAGAAAGAGTGTATTGTGTTTATAAGCAGTGAACATCTGATGAGATTTATAGTGATTGCCAATATCACTGTAATGCCCTTTGAACCTAATGTCCCCAGTTACAAATATATATATAAAGCATCCTATGAGCAGACAGTAGTGCAAAAAACTTTCCAAGGTGCAAAGTTAAGTATATTCAAATCCTGTTAACTTTGGCAGGAGTGTGACAATTACCGAGAACCACAGTGGGCTTCCCAGTTCCCAAAGTTTTCTGATGATTGCTACCACACGTTTTCAGTGATGGAGGTAGACTTTTTGTTACTGATCAAAACCATTTTGCTTCACTCCATGTTTATGCTTCTTAGATTCATTAATACATCCCCCAAAATTAAGATAAAATGACAGCATGAACACACATTTCTTAAGTTCCAAAAGTAATTGGTTGTGCCAGGCCACATTGATGCCACAGTTGTGTATCAGATCTTCTAGCAGTATGCACAGATGGAAAATAAGCAACATTACTATCAAATCTGCAAGGAGTCATACAATTGAAAATTGTTCCCATACAACTTCCATCTCTGATTTAAATGTTTGCCTTATGTCTTTACAGTGCATGTCAACAGGATCTGGGAGCATACACTTATTCAAACTGTCATCATAATGCTATCAATGCTATCAGAAATTCATACCTCCAGTGGAATAACTAAATGAAATAACCTTAAATGTTTTTCTCAGCACAAGTAATTTCTCTCTTATTCAGCATTGCTACCTGGTGAAAAATCTTGCATACTTGTTTACTGCTATACAGTACACTGGACTGATGATTTTTTAATTGGAAAAATCTTCTACAATGTAATTTCCTGGTTTTCTGTTCCCCTTGTATTGTATTTCCAATGCACACCCCCAATTCACTTGCCATGTTTCCAAATTTTTCATATAACATATACAAATCTATGTCTTATATCTAACCATACTGATCAGTTTAGACCTAGCTTATTTTCATAACTGCAGATTTTCCACAGGTTCTGGCCTAATTACTGTGATATTGCAATAAGATCAACACTTTTCAATGTTTTTTTCTCCAAACTGTGTGTAATATTTATTTAAAGGAAACCTTCCTAAATTCTTCTTGGAACAAGAGCTAACATTACAGTATTAGTATATAAGGACCTCAAATCTATCTTTGATTTGATGAGAATTTGCTGAGACAACCATAAAGTTACCTCCACTTCTGCTGTATCATTATATTTCCGCTTCTTGCAAAAATACAAATTCCACCTTAACTCATTCCTTGGACCCGTTTTTGCAATGCCAAATAGGTTTTCACTTCCAATGATGTTGAATAAACAAGATGGATACTCTTCCCACTGAATTCATCATGATAACGTACTCTCTTCCATATAATATAGTTAAAACTGCAAAGAGCTGTCAACAGATGTAAATACAGAAATAAGAAAACAGACTCCAAACATTTATATTCTGTCCTACAAAGGGCAAAGAGATGAAAGCTGAAGCCACTGCTGTCTCATGAAAGATCTATTACCAGAAAACAACCTACTTCTTCAGGAATGAGATTTTCCAATATAGTCTATTTACTGATGCTTGGTAACGTGGTAAGAGCCCAGATAACCTAGATTGAAAAAGTGGAATATGGATGACTAAGACAGGCCCAGAAGAAAGGCAAAAATTCATTCATTTTCAAACATCCTAACAACGCTTCAAAGAAGAGAATACCGTTCAATCTTAGAGTTGAATTTTACACTCCTTTAACAATTATCTGAGAATTGCTAAAGAAATTCCCTAGTACAGGTATTGGTGACTTCAGCCAGGTCATATTGGAAGATTACAATGTAAAATGGGAGGGCTAAAATTGAAAATTGCTGTAGGTAATCTTTTTGCTGTCCTCACTAGTATTTTCATGACACTTATCCAGTCCAATTCCATCCCACATCCTATTATATCCCAATCTTTTACCAATAGGTCTTCAATTTAAATGCACAATGAAAATGCTGTCTTGTTTGGAGCATCAGCTTATGATAAGTTTCAGGTACAGAAAGTGAAGTCACCATGATGAAACTCATGATCACTGGTCACTGCAGCAATATCAGATCTTCTCTTCTCAAATACCATTGTCTCAGACCATCTATAAAACTGCTTCAAGCCTGGGAAGAAGAATATACTTAATAACTGCCTTCCTCTGGAACAGTGAATCTCTCTACAGTAAAGACAAGGTGTTTTTCTTAGCAAACAATAAGATTTTCTCAGAGACCTTTCAAAACTATGGAATGGATCCACTTGCCAAGTAACAAGCTTTAGAAATCTCATCACCTTTTATTCCAAGATCAAAGCACACTTCTTTGAGCTGCCCTTGTATAACTTTATGTACCAAAAGAGAATAACAAGTCAGAAAAAGTGCTACTAAAATAATCTGAACATACTTTTCCCTATGGGAATAACATTTGAAAAACAAATACTCCATGATATAGCTCAGCATCTTACTGAGAGTGCTCAGATACTGAATTAAGGAAGGCAATAAAAAAACTAGGACTGAAAGTATATACATACAAAGGTACCCATACAAGAAGAGTATCTCAAGGTGAAATATCTACAGACCAGAAATACTCCCCATTTAACCATATTTATTGTTTGACCTCTCACCTCTAGGTCAAAGTTCTGAATAGTTACAGATTTAAGTTTCCAAACAAAGCTATCCAATATTATTTAGGGAAATACCCTTGCAAATATTCTTACATACTTTTGCATGAAGGTACATTTTTCCCAGTCATTTTACTGGGAAAATCATATCACCTAGATTTAAGCTATGATACATTCTTCAGAATTTATTTATGCACACAAGCATTGCTTTCTTTTTTTATTTTTTCAATGCATCTGGAATTTTCAGGGACTAGATATTTATTGTAAAAAAAACCCTACATCTAGACTAGAAGAGATCTAGTAAGTAAAGTTTTTATATAATTTCTATCTTAAGATTCATATCAACTCTTACTAACATTATAAACCCATCTGCTTCATTTGATTTTATCCCTTTGATTTTCTCTGATGGTGTTTTAAATCCCCTGTCATTTTCTGTTTTCAGCCACATGTCTACCATATGTATTGCATAAAAATAAAGGTTATTTTTCTACCACCCACCTATAAAGACTATTTAGCTACCAGAGAGTGCTGAAAATTCTGCTTGGGAGTTTACTCTAAACAGAAGATAATCAACCTGTGAAAAGCCAGTCTACAATATAAAATAAGAATCTTAAAAGTTGGCAAACAGAAGATGACCACTTGACCAAACAAACATGTTATTTATTACCTACCCTGGAATGAGAATCAGGTCTCCAGAGATGAAGGGCTAGGGCACTAAGCCCTGATTCTAGGCCTGGGAAAACTATTTGCCTCAGTACATTGTTTACTGAATTTAATCCTTTCTCTGCTTCCTGGTTGTCCAAAATTCAAAGAACACTTTGGTAGTACTGAAGTTCTAAAAAGCTTTAGGTTCAGCTGGAAGGATTCCACTTAGTGGATGTGTCACACTTGCAGAGATTGCCATTATTTAAGATAGAAAGTACCTTCATTCTACAGTGTTCCTACAGCAATCTAAGTTTGGATGGCACAAAAAAACAACACTATCCATCATCTCAGATTTCCTTCCTTGAAACATTCTTACAAACATGGCATTCAATATTCAGTGTGAAAGTATAAGTTCTGAGCTTTGTTTCTTAAAGGTTTCTCTTGCTCGTCATAACGTATTCAGAATACATTACTAAAATGCATTATTTCCAGGAGTAAGCTTCTAAAGAAATGTTGTTGGTTTTTTTCTGCCATGCTGCAGCACAGTTCAGAAGTGTGCAAAACAACAAACAGAACAAATTCTTTAAATAACAAATATGTACATTTTTTGTTTATATGTAGTTCTGTATGACAAGAAATAATTTTCTTGTTTTGGTGAGATAAATCTGATGACACACTCTTGAAATATATTTTTGCTGTATGCCACTTTTATCTCCTTTGTAATATTCTCTAATGTGACTGCCAGAATGCTGTTCTAATTTGGGGGATAATTTTCTATATGAGAACTGACAGAATGAAAATAAATTCAAAGTTCCAGGAAATAATGAGTTCCCGATTATGTGTCTGATTACTGTCAGCTCAAGGAATGTGCAGAGTTCAGAAATGGAGGACACCACTTTTCCTTTCACCAAAGAGGGAGCCCTGAGTTGAAGGCACAGAGAGAAGGATTTCAAGTAGTTTTAAATCGTCTCCAGTTCTACATGAGAGTTATTTTGAGGTCATGTTCACGTTTCTAGACTGCATAAGAATCTCTGGTAGAGACATCTGAGTCTTATCTGCCTATTTCTGGCTTTGTTTGAGAATGTTTATATTATTCAATGTGGGAGACTTGAACTCATGACAAGGAACATGATAAATTTTCTTAATCAAACTGGGTATCAAGAGGTGGTCTGTCATCATTTCCCTTTTGTTGCACTGTGAAAGAAAGCAAATAAGGAGCATCTAGTGTGATCCCCACTTCTGTTTCAAGTCTCCCCACCGAGTCATTAAACATTCTCTGGCCTTTGTCAACAGCCTGGTAAACATCCAGAGAAAGAATCAGAATAAAATAGTTTATTTAACATTCCTCTCCTCCAACTGCTGATTAGGATAAATAGTTTGGATAAAAAGCCTATCTGATCCAAAAATCACAAAAAGAAAGGATTCAGCTATCAGCAAAGTTTAGATTTGGTTTCAAATATTTTTAAACAGCAAAAGAGTTTTTTGTGCTCTTTGATATTTTCTCCATCCTCAGCACATCATGTTAGCACCGTGTCAAAGCAAAACATCAACATCAAATGATCACTGGGTAAACTCCAGTGAACTGAAGTGAAAGGCTGGAGGCTGAAATTCCAGGCACAATATAAAATTTGGAAAGAAGCCAGAACAGAGTTCTTTTTAAACTGCCTAAAATGCTGAGGAATTGATACCTAGCAAATCCCTTCATTGACTTAATAGTTTGGAAATTGTTAATTCTGGTCAGATTGATGAGTCCTTTGAGCCAGGATCATTTCCTCCAACAGGGAAAAGTGTCAAATGCTTCAAAGAAAAACAGAATCTTCTTCCTCCAGCCACCTTCATGCTCATCCATAATGAAAACAAAGCAACACTATGCCTAAAAGAAACCATCTACCTAGCATGCAGCAACTTGCGGTCAGCTCAGGAAATGAAACAGAATTCAGGACTGCTTTATATTTTTAGGGTGGACAAAGTGATTTTGTAACCCTAATCTCTGGATAGCCCCCAGTGGTTAATTATGTGCCCTGAAAAATATTTATTTTTATCTATAGTAAGCTTGTTGCCATTTAAATTTTCCAACTGTCCAATTGCTCTTGTAATAGCTTATAGCAAACAGAAGCAGCCAAATGGTCTTAACAGCATTTAGAATGATAGTGTCAGATGTTTTGCTGCTGTAGATTAGAGTAGCTCTATTGCATTCAAATATCATTTAAAATATTGAATAAGTAAACAAGTCTTAAATGCCCTGTCTCTCTTTGAGCTTTGTAAGAAACAGTCAATCAACGTTTCTTTTTTTTTTTTCTTTTTTCTTTTTTTCTTTTTTTGTATGTCATATATGTTTAATAACCCTTAAACATTGGGTCAGATCATCAGTTAACATAAAGCAGCAAAGCTGAAGTTATTGGATCAGTTTACACAACTGAGAATGTTGCCTGTGGCTTTCCCACAGCAATAAAGTTAGACCACATACCCACTTCAGCTGAAATATCTGAAAACATCTAAATGATCTGCATTTTTAGCTCCCTTTAACAGGAATTGGGCATAACCTTATCCATCTATCTGATGGGCAATTTCTATTTGTAAAGCACATATCCCCATGTTGCACACACTCACCAGAATGACAGATGGCAGAAGACAGAACTCCACAAAGGAATGTTTTTTTAAATATGATCTTTTATCAAGTAAATATAAACATCAAATTTGATTACACTTCTCAAATAGCAATTGGTGCTGAAACTTGAAATAGTGAACTCATTTCTAATTTTAAAATTATATACTATTAAATTTCTCTTGAGAACAAGTTAAACAATGTTGGCACATTAAATAATTCATAGATTTAGATTTCATGGTTAATATAACAGTAAAATAGGATTAATGAACAACCTAAGAGTGAAGAAGCAGCTAAATATAGGTCAATTTTCATTTTTCCTGTTGTTTATGAAAAGAAAATTAAGATTACGTTTTTCAAAACCACTTATAGGAAGTGGCTACAAGCCTGTACCATTGACTGAAGCAGAGAGATTGTCACTAAATTCACCACTGAAAATAATTCATTTTCCCACAATAATTCTGAACATCAAGAGAACACAAATGACAATCTGACATGGATGAGGAAGTTCAGGCAATGTATACCTGTTCGGCAGTCCTGTGAGTTTTTTTTGTTTTGTTCTGTTTTTTTGTTTGTTTGTTTGTTTTTTCATTGAATGTTTCCATAGGTATTCAAAATACAGCTCCATGTGACATTCTAAGTCATCTGCCTGTGTGAGTCTTCTTGTCTCTCCAGTCTACAATGCACTGTAAAAGATGTAACATGACTTCTCAGAGCCTTGGAATGGAATCACTTTAAAATCTTACAACTTTATCAGTAGTCTCAAAAATAGTCATCATCTTCCTGAAAGCTACAGCTGCCTTCTCTCTTTTAGTAAGTTTTTCTTTCTTAGAGTTAGGAGAGATGTCTGAAAACATTGGAACAAACTGCACAAATGCTGGAACCAGAATGCAAAGACAGAGAAATATGGTCTCCTGAAATAAAATATTTGAAAGGCAACGATTCTCACAGCAACAGGGAGTCCTAAGGAGTATTTCACCAGGATGGAGAGAGCAACACCTGTTGGCTACTTCATGAAAAGAATTTCATGCATGTAATTTAAAGTAGGGCCTGGAAAATACATACACATATAAGGACAGCGTACTCTCATTTCAGTGAGAATATGTGGGAAAACTCAATTCTAGTATTTTGACATTAATTCTGAATCAGAATGAAAACAGAAACATTATTCAGGAAATAGGAAGTTTGAGACTTCTCACTTCAGCGTCAACCTCCTGTACTTTGGCATTTCATTTCATAAACTACTCCAAGAATTCTCCAAGGCAGCTCAGCCCTAAGCAAAGACCCTAGCACATCATGGGAGGATGGTCTGGACTGGCACAAAGAGAGTGTGGAACTCTAGCTTCCAGTAAACATCATTACAGCTCATCCTGCTGAGTGGGGAAAACAAAAATAAATAAATAAGAGAATCAAATCAAATAAAGAAAAAAAATAAATCAAATATATTGCCTTATCTGGCAAACAGGAGGGTGAAATTTTTGGTTTGAGTTCAACATTACTACCTTAACATTTTATTATTGACTTCTCATATTCACCCTCTTATATTTAAGAAGACATTTTAGTTGAATTTTAAAAAGCAATTTCTGTGATAGTAAGGTTTGTTTACATTTTTTCAGCTAGCTTCATTCATCATAGTGGATCTAAGAGGAAAAAGAAACAGCAGCTGTATGCTGCTGCTGAAGGTGAGGTATACTGTGGCACAATAATATGCAGATAGCAAAAAAGAGAGGAAGCCAGCTATCATTTCTTATCTGCAATAGTGAGCCTGGAGCTGGATTTCCCTAGGAACATTAAAAAACAAATAAACAAAGAAATATATGTATTTTTTTTTCCCAAAAAGTGGTATGATTTAAGGATTAAGCAACAGAACAGCAATAGAAAAAGAGCTAGTTAAACTGGGTTATTTCAGTTTTCAATTGATAACTTGGAAAGAGTTTGTTTCAAATTGTTGTATGTCATCTGCAAAATCACTGCATATACATAAAACAACCTTGGGGAAATAGGAAAAAGGGAAAAGAATTGACCAGTGGAATTCCTTGTGAAAGTATGTTTAAATATACTGAGGTTTAACACAAACCAAAAAGAGCCAGGAAATTCTAACGTAAGCCTAACAACTCCATCCTGAACCCATGCTGTTGAGAAAAATAAAAGGAACCATGCTGAGATTTCAGAACAGATCTGCAACTTTAACTGAGCTTCCTGGTTCCTCTGCCTTTGTTAAACATGTTTAATGTTAACATTTGAATAGTTACTGTATTTATAACTGTTAGTAATAACTCAATTTTGCAGCCTTACTATAGGGTAGGTTCATTTGCTGCAGCCAAGGCACTGGGTTTAAGCACTTTTCATGATGTTTCTTGTGTAAACAAACATCAGTGAAACTTTGTGAAGGATTGGTTTTATGGCAGCTTCTTTATATTGTGTCATACCTAAATAAATGTGGGTTCTTCCAGTTTGTCTCCTTAGGATGATGCAGTATTTTTCATTTTAGTAGATTTAAATAAATCATCGTGGTAATAATTTTATATGTATGCCAAAATGATCATCTCTGATTATTATTTCTACATTTATAGTGATATATTTTGATTATTTATGGTCATTAGAAATTATTAGTGAGCTGGCATTTTCTTTTCAGTTTTGCTTTTTTATCTTAATGTTTGATCTTGGATATGCTATGGGCATAAATGTGCTTCTTCAATGTGCTTATCTGTGATATTTAAATAATATTTATGATAATGATGCTTATTTCGCACATTTCTTTTCTTTTCTAATGATTATTTCATTCACATTGAACACTCAGGGAAAAAAAAGTTTAAAACTTGCTCAACCAGATGAAAAAGGTATTTTAAAATTCTCCAGTGAAAGTGAGATCATTCATGCTCATATTCTGATTTAGCAATGACACTCATCCAGTCAGAAGATAGGAGCAAAACCATGCTATTCTGCCAGTCAACAATAAGCAATATTATTATGCAATATGAGTGTCCAAATTCAGACAGCTCACCACAGCTTGGATTTTATTTTATCAGCTAAATGCATTTGCATACATTTAAAAAAAAAAAATCACATTGTTTCCACTGGTATATTGAAAGCAGAAAATGACCAAACAATATTTACTGAATTATCTGTTGAGTTTTCCCTTCAACTCTCATCAGCAACTGAGCCTTTTCCCACCAGATTTGGACCACTTCAACAGTTCTCTTCCTAAAGTACATGCCCATATAAGCTGATTCTTGATCATCCTTCGATCAACATTTAAGCACCTGACTAGCTTTATAAAAATGTATGCCTTTGTTTCACTCAATGATTTTAAAAAAAATTGTTTTTCTTCTAATTTGACCACCTGTTTGCTATTATGCTGAGTTCAGTGTAGGTCTCAATAAAAACATTTCTACTGTTGGCTGACCAAATGGACAGTGATTACATAACAGCTGCAGCTTGATAGGTGCAGAAGATGAGTATGTGGAAAAAGTGGCAATGTGTTTTGCAGATTTAAACAAAATGAAACAAAGCAACAACAACAACAACAACAAAATTTAAAATGATTTGTTCAAAAGCAGATACTCAGTCATCATTATCATTATGGTTATTTATGTTTTATTCTGATAGACAATGTATGAATATTAAGCATAAGAGAGTCCGTTTCCTGAAATCAAAGGAGGCAAGGTATCTCAGAATAGAGTAGAACTCAGTGTTGAGGGATAGAACTGATCACAGAAAACAAATCAGAGAAGGAACAAATCAAAAAAGACAAGGGCGTATGTGAAAAAACTCTCAAAGGATGGGAGGAAGCAGGAGAAATTTGGAGCTAACAGTCTATTTGCTTAGTGAGAGAATCTAGTCAAAAGCATGAAAAACAGCCAAAATCATCATCATTTTTGTTTATTTTATTAGGTTTTCTTTGTCAGTAAGTATGAGCAAATGCTGCTGAACTTCTATACTGAAGAATAAAAATATTTTCAGACACAGAAGCCTCACATATATCTGTTGTACCTCCAAGTGTGGGACAAAATATGATCCAAGGGTGTAACATAGTTCTACAATGAGTGAGTAAAGCAAGATTATACATTCCACAAGTCTTTTAAAACATAGTAGTGGCATCTAGTGAGCAAAGCATCAATTTCTATTGGGAAGAAATTCAAAAGTGGTATTGAACATTGAATTAGATAAAAAAAAAAAAACACATAGGAGTTAAAAACACCTCCAGTAATTAAAGGACGAATCACAGTTCTGACCAGAAACTACATCACATGAAAGATCAACGTGTAGGTTGCATCATAATAAAGAATGTAAGAAATGGAAACATTCCTAGACCACATTACTTCTGCTCTGTCACCAAATTAAACATTAAAAATAAAAAAAATAAAAATAAAACAAAGTCCATCTCCTCCACATTCCCAGTGGCTTGTTGGCTTGTTTTAGTAACTTCTCTCTGCCTACATAGAAAAAGATGACTATATTTTCACAGATGGAAATAAGTAACTCTCTTCTGCCAGGATTTGGCAACTGCTGCCCCATATTGGAAGATCTGGGAACTCTAACTTCAGCAAATTGTGCAAAATGTATGTATGTTATACAGCATAGTTTGTCTTGCAAAGTAACAAGATATTCAGTAAAGGGAACTGATTCATGCAACAGTTTTGAGAAAATTCTAGAACTGCAAGGACTGATTCAGACCACTTTTTTGAAATGCACAGTATGTATCAGTACATACATTTGCATCATCTTATTACTGAACATGAAGCAATGTAGTGAATGCACAGTTTTCCTAAGAGCTGTTACTCATCCCTGGACATTTGGAGTCGAAGCTGCAGAGCTGCCCAGTTCTACATGAATATGAAGAATAATTCCACGCCTATGTCCTACAGCACACCATTCAAAAATGTGCTTTTCAGTCTCACAAATGCATTAGGTGAGAATAAAAAAAAAAAAAAAAAAAAACATAATATATCAAAACAAAGGCAAAATAGGTGCTGTGATACCATAAAGGAGTCTTGCTCTAAAAGGTTATAAAATTGCTGGAGGGCTTTTAAGGCTTGCTTGAGGCCCAGATTACAAATATATTCTTTTCTGCAATAAATTGGAAAGGTGTCCTGAAAATAAAGGATTACAATTTGGCTGTTTGGAATATAATAGCCAAATTGTGTAAAACGGTTCCTTTAAATGTCCTATTGGTGGTTCTCCAGGTATTTATCAGACAATGTATCACCTGCCTTTTACATACAGAGGATGTAAGGAGTATATTGCCTATTTCCTCAGGCTCATAACAGATTTTTGGCAAAGATGGAATCAATGCCCATTTCTACTTTCTCTGTGCTTAAGCATGAGAGTGGTTGACCTGGCATCTCATCCAAACTTGCACTATCAGGTCTTGATATTGATTATTTTTCTAGCTTTTAGTCTTATGTTTTTCTTGCATCTACTGGGTTCCATCCCTCCTTTCCCCTTGGAGAGGGAAAAAAGCAAGCAAGCAACTAATTAATAATAATAATAAAAAAAAAAAGTCAAAGAAACTCTAAACATATCAAGTTACCTTTCTGGTTTACATCACCCAATGTGTTATCATTTTGCTGAAGCCCTGCATGTGAAGGACCCACTTTCCTCCCAGCCCTGGGGCAGTGATTGAAACACAATGTACTCCTATGAGCAGACTGCACCTTTGGAAGGTCTGGAATAGCTTTTCTGGAACTTCTCACTTCAATCTATTTTGAATAGATTTCAAAGTATAGATAATGAGATCGGCTGTAGCAACAGAAGCTCTAACATCCCCCAGGTGGAACATGGGACTATAAACCTGGAAAACTGCAGACTTGCCTGATGTTTATATACTAAGGATGAAGTTTGTACTTTATTGATATTGTTGGGAATTTTTGTTACCACAAAACATATTTTCTGGTATATGATTCTGAAGAGATTAATGTCAACACAATGACAAACAAACAAAAAAAGTTTCTTTGGATGTGTAAAACTAGGAATATTAAGCAATGACAAGGAAGTTATCTCCAGCTGCTGTTATGCACAGTATTCATAAGACAAGTACTCGACCTTACTTGTGTCTATGCTTTGGGGAGGATATCAAATATTGCAGTTCAAAGGAGGGTCACAGAAATGTTATGGGGCCTGGAAAACAAGATTTTTCAATTAGGGCTTTAGGAGAGCAGCTTAGCAGACAGAAGCTCGAGCACAAACTACAGGCACACACACAGAGAAATTCTGATAACAAGAAGCTTTTCAACCCTGTTGACAAGGACATTGCAAGATATTTTCTGGACACTAATTTAGTGAAATTGAATCCCTGAACATGTTTGTCAAGGACAGTGACTAAACATATGCAAAGCCAGGTACTGTGACATAAACTTTCTAAGGTGAAACTGAATCTCTGTAATAAAATTTCACTTTCATAGAGCCTTAAAGAAAATTTCTCTTGGCCTCTTCTTCCACAGATAAATATGTTGGAACAAGGATGAAGGAGTAGTGAGGGGATGCTGAGCCAAATGGAACTGCATTTCTTTCAGATGTCAGAACGGGTGGATCTATATATCCTACGTCCCCTCACCTTAGATACACCCATAGATATTGCACCTCCATGTTATGTTACACATTTAACACTGCAAGGTTTCAGTCTCTCACATAATAATCAGGAAGAATTATTTCTTCTCTGCTTTATACAGCATAATTTCCTTCTTTTTTCATTTTCTTTTTGTCGTCTTACTCTTACACATCAGAAAAAGACCACAGCAGGGGATGGGTTATTATGACAGAAGAGAAAGATCTTTCTGGACCCTGGCCACTTCATCTCATTAACATCCTCTTTCAGATCACACTTGTGGGTTCTAGAGGCTGGGAGCTCCCACAGGGGCTCCCCAAGGATGATCAGGGCTGGGGCTGGTGGTTAGGACAGAGACAGAGCACACCTGAAGGCTTGTGGCAGGACTACGGCTGGGTGAAATCAGGCTGGGGGGAGCAGGGCAGTCCTATCTCTGGGAATCAGACATCTCCTTGAAGACACAGATGAGCCAAGGCCAGGATGGACCCTCTGCCTGTGGGTGGGTGGACCCAGCTTGGTGCCCTATGTAAATAAAAAATTTAGTGAAAGGATTGAAAAGGTAGGCATCCCTGCCAGATGCTTATGGAGATCCAAGAAAAGAAACAGAGTACTAACCCCTTCTGTAGTAGCCAAAAGAACAGATTCTGGCTGGGAAAAGAAGTTGCTTCCCTCCATTGGATGGGTGATACAACATCCTTGCTCTAAAACACACTCTGACAGAGTCCCTGTACAATTAACCAGAAAGCTTCTGAACCCACACTGATGTGCAACCTCATCTCCAGCTTCAAGTCAGCCAGGGGGCAGACCCCATTTTTCTTCTCATCAGCTGGAGAAACTGGACATGGCAAAGGTTAACAAAATCAGCTAGTCTATGTCCATGAACAGGAGGCAATATTTCAACAGTTATTGAAAGGAAATTGAAACAGTAGGGTCTAAATTCTTTCATTGTGAAACCAGTGATGGCCTGCCAGCTCTTCGGCCAACTCTGTCCTTGTTTACAATGCCCAGACAGGTCCAAAGTATGCAAGCTGATCTCAGTCCCCAGTGGGAGACCATTTAGCTGCTTAAGCTAAAAGTAAAAGAAAATAAAAATAAAATAAAAAGCTGCCACTTTGTGAAACTTCTGCATTAGCTTCAGACCTGGGGAGCTGAAGCTGCCAAGGTAAGTTCCATCCAGGCTCCATCCAGTGAGGCTAATTTCCAAATCCCTTTAGACAGCTGTAATTTTCCAGGACCTGCTTTCATTCTTCAAAGAGTACCTGAAATCTCAGTTGTATCCCTTTCTTTCTATCCCAAGGATACAGACCAATGAGCCTGACACTACTCTGAGACAAAAACAGGTGCTGAAAATACTTGTGCTTCCTTAGCTATCTTTGTTCTAGAGACTTATGAGAAAGTAAGGATTAACTAATAAAATAAACCAGCTTTAAATCTTTTTCTGTCCATTGGAACTTTTTTTTTTTTTCCAGGCTACTGTTAGGCATCATACAGGTTTGTAATCCCTGTGCAGAATCAAATACTCTTCAAAATGAAGTGAATTACTTGGCAAAAAGAGACAGATTTCACAGTGGAAATACTGAAGTTATTTTAATTCATTTTTTGTCATCTAATTTCCTTTGTTTCTTTAACAGTTTAAAAAGCCAAAGGAAAAAAATTGTCACAATTTAAGTGTGAGAGAGACTCATAATTTATAACTTTTTGACAGCAATCACAGGGAGTCACAGGAAGACAGAAGATTGGAAGTGCTGATACCTGGAAAGATGCATATAAATAACAGCATGTGCCAAAAGGTATCTCTTTAGGTTTCTATTCATTTTTCAACCTCTTTTAGCAATTACTGCATGATGTTCCCAATCCTTGGAACACTTCCCTTCCTCTTATTAGTATCAGCAGTATAGACCTCTCAGAAAATATCAACTGGAAGTCAGGAAGGAGTCCACTAGACTACCAAGTCTAAGTTCCCCACTCTGTTCAAAGCACAGGGTAACATTTTCATGAATAAATGCCTTAGCTAGTGAGTAGCTTAATGATCCCACTTCCATCTCGGTCTTTCAAATTTTTCCTCCCTCTTCCTTTCTCTCCCAATCATACCCCTTTTTTAAAAGCACAGAGAAAAGTTTAAAGAATGCCATCCAAACCAAATTTATTGCTTTAAAAAATCATGTTTGAATCAAAAAGTAGGATTTGAAAGGAAAAAAAGATAAAATACAGTATCTAATAAAACCAAGTCATTAAAATAGTACCAAAGTCCTTTTTTTTCCTTTATTTAATAGAAAAATCTTGATTTTTTTTTTCTCCACACTCATCTTTCCAACATTATACTAGTTCTGGAGAAGAAAGTAAGTAAAATAATTGTGAAAAAATGAACATGAACAGAAAATGCCAAAAAATTTTGTGTCTTAGTTCAAATAGGGAGAGGAAAGACTACAGTGACAGACAAGTTCTGTGACCTAAGATGTAATTAATCTCACTTAAGTACATTACAGAGTTTTTCTCTTTAACAGCCAATGCTCCTTTAAGAATTAAGGGAGTATTTTGACCCTAAGGATAGAATCACAAAGAAGCCTCCCAGCATAGTATGATTAATTAGCCTTTTTTAAAAAGTAGTGGGTAGAATAAAGATTAGACTCCAGGACCAAGTACAAAACAATAGCTTGTTTTATTCCCTGCAGTTTTAATGCATAGAGATGACAGTCTCTTCACAAATGTCTCACTTAGATGGTGCTCCACGCCCCAGGTCAGAATTAGAAAAAAAAAAAAAAATGAAAGAATGGGTAAATCAATGACACTAATATTCATGCCCTTTGGTTTCATGGCAGTTACTCACAGATTTGAAAATACCAGGACTGTATAATCTTTTCCATGGATTGTTCCTATGGTTTCCACTGACAGTTACGGGAATCATAGAATCATAGAATGGCTCGGTTTGGAAGGGACCTTAAAGATCATCTAATTCCAACCCCCCTGCCATAGCCAGGGATGCCACCCACTAGATCAGGTTGCTCAGGGCCCCATCCATCCTGGCCTTGAACACCTTCAGGGATGGAGCATCCACAATTTCTCTTGGCAACCTGTTCCAGTGCCTCACTACACTGAATCTTACATAATGTTCCTGTTGGAGACCTGTGGTGGACAGAATCTACTGACTACTAAAAAGTTTCTGTCGAGTTTTAGTTTCTGAAATATGTGTGTTGCCTTTCAGCAGATTGAAGACTTTTATCAATGAAGGTGATCATTTTGTTTGACGATGAGGAATGACTGAAGGATATGGAATTGAGTAAAAGGATATGGAAGGATATGGAAATGAGTAAAAAAAAAAATATATCAAGCAGCACATTTTAGCTCACACTTAAACCTATGGAGAAGTTATTAGAGCACTGTACAGGGATCCATGGAATCTCCAGTTTAATTCTAACCACTTAGCTGCTAGATAACTTAGATTGCCTACGTTTCTTTATCTATAAAATAGGGCTCAGGATAGGATATTTCTATAAAGTGTTTTGAGATTTCAAAGTCAATATTATACATAAAGGTGAGTTATTTTTACTATAGACAAAGCCATTAGAGGAGAAATTTATTTTCTGCATAAATCAGTCACGGTTTGCCAAACTTGTAAGATTTTAAGATTTACTGTATATGGAACAAGGCTCTATTTGCAAGCTGGCCTGAACAAGAATTCTTTTTCTGGTGTGTAATTTCTATTGTCCACCTTTATTTATTGTAAAGGAAATAGATCGTATTGTACCAGGCGCAAAGGTGGTATTAGCTAGTAGGTGCCTTTGCTATTGAAGTAATAAATTACCAAGTTTTTATATCAGCTTTACTGAAGAGGTAACTTTGTTCATACACTGAACAGATGGAGCATTGTTTCAGAGAAGAGATTCTGATTCAGAAGGGATTCTAAATTTCATTGCACTGAACTGATAAAAGAATCACTTTCTCTTCTGTACTACATGATAATATACAATTGCACATAGAAAAAGCACACACAACTAGACATTCCCACCTGAAAGAGATAGAAATGGAACATCTATATTTATACCATCATTATATTTCCACATTTCATCTTAAAATAAATGTTTCTGATGCTGTTGTATTTAGACCCCATAGCAATGAGACAGATAAAAATTTTTTTTTTTTGCATTGATTTGTTAAATTACATTGTCTACACATTTGCACACTGACTATGCTTCTTTTTTCCTCTCACTTTTTGGCCTATGTCATTTTATTTCCACGCAAAGAATTTGGCCCTTTGGTGCATTACAGAGAATCCAAGGGACTAACCTTTTAGTGTTGGGAAACAGCTAATGTTCCTGCCAGTGAGCTAAAGCTGGAGTATCCCTTTGTCATGGCCAAATTTATGACACGGATCAAAAACTATAAAAAGCTGTGTTGCATCCTGCCATTAAGGAGAATTAATATTTTCAGTGGTATGTTAACCAAAGTTTTTCCAGTGTCTCTCGTTAAAAGCAGATTGTTGACTTTTCATCCTGGTGTGCCAAACATTTTCACTGAAACCCTAACAAGACTTTCATCTTACAACCATTATTTCTTAATGGACTTGGATAGGGGTAGTGTATGGGAATGGATTTCCTTTTCAGCTCAGCGCAATGGCCCATCATTAGTGTGCTGGGTCTTGGAGAACCATTACACATGCAAACATTTAAAGTATTTCCAGGGTAACTACTTTTCTTTCCTGAAATGCAATTCATGTTTTATCTATTATATTTAAGCAACATTTGGTCACATTTCATGTTTCAAGTATCTCTAATATGATCACTTCTCATTCTGCTGTATAGTAAAAGTCATAATGAGTGAGATCATGCACAAAAACATTTTTTTATGGACTGTATTTTGTAGAACTTTCCCCTCATCTTGGGCAATAAATCTGTCTCTAAAACCACGAACCCCAAATGCTGACCATTTGACAAGAATACTGTATGACGACATCACTTGCCACTTATTTCTTATTATTAAGTAGATTATTGCCTTTATACTCAGGAAAAAAAAAAAAAAAGGAAAAAAAATACTACTGTTTGCCCTTTCAGTGCTTCTGTTTTTAGTGATATTCTATTAATTCCTGTTTTCCTACTAGTAATGCCCTCATATCTGCCACTAAACAGCACTCATTTGCTTTGCAGGACTGTATTTCTTTTTTTTTTCAAGCTGACAGAAGCAGTGTCAACTGCTTTCAAAGTTGCCTATTCCTCCCATTAAGCCCTTTCATTCCTAATACGTACTTCTAAAGATTCCTTAACAATTACATATACAGATGCAGTTTTGGAAACTTTCAGCCTTTGATGGTATTTTGAATCATGGCCCTATTGGCAGCAAATGAACTCAAAGTAACAACCCCGGAGTGTGATACCATCAGTTCTAAGAAGCTGTGTAATATTTATATGTCTTCATTCAGACTTTATATCAAATGTAACAGGCTTTGCAACCTTCATTAAGAAAAGCTGGCACCCAGAGGTTACCATATGTTCCTCTTTTTAGACTAGAGTTTAAGTGCAGATGTATATTTATTTTTCCACTCTACAGTCCTCCCTGAACTGTTCTTACTCCAAAGCTAATGAAACCATTGCTTTAATCCCCACTGGCCTTCAGGGTACATCATATGGTCCTTACTACTTAAGAATTCTTTTTAGTGTGCTTTCTTTTTCCTTATTTCTGCAGTATTTATAAAGTCCCAGTTCAAGGGGCTTTATTTTTTCTATGGGCATCGGGGAAACTAAAACCTCAGTACCACACTGAAGGTGCAACTGAAGAGAAATCTGTCTATATCAGACACAGAAAAGTTCATTCCCCACCCTTTCCCACTTGCCTGGAATTTTCTCAGTTAGCTGACCATCCAGGACAGCCTTCCTTTAATAACAGACTTGTTGGACATTTTTAAATTGGGCTGCTCACAGTCCTAAACCAAAGATCCTTCTTGTAATCCAGCTATTGTTTATTTATACAGCATAGTTACTGAAGACATCTAAATTCTGAACCTAAGGTTATTACTTAAGGCTTTGTGATAGGCACTAGCCACCTTCCGTATAGCAGAAGGATGTATCTGAAATTTCTATTATTAATCTTTCTGTATTGTAATATTTCAAAATTTACTTCAGGCCTGATCCAAATGCTGTTTGAATTACTGAAAGCACCACAAATACAGTGGGCATTTTTTTTTCTGATGAGGAACATATTCCAATTCATTTGAACTATGGACTCTATCCCACTGCCTTGATTCAGACGAGTAACCTTTAGTCAGAATAGCAAATGTAGGACATGCTGGAGGCCTTAGGGTTATTGCTGAAAATAACAGCTACACATTTGGCCCAATTTTCTTCTTTCCTTTTATGCAGTGGATATTTTGCAAGAGATGAATGCCTCTGTGCTTGATACTAGTCTATAAGATTAAATTTTTATACTATATTTTATACATAGGCAAATCCCACTGAACTCATTCTATTTTATGCTTCTTCTTAGAGGAGACTATTATATGTAAGCTGAATCTCTTAACTATATCAAATCCAATATAAACACCCTCTTTATAAGACACACCTCACTCTAATGCTCAGTGTGGAACTCCTAACAAAAATTATAAATGGAGTGCTTTGTTCAGGCATTTAACTCTTTCATTCCTAATATCAAATCACAATGCTTAAGCTGTTTTTATTTTGCACTTGAAAATAAATATAAAGGGAAGCCATAACTTAACCCATATGATGTGTTTGAGCAAATCTGGGAGAAGATTTTAACAAGAGACAAAAATTTTAAAAAGAGACAAGGATGTGACCTAGCCAAAGTTTTGATTTTTTTTAACCTCATTTTTTTAGAGGGGTGTAATGGGGAGCTGGGAAGTAATGGGGGGAAGGGGAACGTGCTAAAACTTTGCTAATTGTTGGAGAATTCAAACCTGTTTTCGTTTATTTGAAATTATTACATAATGGAAGTGGGACGCTATAATTCAACCCAAATGGACGACTTCAATAAGCGGGTGGAAATGATTCAGTACATTAAAGAGAAGCTGCTTCAATAACAAATCTTTATTATAATCAGGAGTGAAGTGGTTAATTTAAGTTTTTACTGAAAAACAGGCTGGCAAAAATGTTTCCAGGGATGTGGGGATTTTTTTCCTTTTACTCAGTAGGGGTTTGGAGAGGAGGTTTGGAAGGGAAGGAGGGCTTCAGTTCCAGGATCCCCGCATTCCCACGAGTTCCATTAAGGAAGGGGGAAGGGCTTCCTGCTGAGGCAGCCATCTGCAGCTTTCTGTGAACAGCAGGAACCAAAGGCCTGGTAAAAGGAGAGTAAACCCAGGGTGACAATTTTGTCTGCATTCAAAGGCAAAATGTGGCTGATTTTTTTTATTAGTGGTATTATTATTATTACTATTATTATTAAGGAGGAGGGAGGGCTTCTCTGGCAGAATTAGCGGGTCTATAATGGTATATTAATTATGAGTGAACAATAGCGTTGCAGGCAGAAAAGTGGCTAGCACAAACACACCCTGACAGCCTCTCCTGGAATGCGCCGCCAACAGCAAGCTGGGATTGTCATCATCCAAGCTACTGTCGCTCTGCTGCAAACTATCTGGAGTCCATGGATGCATGTCTGAGGTCCCCTTAACTTATTGCTTTCTAGGCTAGAGTAAATTAGACCTGGATTTTTGTAAAGTGCTGTCACTTAATACCTATTTTATTAAGGCTATTTTTATGCCCATAATTTGAGGCTAACACATCTGTTATTTCCTCCACTGCCTGGCTTTGGTGAACGTTGCCTATGGAAAGTAACAAAGAGTGACACTGGAAAAAATAACAAGGGTGTTTTAACTTCCAACATCTGGAGAAAACAATATTAAGGAAACAGGAACAAATAGGTACGGTAGCCTACAAAGCAAAAGTCCAATTTTTAACAACAGGGAATAGTTTATACAGTACAGTAGATTTTTATTATTTTAGTCTGGGCAAGCTAATACAAAAAATAAGGTTGAAAAATCTCATTAAAGAAGCAGCAGTTCCAGTTCTTGTTTAGGTCATCCTAATGCCAAAACCCCAGGTACACAGGGAAAAAAAATACATAAATATATAAAGGTACTAATATCCCTTCCAGAAAAGGGTTTCAAAATTCCACCCCAAAAGCTTCCTGTTATGTAGTTTTCAATTAAGTTTTATCACTGCAACATATATGTCCCTGGCTGCTACCTACAGAGATGCAGAAAATTCTACTGGATCATATGAAACTTCAAAACTGAATTAAATATTCCTGTGGAGTGATAAATAACAAGATTAAAACAGCAGCGGTAGTTTTCTAAGGGGAAAAAAAAAAAAAAAAGGAGAGAGAGTGACAAATATAAAACCTCTTAATATTTGTATTCACATGATTGAATATAACAAAATAGAAAATCTATCAAGAAATATTTTAAGGAAAGGGATGTATTTACTATACAAACATCTATTTGGAAATACCACAATTCAATACCACTGTTTTTTTCTTTTTAAATTTGATAGATTTATTTTTACAATGTGCATTCCTAAACCCTCCCATTTGTTGTCTGAATTCCTGTTTGTGACCTTGGAATTCCAAATTTATGATGTCATCCTCTGCCTTTTTTTTTCCAAGGGCATTGTATTAGAAAATGAAAACAGTATGAAAATATTTCCCTATTCCTTCACACCCTCTCCTTTTCTCCTATTAATAAGCATAACCTTGGCATCAATTAAAGAGAGAGAGAAAAAAACACATTTTTAAATGGAAAGGTAACTTATACTTACCATACTCTGTAATCCAGAAGGCCTATCTTTGTTTCACAAACATTACAGGATGTGTATAGCAGCAGCTGATAAATTCTAGCTACTTTTTTGGTGCATGGACAAGATTTCTGCTTTCATTTAATATTTTCTTTTAAAGAAAACAGTACATTATACTGCTGAAGATTTTTTATTTTTTATCCAGCTCTCCAAAAGGAAGACTCTGTTTCCAGTTGCAAATGATTGTTTTTTGCAGTTTTACTCATATGAAGACTACAGGTAAGTAAAACTGTTTCTCCTGCCAGTAATGAGAAGTAGATAAATGGTAGTTAATAACAGATGGTCCTAATGGCAGGACCATTTCTTATGACAGCAAAAGCAGGAGTCATTACACACCTAAAATAGTTGTGCTTTCAGTTCCCAGTACAAATAATACGTGCTCCAGGTCAGTAACACACCCCTGCATTTGAACAGATTGGCATTCCATGCTAACAAGGCTAAAGGTATACCTGGGGGGTTTTCTGAGAAGGTTCACTTCCTAGGTACATAAGAGTGACTCCAGGCATGGGTGAAAAAACTCCATGTGCTCTACAAGCTGAATATCCTGGCCAGGCTATGAAATGACATGTTGCAACATGGGTGAAATTCAGAGAGTCACAAGAAGCTACATTTAAAAATGATACCTGTTAAAAGCTTAGTGCAACAGGAAAGCTGACATAATGAATGCCAGCCTAGTATTTTAACAGATTTTACAATTGCTCAGCACCTCACAGGATTAAGTTCAAAGTTACCTCTACAAATAGCATTTCCTTCATGACCCTAAAATACTAATTTTTCTAAAGAAACTTTGGGGCCCAAAACCACATAAATCAAATTTTAAAGTAAATAAATAAATAAAATAATCTGCCTCAAATACCACCGAGACCACAATGTTTGTAGAGTGTTAAGAAGAATAAGAGAACCTTTTTCTATCTTTACATCATAACATATTGTTTTCCTCATATCATATGAGGCTGTAAATCGCAATGCCGAAATCAAAGTGCTTCAGCAACATAGCTGTTGTACCATTTTATGGAGGAAAAAAATTAAAAAAAAATAATAACAAAAAAAAAGAAAACTACAACTTTGCCTTAATAACTTTACAGTTTAAAAGTTCAGGAAGCCAAAGTGATTATTCTAAGGCAATAAGATTTTCGTAGCTGTGCCCACTTCTAAGCCCCGCAGCAGCTTCCACAGAGATGCTAGTTCTGACAAGTTTCCCTTATGGAAAAACGCCAGACACTCTTACAGAATTTCTAGATATTTAATGTCCACAGTGTGGATTGGACTAATACACAATGTGGATTGTTTCTTTATATATGTTTATATCAACTTCTATGATTGTTCTGTATCACTTAGTACAGAAAACACTTTGTGCTTGAATACATCAAAACATAGCAGGCCTTACTGATGAAAGATACATCTGTTTGAATAGTATCTAGTTTTTTTCAGTTGGTTAATATTGTAGTAGCTTTCACTATCAGAGGAATGGTTTACCTATGAGTAGCACCTCGGAACAACGTGTGGGTACAGTATATGCATTCACAAAATGAGTAAAATTCAACACTGAATATATAGTTATCAAGAGACCTCTCTATCACTAAGTCCTCAACGTAAGGCTCCAGTGGGATTTGAAAAATGCATGGGCTCTTTTCCAACCCTGTGAGGTGAGTTATATCCAGTGAGACTGTAGATATGCCTGTGCAGACAGGTGCAGGCAGTTCCCTCAGTTCCTCTGTGTCTCTGGTCCCAGTCTGCTGCAATCCAACTCCATTGCAGAGGCTACACAAACACATTTAGATGAGAGGTAGGGTGTATTGGCTTGAGCACAATCACACTTCAAAAATACTAGCTAAGAATCTACCAACTAGTTCATGAAATGGGTCTTTTGTACGCAGAATGCTGCTTAGAAATCAAATTGCAGAAAGTAATGATGTCTTTCTAAGTTTGTCATACAAATTTAAAAAAGAAAACATATATAGCAATATAAATAGCCTTAAAAATGTACCAAAATTGTTCAAAATTGAGTATCAGTGAGCACATTACAGTTTTGAAAAAAAATCCAGTGAGTTTATTTTTAAAGATACCCAGTCACATCCAGTCTCCATGGTAGAAGAAATAAGGTCAAGAGGCCAGTTTCTCTTTTAAATCCTGATATCCTTCCTCATGTATAATATGTGCCATAGAATGAAGTGGAAGAGGTAAATGGAGCAATGAACACCTAATAGCTTTACTGACAGTTTTTGCAGTACCAAAACAAACTACACTGTGTTTTTACTTTTAATACCAGCAATTCACCAGCTGAAATACTGACCAATGACCCCCAGTTCAGTAAAGTACCTAAATATGTTTTCAAGCATTTTCTGAGTGTGTAAAGCAAAAGCTTAGATTAAAGCGTATGCTGAATTACTTTGCTAAATTAGAACTTTACTCCACATAAACTGCAGTTGCAAAGCAAGCAATTACACTACAAATTATTCTGAAATTATTCCAAATGCTTATCACAGAAATCTAATTAATTCATAACACTGGAAAGTCAACAGGCAGACCAACATCTGTCAACTTGTGTTTGGAACAAGATATTGATTCCCAAGTGAAGCAGGCTTAAAATGATATAGCAACATGATCTTGCATGATTTTTCAAAAACTTACAAGCAAGAGAAATATACCAGGCAATATGCCCAGGAAGCATTAGGCCATGCTTCTGAGTTTAAGAGTAGAACCCAGTGGAAATCAAAAAGAGAAAATCAGATACCTTTCAGTCCCCAAGGATCTGCCTATGAGTTTACAACCAGGGAGGTGAACCTCCACATCACCTTTGCTTCAGATTTGTCAGAAAGAAACTTTTCCTTATTCTCTTCCCCATCACAGATATCACTCCTCTTCATTAACCAATATTCTGTTATGTCTAGTCAAATCTGTATATTGAAAGTCATAATATTAATATTAATAATAATAAATAAACTGTCTTTATTAGGAGAAGGCAGGAATAGGGTCAAAACCTCTTCAACCCCCCTTTGCTTTCCAATTTGACACTGAAAGAAAGTAAAATGAGCTAAGGGAAAAGCCAGCAAAATTTTTCTGAGCTTCTCTTGGGCTCAGCAAAATAACCAAGGAGACTTTGTAAGAGCTGTGACATTTGAAGGAACTGTACAGTGCAAAAGGAACTGAAAATATTTACTAACCCAAAAGCTGTTGCCCACTAGTGTTCTCAACCAAGAGGCAATGACACCCTTCTCATGTTCCAGTGGGATAACAACTCAGTTAAAAAATAAACCACGGGAAAGGTAGGGGTCATTGCTTCTGTGTTTGTATTAGACCTGGTTTCTCCTTAATTTTAACATATGAACCCTGAAAAAAATATCCATTTCCTTTGTACCATGGGAAGAGGAGGTCTTTTAAAGCAGAACAAGTAATTGAAAAAAGCTATTTTCTGGCTTTAATAAGAAGTAAGTCAACATGATATAAAAAAGCCCTATGTATTGCAACACCTGTCACAACTTCAAAGAACATAAAAGTGGCTATTGTGAAAATAACAGGTGTCTGCCTAGAGATGTAAAGTCCAATATGTGGCAGAAGCACAGCAACTCAAGTAATTGCTGTTCAAAAACACACCCAAAACCCCTCAAAAAGTGAAAGAAAGAGAGAGAGAGAGAGGGAGGGAGAGAGAGGGAGAGGGAGAAACACCTATGATCCACAACAGTGGATATGATTAAACTGTCCATTTTCATATTATCTCATAAGTAATATATCATCAAAGTATGCAAAGAGATTCAAAAATAGATTGGAACAGAACTGAGGTTGAGAAATCAGGCATTCAGGGCCAGGAAAAAGAAAAGTGAAGATTACTGTTTAATTTTCTTCTTTAAAATATGGCCTTGCAAATGGTGTAGATAGATAAATACAATACAAAGTGGATCATCAGGAAAAAAGAAAAGGAAAAAAAAAGATAAAGCTTGCATGATCTCGGAGAGCTATGATCTCAGAAAACTAAGTTTCCTTGTCAAAAAGGATTTAAAGCATCCCAAAGCCTCTAAACTGATAAATCTCTGATACAGTTTTGAAAACTGGGCAGAGCTGTCCAGTTAGTCCAAAAGAGAACATACTTAGTGACAAGAGCATTGATGATATTACAATTTTGTCCTAAAAACAAGTTGCATATTAACTGCAGTTTGCATAGGAGACGATACCTTAGAATATGCTGTGGATAAAGGTATCATAACTGAAATCCTAGGATGGCTCATTTATAATAATAATCTGTTCATGATTTCATATTTTTGAGTCTACTGTCTCTAAATCTCTGCTAAGGGCAGACGTTAAAATTTGGGGGTTAACAACATGAAATTTCATTTTCTTTTTTAACTACCCAAGAGGGACAGAGAGAGTAACATCCGCTTAGCAACCACACTTCCTCCGTGATGCTAACTGTGAAATATGTAGCTGGCCCAGGGTGTTAAGAAGTATGCTCTTGAAGCATAGAAACAGACTGGATTGTTTGAAACATAGCAACAGACTGGGTTGCAGGGTCGTCCCTCACTGCTACCCAATTTTGCTTATTCAAGGATATTCATGGTCTGGGTCCCCTGAAGAAATGTCTTGATAACTCATATGAGCACCATATATGGTGTGTTTATCATCATGCTATTGTATATGAGAACAGAACATCACTTGCTTTATTGATAGGCAGATGTGTGTTTGATGTAAGGTTTTCAGGAGTGCTTAGGTAACATAGACATTTATTCTCATTTTTTAAAAATGCCTCAAATACCTGGGGAGCCTGTCTGATGGCCCAGCAAAGTCACTGAGATCCTTTGGAGCCTTTTACCTTAGATTTTCAAAAATACCCATTCTTCATTGTAAGACTGAAAAGTGTGAGCCTGCTCAGCAGATAAATAACTGTTTGCACAAATAAGAAAACAGGAACATCATTTAGAACCAGTTCAAACCACCAAGGTTATATCTCATAGAATCAAGGCAGTTTCTTATCATTTTTAATGAGCCACCTTTTTCTCCTTTAGTACAACTCCTGAATCTCTTAACAGATCTCTCCTCAGTTATCAGATTCTTTGACCTGAAATTCTAAAATTTACACTTTACATGAATATTACCTCTTCAAACCGATGGATTCTTATTTGGCGCAAAATGGAGTGAGGGGCATTCATTACTTTGTTGTGTTTTGCAGGAGGTACAATGCAGATTTCCAGCTGGATAAACTTGAGAAGAAAACCCTCTGAAGCTATCACAACCCTGTCAGATGCTTTGCTACTTTGCTCTGTGCAGCTTAGAGCAACTTCCATTTTAGACTGCTTTTTACTGAATAGACAGTTTCAGATGTTCTCAGGATGAGAACTTAAGGCTGTACCTAATTAATCATGTTAGTTTTGTCCCAAATGTTTAACTGCCAACAACAACAAACAAGACAGTTACGAAATCTGAGTGAAGGTAGATTGAATATTATCATTACCCTGCAGCATTGATGGGAATTCTAAAACTAGATTTGTATTAAGGATTTATTTTAACTTATTTAGAATGTCAAACTTTATAAGAGCAAAAAGAGAACAGACAACAGCATATTTTTTAAGCAACAGTGGTTAAAACCTCTCTGCCTGCTTCAAAATCCCCAATCAATGTTTTCCTTTAAAGTTATGTTCCATGATTCAGGCTCTTGAGAATTTAAGTTCTTTGCTTCTTTGCCTGGCTTAGCCAGCTCAGTCAGGTCTTTGTCAGCAACTGGGAAGCATTGCAAGTGCGTAGCTATGTGTTCATTAAGAACTAAACTGTGGTACACTTATTCATGATGAGCAGGAACTTATTCTCCCCTTATTAGTTTTAATAGGAGACCATTAAGAGAAAATGCTGCAAAAGCCCAGCATTTAGTTGAGAAATTGATATATTTTCCAAGTATCAAACAGGATTGGAGTCTGCAAAATGTAACTCCAAAACAAAAGTTTCAGGTTTCATTGCAGTAGCCAAGAAGGTAACATTTCCTGATCTCAAGAGGAATTCTCTGCATCATATGCAGCTTTAACTTTTACCTAACAATACACTAGAAACTGTACAATATTCCAATCTCAATGAAAACAACAAACAAACAAACAAACAAAAAAGTGGTCATGACAAGGGGATATCTGAAGACTAGCTCTCTTCCCAGCAGAGAAATAGCTTTCATAATTCTATTTTACTCCAGTAATGACTTTCTAACAATCTTCTCTCTATATTTCTCTTCTGTGTATAAAAAGGAAGATAAAGAGGTGTGTTTTACAGAAAAATCATTTGACCCAGGCTCCTACATGACACAGACTCCCTGAGAACCTCCCTGGAAGTGAAACACAGGGAGGAAACAGGTGTGGGAATGAGCCATGCACACATTTCCCTCAACAGTAGCCACAGCAGCTGAACCCCACTCCTGCAGAAGCAATGTCTACAATATAATATCAGATAGAGTTACAGTAGAATAACAACTGCACAAGGTACCTTCTAAAACATGAGAGTAGATGAAGGTGAAGAAATGTTTACCTAGAAAAGAGACAGCTAGAGAGAGAAAAAAAATAAAAGCACACAGAACCAAGGAATAGCACCTGAGAGTAAAATTATTCAAAAACTGATATATAGTTCTGAATGCAAAGTACTTCTCTCTAATGCAGAACATTTTTCATGTTACATATTTGTTAGTCCTCACAGAGTTGCTAAACTCTGACTTAGTTGTATTCACCAGTGGATTATAGAATGCTTCAAGGATCTTTGATTCGTTGTATATTTCTATAGCATCTATCAAAAGTGAGTCTTGTTTCCTGGGTCACAAATAGTGACAAGAATCCACTGACAGCTTTACCTGCTGTCGCTGATCCCTAGTGTTTCATTACTACATCATAAACTGAAGAGATTCACTTCTATGCATTTCATAAAGGTTATAGCCAGTCTAAAAATACTCACCCACAGCTTTCTCTTTTGTTGGAGACTGAAACAATGTACAGTATGATCACTTTCTAGCTACTCTAATCATTCTATGAAGTTTCCATTTTTGACCCCAAGCTTTTGTTAGTGACAGTGTTCTTGTCCACCATGTTTCTACAAGCATTATATGTATGCATAATCTTCACCTTTTATTTAAAATCATTCTAACCTACAAAACGCAACTGCTAGAAAATCTGTGTTCTTTCTATATCTTGCTTTGCTGAGATCCTCCTGGACACGTGCTGCCGGTTTTTAAATTGGAAGGAAAATGGACCTTCTACACAGATGGTAGTTTCTAATCCTTACCAAATTAACTGGCCTAACTGTGCAATATTCTCTGCATTGCAGTATTCACTCCCATCATGATATCCGTCACCCACCCTCTTCCTTCCTCCACAGACTCTCAGAAGATTCACACTATATCCATTTCCAACTCTCCTCTCAGATTCCCAGGCAAATGCCAATCAAAGCTTCCTTTGTTGGTGATATGTACATTCCTCCATGAGCTATAAAGGGTAAGAATTTCCCAACTTTCTACAGACTATCATAGGCACGTGCAATATTATTGTCCCATAGTTTATCTTACCATACCCCAGAGAAATCTCATCATCCTGTTTTCTTTATATGGACTACAGATGTCTTAGCCAAGCTTCCTCACCACTGAGTCACTGACCAGAATTGTTTACGTCTTCATAATGAGTCACCTTCAGGATTTGGCTCACTGTCAATAAATGGGCTGACGGCTTCAGCTAGTCTCTCTTTTGTCTCACTCTCCTTCATCTTGTCAAAGTAACTGTACCTGTTGGGAGCATGAATGTAAAATGGCTCCCTCCTAATTTTCCTTTTGCTTTCTTTATGACACTTCATGTAGACTGATGTCACTTTCTATCTCTAGGTTGACTGCTGTTCCAAAACTTTGACTTTCATGTTGTTCCAAGTTCCTGTGCCATAGGAAATCCAATTCAGATTTCTTTTTTGCATCCAAGAATATCAGTTGACATTCAAAAGTGATATATCTTTGGTCAGATGTCAAACTATACTTAATATGTCTTTCATCCTCCTCATTTATAAATAAGAATATTGTGAACATTGCAAATATCTAGAATGCTTTAGAAGTCATGTTGCTTTTTATTATTATTATTTTATTTTTTTCTGTATGATATCTTTTCACTGATTGGAATGTGTAAATGACCAGGAATTCTGCTGGGCCAAGAACTTTCCTTTTTTCACTATCCATTGCCTTGAAGGTTCCTTTTATGAATGTTCTGTATTTATTAATTCTTTCCTTTTCTAATCAGTATGTTTAGTGTGTCCACTCAGCACCTAACTCCCCTTTAGATCTAAGCTCCTTGCAATCAGTGGTTGGCTGGGCTCCCAGAGTTAGTCAGATTCATTTTCTGTTTCACCTTCAGGCTTTCATGTGCTACTTCAGAGCTATTATAGCTATGTTTCCAAAACAGAAGAGCAATATTAATATTTTCAGTATTTCATTATTTTCTAAATGTATCTTGAAAATAAGTTCTTATATTAGTTCCTTTCCTTTAAAAGCATTAAAATATATATATATTAAAGTTCTTGATAAGGTTCCTTTAAGAGTCTTTCACAATTCCTTTCTTCTAAAGTGGCATTTGCCTTGTAGTACTAAGGAAAAAAAAAAAGAAAAAAAGAAAAAAAAAACACTTATGGTAACTAATTTGAGGTGAGATGTAAAATACTGCCATGAATTAGAAACAGGTTAAGAAACCAAACCAAAGAGTCAGAATTAAGAATCAGTTTTCAAGGGAAAAAGTTAACAAAATGACCAGAACTGACCCCAGATTTCTAGGTGAGTGTAGATTATAAAGATGCAAGTAAAAATATTATTGTAATTATTACTAATAATATGAATAAGTCATACCTAAGTGCTTTGCAACTAAATCCATGGAAATCACACCCCCAAAAAACTCCTCTTAAGTTTCAGTCAGTAACGTTCAAATTAAACCTGATTATAATAAAAAACACAGCTTTTTTGGAGAGAAAAGTGTTGTAATCTCATTTTAAAACTCCAAATCAGTTGTGTGAAGGGCAAAATATCTTTGAAGAGCTACAAACCCTGTAAAAAAATCTAAAAAATTCTAAAAAGTGAATCAGTTATTTAATTCTTCAGCTTTGTCTATTGGTCTTAGCTACAATTTCTTAGGTATACCAAGGTTAACCATACCCACATCGACACCGTCCAGAAAAAGGGATTTTTGTGTCCTCTGGTGCCAGTTCAAACTAATGTGTAACTGGCCACCCTTATAATTTTGTTTATTTTTAAATCAATCTAGATAAACAAAACCTTCCATTTGTCATTATTGTTTCTCTTTTTGTAATTAATCTTCTGAGAAGTTACAGATTAAACAGTACTTACTCAAGCAAAATGGAAAGTTTAGATAATAGTTTCTTTCATAAAGTGCAGATCAAATATAAATTCACATTTTTGGAATATGGAAATACTCATAGTGATGAAAGTTATACTAAGTGCATGTGGAATGTGTGCTTCATTTTTTAAGTGTGTGGGTTTTTTTTTTTTTTTTTTTTTTTTTTTAAAGCAACGATGCCAGTGAATTTCAAGATGATGAAGTTTAATGGGCCCTGGAGCCTGCTCAGATCTAGCTGCCTCAATCCAAATGCTAGTGTGCATTTAGAACTGTGAGCAGAAATACTCAGAACCTGAAAGACTCATTGATCTGGTAGGAAATATTATTTGTGCCAGTGAGAGGAGCCACTGGCTGGTTTATGTGATTGAAGGATTGAGAACATTGACCCATATGAAGTGTAACTTGGTTGTAGATGGGATTCCACTGTGGAACTCTCTCTGCCACTATAACTGTTTTTAGATGAGGCCAAGAACAGTGCTTTTTGTGTAGCCTGAACTGCCTGAGGTACAAATAAAGAGAGCAATCCAGCACTCACTGTGCTGGATTCCAGAGCTGAAGAATGATCTAATAAGAATGTTTTGTATTCAGATCCTGCACCCCATTTCAATGCTTTCTCAGTGTGGTGCAGGATAAGAGACCTGCTATTAAAGGCAACTAGCCATTTGTACACTCTGGCACATACAACCATTAAAAAATAAACTTATTATGGGTGTGACAGAGCCAATATTCCAAGTTGTGCGGGAGAGGGGGGGAACTATTAAATGACCATTCATGAGGATCTTGATGGACTTCTGCCTTAAAAGAAATAGCAACTTGTGACCTCGCATTCTTAACAATGAGACACACATACACACAAATACATTCATAATAAAGAAAACATAATTTATCCTGGGCTTGGCTGATCTGACAGTATAGAACAAGGTAATCTCAGTCATGCAGTTTAGCTGAGTGTTATGCTATCCATCAAAATATAAAACAAATATAAAGCAAAACGTAAAACATTGCTATATTATTGAGAGTCAGCATAATTTTTAATTAGAAGATGTGTTTTGAATGTTTCCTCCTTTGATGTGCTAAATAAACAAGTATTTTTGAATATACAAAAACCAAATAATTTATGGGCAAAACAATGAAATCCTCATTCCAAAACCAAAACCAGCCAAGCATGAATTCTGCCCTCAACTCTGCTACTGCAGCTAATGTGAAAACTAAGAGACTGCTTAGATAAGGCATAATTAAAAGACAAAGTCTGTTTGAACTGAAAATAAATTAAAAGTCTAAATGGACTTTTCAATTATTGGCTAAACACCTGCCAGGGAGAATAATGCAGATCTAGATTCTCTTCTCAGGCCCAGTTATAAAGTGCCATCTCTAAATAAAGCATAAGTTAGCATGAAGCACAAAACATAAAAATAGAAAAAGTAGTGTCTAAAATTGAAAGAGAGAAAGTCAGGTTGAAGGTGGGATTACTAACAGTTTCACAAGGTTTGCTACTTAAACTGATTTTGTTTAATTTTTTGATTAATGCCCTGGCTCTAGACCACAGAAGTATGCAGAAAAAATCTGCAGCCAACACAAAGATAAGAGTCATACATTAGAGGACTGGGTGTTTGTGAACTGAAATGATTCACTGAATGTCATCACATTCAGTGATGAGAATCACAAAGTTTGTATTGAAGTCTAAGAACTCATTTTGAAAAGATTCAATAGGGTCTGCTCTGGAACTATCAGATGATTGCAGGAGGAATACAAGCTACCAAAGTGATGCTTTTTTTAACGCAACAGTAGAGGATGAGCAGTAAATTCTTACTGTGTAACTTTGACAGACCTCATTGGCAATACTGTATACAACTGGTGTTCAAGAGAAATGAATTTAGCACTAGAAAAGGTGTAGAGATGGAAACTGGGATAGCCAGAAGAATTTATCATAGGAGAAGAAACTAAGTTCAGCTGTTGTTAATTATAATTAATTTAATTCATTTTAAAATACATTATTAATTATTATAATCAACTGTAATCAATTATAATTAATTTATTTAATTATAAAATTAATTTGAGGTGGGCAAGTAAACATCAGGAAAGCAGAATACATATTTATAAGCCAACAGATAGTACTGGCAAAATAATAATTCAGCAAGCAGTGGTCATATATTACTTGAGACTGGAAACTGAAAGATAGTGTCTAGCCATTAGCACAGTAACCTTCTGATGGAAGTTCTTCAGAGTTGAGACACAAAAAACATAACTGCTCTTCAGAAAAAAAAAAATAATAATAACCAACTGTGAAAATATATGGTAACTATATCAAACAATTTGAATAGATAACTCAGGAGTACACTTCCACTCCTATGTTTCTGTCTGATGAATTCACTTGGAAGGATAAATGCCCATCTGGACATAATTTTTGTTTCTAGAGGCCCATTAGCTCTCTGAGGAAACAAACTATATTACAAAAGCAACTTTTTCTCTGTGACAGTGAAGTTTTCTGCAAATTAGAGACAGGAGCAGAGGAATGAACAGGTTGACCATTCCCTATTGGATAACTATGAAACCCTTCACAGCAAAGGATACCATGTCCCCTTCTGACCCAGCTAAAAGTCTATTACCTGTTAGCAATTTCAGCCTGGCAAAATGAATTCTTGTCAGGTGTTCAAATCTGAGGGCCAAAACTCAGGGTGTCTAAAATCACGCTTGACTAGTCTGAAATGAAAGTGAATTCAACATTAAAGAGTCATAATGGTACAATTGAAAAAGTATTGAACTAAGTGGTCAACTTTTATATATACATAGACTTTGGGGATACTTAAAAGGTTTCTAAGGCTCCTTTAAAGCTAACATTAGTTTTCTACTTAAGGTCCTCTGATGAACAGCATTCTATAGTAAATTTATGTCGTATAAATGAATATAGCTATGGTTAAGCAGGCTTACAGAATAGTTCTAAAGAAACATTTTGTTCCAATAGTTTACTCATGCCTGCATGATGTGATATATGCAGGAAATCTTTTTGAAGAAAAGAGACTATTTACTGAGGAATATTGTTTAATCCAAAAAGATGCAGAACAAAGTAACCAGAGTAAAACGATGTTTAAAACAGACTGCTTCAATGTTAGAAAACATAACACAAGTCAATTCTTAACACTGTTGAAGAAAGGAATAAAGTAATTCTTATTCCATACTTGGGCTGTCCCATCTTAACATTTTTTCTGTGTCTAATTAATTCATTAAATTTAAGCGATAGGTTCTGACTTAAAGTTCCATATTTTCATTTGAACCCCTGAAGGAATTCATCGAGAATGGCCCTTAGACCTTATTTTGCTAAATTCAGGAAAAGTCAGATTTCCTTCAAGACTAACAATTCTTTCTTTCTTTCATAAATGGTGAATTAAAAATACAAATATCAGCTCATTTCTGATCCTTTGCATTGCTAGGATTTTGTTCTACATGCTCAGATCATTCATTCATTCAAAAAATGCATGTTTAGTAGCTGTTCAAAAAGCAGATTAAATCTTTTAACACATTATTATTGCACTGCCTCAATAAGACCTTAGTTTACCAAAAAGGATATTTACTGTAAATATGGCACTAGAACCAGCTGCATCACATTTACACAAAAAGAAAACATACTGGATTGTTTAGAAAAAGAGGCATAATATAGTGGCGATTGCTTTTCCCTATACTTCAGAATTAAGAGTTTGAAATACTGTGCTTGAAGTCCCATAAAGCTTGGTATGCTTTGGGAACAGCACACCGAGCTTAATTTGGGCCAGGCTCCTTTTTCCACTTTGAAGGAACAAAATGAGACTTTAACAGTTCCAGGAGCCTCTAGGTAGTTGTGAACTGAGGGCTCTAAAGTATTCACATGGGCAGAGCTCAGCCCATAGTATAACGCATATTTGAAGGAGCCTGACTTCAGAACAAGATTGATCTGTCTCCCCTCCTACCAATGCAGAAACAAAATAGAAATCAGTTTATTCCCCTCTCTGATTGTCTACTGTATAAGTTCTGAGGCTTGAGACCCTTCTTGAACTAATATATGCAAGTGAATTGCAGTTATGATTCATATCATTTAGGGACGTTCACAACTCAAAAATCAAAAGAGGATAAGCATTTGGAAAGCACAGTATGAGACAGTAAGTGTGTAAATGCTAAGTTTCATCAAAAATGTTGGGGAGCCATGTAAAATTTAAGTACAAAATGTATTTAGGTACAAAGGCAATAGGAATCTTCCCTACTCATTCACCTCCCAAAATAATAGGGTTTCATTTCCCAGCATGGATCAATTTCAGAAATTTGTGTCATGCAGAACTATGTAGCTCAGGGCTTTTAGCCAGGAAATTCTGCAAATTTGTCCTCAGATTAAATGGTGCCATGCAACCCAATCACATTACAGCTTTATTTTAAATGCTTGCACTTGGCAATGCCTCTGGCTGAAGATGCCTTGTATTTTTTGGCTCCTGCAGAGTTTGTACTAGAAAAACATTTTGGCACAATTGGCATTTACTGTTTAATCTCTTAAATGGGTATAGAAATAAAATCCCTTTAATTGCGCTTAGGTATGCACAGGTCTTGAAATACTGAGGTCTAATTTCTATAACATGAACTAAATATACAACATGGACTAACTTCCTACCCAGCCAGTACGATCTTTCCTGATCAAAGATGAGGATGCAGAAGGAATGCAATAAAATTGCATCAGAGAAGAAGCTTACTGCTTGGCATTGCTATGCAGGGGTTAAAGACATGGCAGCCAAGAAGTATGATTTAAAACTTGTTTGAGGATGTGTGTGCAAGCTGCAGCTAGCTGGTCTATGAATGATAAACATATAGCCACAGCAGAGCAGAGTGTGGACTGAAAACTTAATCTGAAACTTTGGGCAAATATTTCGGTGGCTAACCTGCACTGAACTCCAAGCTACCACAGACAACACTTAAGTCATAGGATTTATGCTCTTATCTAACCATGAGTACAAAAAAATCTGACATTGTTCTAAGTATATTATAAATTCAAACAGTGGGAGGGAAACAGGGAACAGAAGGTTGTTACTGGACCTTTTCACATGAAATTGTTTCATCAGTAAAACTAAACTGTTAAGTTTCTGTGATACTAATGCTTCTAGCAAAATCCCTAGCATTTCTAATTTCTTGTTGCAGTTGCTGAACAGCATTTAGAAACACTCCCTGGGCTGGGATTTTTCATGTGAAATTTCAGAAGAGAGTTTAGACGTGTTCTTCCTTAATTGACTAGATCCACATACTGAAAACAACCTTGAAAACCTGGAATAATAGTGCCTGCTTACTTCAACAGACCCACCCATGATTGTGTGCTTTAATTTTTCAAAAAGATGTGGAGGTAGGCCTGAGGAAACCCATAAAAATGTTTGGTTTGGCTTTCTGGCAGCTCTCCCCTGCTAGAGTGCATGAAAAGCAATGAGGATGCAGGATCCTGCTAAGTTTCCATAGAACGCCTGACTTGAACACCACAGAACATTCTGTACATCCCGTAGTGGAGTATCGGATTGCTCCACTCACCCTAGGGACTGCAACAAGCAGCAGCAGGTCATCAACTGAAAACTGGAAACCTGCCATCTTTTAATTAATTTCTCTCTACTTCATAGTAATCCGGTTTAAAATCCTATATAAAGCAAGGTCAGATTTGCTGTACGAGCTCAAATAATGCCAAGACAAAATTTTAATTGTGTAATTAGCCGGCAACACCTTTTTAGATGGAGTAAATATCATCTCCTCATTAACATTAGGGAATATAACATATGGCTAAGTTTTGTTCTTTCCTATTCTTAATGATTGTCCAGATAAACAAAAATGCTTCCCAACTGACTGTGCATTCAAGAACCACTTTTTTTTTTTTTTTCTTTTTTTTTTTTTAAACCAAAGACAACTGCTTTCTATATGACTTAACTTGGAGCTGGTCTCAAATTCCTTCTAGATAGCCTTTCAGATACAAGGACCAAATTCTCAGTCTCATACAAAGACATTTTAAGCCACTCCACTTTCCAGTGATTTAAAACCAAAGTGGTTTATGAGCATATAATGCTACCTCATACAAACTGTACACAAGACCTTAAAGCAGAGGATATCAAAGGCATCAAAATCTTATCATCATTTCACAGACTGTTGCTGAACTGAAAAAGAAAGATTAAGTGTTACTTAGTCACACAGCAAATCAGTTCCTGATTCAGGAGCAGAATACAGGTCTCCTGACTACTGATCCAATAGCATGGAAGCAAATGTCCTCATCTGGATCTAAAAGGAAGAATTCTTACATCTGGTCCCTTTCCCACTTTCAGTGTCATACCACATTGCTACTTGTTCAGGGTGCTGGTTTGAAATGCGATCCTTGCTGTGCATTAAATAATAATGATAACAATAATAATAATCAGTAATTTACAGTGGGTGTGTTCATATTAATGCAAATTAATGAGGTTCTTCTGTAAATAAGCTGCAGTATATTGTGTAATAGAACATAATCCTAGTAATATGAGCCCTTGCTACAGCTCTCTGCTATTAAATCATTGCCAAAAAGTGGGGGAAAAACTGCCAACCTTATGTGCAAATTATGAAGTGTGTAGATTCACAAGATTCTGCCTTATTGACAACAGTAAACTATTTTTGAAATAGACTGATTTAGATAGCTGATTTCTTTAAATACATTTATTTTACCTTGCAGGCTTCATCCATTTGGGCAGGAAATTAAATTTTCAGCTAGTGATCTTTTTCACAACACCTCTTAAAATGATATTTTTGTATGGAATGCTAGCAAGAATAGCTCTGCATGATCACACCCCAAGAATAAGTTTACAATGCCTGACAATACCCCAAATATTTCAGTAGGTGCAATGCATACAGGCACTTGGCATTAAGTCAGAACTCCAAGTCCCAACTCACAAAACAGCACAGAGCTGCACACAGAACTCGGCAGGTCTGGGGCTTCAACCTCACCCCAAACAGTCAGACAGGCAAGCATCCAACCTTTCAAGAACTACCTTGGGCTGCTGTAGAACTCCCAGCTCTCAGCCTAGACCTTTCATCGACCACTGGATCATCCCTCCTCTCCAATGGATTCTGTTCTAATGGGATGTCTTGTGGGATTCTTCTCCACAGTCTTCTCACTCTTTAAAGCTCACTCTTTAATTCCAGTCCTCTCTGCAGGATCCTGCTCTCCATCATTCACCCACTTGGGGAAAAAGAGATGAGCTTGAGGTTTCCCATTCCCACAGTAGATTTCTTTCTCATACTTACAACATTCAGACTTGTTTATCTAACCTGCAATGGCTTAACAACCATGACAAGTAGTATGTTTCTCCAGAGAAAAACAGCATTAGTAAACAGGGAGAAAAGGGAGCTCATTACTTTTTACTAATGCTTTCTCAGATAGAGGCAAAATA
Source organism: Anser brachyrhynchus (assembly GCF_964034855.1). Taxonomy (NCBI): domain Eukaryota; kingdom Metazoa; phylum Chordata; class Aves; order Anseriformes; family Anatidae; genus Anser; species Anser brachyrhynchus. The sequence goes on from NC_137695.1 coordinate 31,489,366, forward strand.
GAAGCCGTTCTCCTACACCTGAAAATGATCCCACACCAAAATCTAGCTCATATCTTTGAATATGTTCTTTGCACTTGGTTTAAATAATATTTCTCACTGCACAGACTGTATCTATCTCAGGATCTTCCTGATTTTGTAACCAAAGCTGTCTTTGGAAAGAGTTGACTATAATTTTTCCAATGAAAAGTGACCAAATGTAATATGCTCATGGAAAGTCATTCTAGTGAAATGCCCCCCCTCATTCTTTTGCCATAAAACAGAACATTTTTGGTAAATGCTGAAAGTTGTTTATTTTAGAAAATAAAAAGTAGTTCTTCGCAAGTCATTTATAAAATCAAGACAGTTCAGATTTCAAAATTTGTGGGAAGTTTTGGGTATTTTTTTCACAGTTCCTATTAAATCTTCGATACTTGTCTACTTGCTCCCTCTTATTTCTCATTAATAAGCAAAAGTGATGACATCAGAAATTGTTAGAGATTCAGCATACAAGACCTTAAATACTTTTATACCTAAAGAAAGGGAAAAGGAATGTAAACATTAACAATGCCCTGCAATCTAATTGAGAAAGTGTTTTACCAGTGTCAATCCAGAGTTTTCACTTGTTCCACTGAGACAAGTAGACTTCCTCATTGTTCTTTCAATTTTCACTCACTTGCCAAAGGGAAAAAAGAAAAAAAAAAAAAAAAAAAAAAGATTATCTTAAGATTGTCTTCTTACTGGAAATCCACCTTCATTTTTCTTTTTCTTTTACAGTGCACTGTAAAATCACCTATACTTACTATCATGAATAAGACCACATGAAGGCAAGGAACTCTAGTCTCTTTTCTATTAAACTGAGAAGAATTTTCTTTTTTTTTCTTTTTTTTTTTTTCCAAGATTTGTCTTACTAACAAGTGCAACGAACACAGAGAACACACGTGAACTGACATTGTTTATGCCATGTGGTGACCAGAAGTTGTTAGATAAATAAAATAAGTCTAAACCAAACATAAGAATCAAAAAAGAAGAGAAAAAATTAAATATGTAAGATAGCTGACTAGCCAAGAATGAGACAGAATGGGTGTACCTACACTAGTAAATTAGGCATGTCAATCCTGGCTGCTGTGAACAGGCTTGTCCTGGCCCAAGACCATACTATTAAATTCTCTCACCCTCCAAGTACAAGACTGCATGTAACGTACCATTTGGAAATGGTCACTGGTGCATGCCAACTCCTGCACCGTACTCAGAAACTGTCCACTGTCCAGTGCTACTAAGCGGCCCAAATTAAAGCCATGCTGGGGTCGATGTAGCAATTTCATAGTACAGTTGATCAAACCCCAGCATCCAGGAACATTGCCTTGACTTGTGAGTGTGGTTGCAGCCAGTGAAGCCATACTGATCACTAATAACAGGTACACAACGTCACCCTTCTGCTTCTCTGAAAAACACCAGCAATGTTTCAGACATATGGCTTGTTGCAATACTAGCCCTCTATTTTCTCTTATTTAATATGTTCAAGGAAAAAGGCAAGTCAGTGGCAAGTCATCCTCTGAAAGATGGAATCGTTTGAAAGGAAACAATAAACAAAGAAAGCAGAACCAAAATGAGAGTTAAAGATATCACATCTGAATTTTCTGCAGGGCTGCCTTGGAAAGCGTTATTTTTAGGATTATCTTTGCAATCCTATGGAGAACTTGCATGCCTGCTTTTGCTGTCTTTTCAGTTATATATTAAATATATAAGTACTGAAAAAGAAAATACAGGTTTCTTAGGCATCCCTTTGCACTCAAGGTCATAAGTTTTCCTACCCATCTCTAAAACTTCTGTTTGATTTGGGACTATTATAGGACTTGAGTAGAAATACCTTTTTTCCTTTTAAACTTATATCACAAGGTAGATTTAGCAAAAGTCATTTTATTGGTTAGAAAGAAAAGAAAAAAAAAAGTAATGATGGATTTAACTTATGGTTATATCATTAGGAATATATATTTCAGGGCTGCGACCTTACAGCTGCAAAATATAGAACTACTTTTACTTCACAAGCATTTGTCCAAACATTTTCTTTCATTTTGATCCAAATAGTTTCACACCCAGTGAGTTAGTCTTTGACTTTCAGGTTTGAGCAAACTGAAAATTTCAATCAGTTCCTCAGCTAGAGTCAATTGGTGTAGCTCTACAATTGAGCAAAATATTGACTTCAATGGAGCTACACCGATTAACACTGGGTGAGGATCAGATCCTGATCAAATTGAAACTCAATTGAAATTGCTGTGCTTCACCTGGTGTTTATTCGCACCTCACATCAAAACATTGCAAAGCTATGAATTTTGCATGATTCTTATCCAAAGCCACACACCATATATGCTTAAAATTGAGTTCAGGTCATTCAGGAGTTCCACAATGCTAAGCAAATCTTTTGATAAATATGGTTTGCGTTACTAGTTTGTAACAAAACTCCACACCACCTGACTTTTGTGTGGTCTGGTGTTTCATTGTGAACATTTTGCACTGCTCTAATGAAACGAACTCTGAGACAGGGTAAGGGATAAATAAAAAAATAATAATAATAAAAAAAAGGAGTTTCTATTCAGTGTTTTACCCACAAGTTCTTCAGTACGCATACAAACTGTGACCACAACATCAAACTTCTGATGTCTAAAATTTGAAACCTAATTCTCTGTTAAAACACTTAAATAACACTGGTATGATCTTCTAGTGATTTTATGCAATGGACTCCATCTCTCATTACTGGTATTACTGCAAGTCAAACCACTTTGCCTTAAGACTTTACGTAGTCTGGGATTTCATCATAGCTTGTAAAGGAGCTGAGACTAGTTTTTCAGAGATATTTACAAATAAGTGTCTGAAAATGCAGGTAGTCATCTAGGGCCAGATCCCATGTAGGCACTGGGCTCTTTAGATTGGTACAGGAAACGTCGTTTGTGTAGAGCTCACCCAGTCCTGGCCAAGAAGGAACTCACTGACATGAACATTTTCACTCTCTCTGGAGTTTTGGTAACAGAGTGACAGCTCTGGGCCTGTGGGATCATGAGCCTGGAACAGAGGGTTGCTAACCTAGACAGAAGTATTTGCATGCACCCATACATTTATTGCATGTACAAGAGTCTGCTGCCTTGCCTTTTCCATGCAGGAAATGTGTATACCACATGCACAGTAGGCCAGATGCCTCCACGAAGCTTTGAACTTATTGTATTTGCCCTGAACAGCTGATTTGTGCATGTGAGGTAGATTTGATATACACACACAAAATGCATGTCTAGGATTTCTGGATTGCCTGAGGCAAAGTTTTCAGATAGAAAAATTAGATATATTCAGGGAAAGAGTGACAAATGGCAGCCTTTAGCTAGTGAGGCAATAATGCTTATAGCTTCTTTCACTGCACTGAATAGAATAAGACAAAGACAAGACAAGAGCAAATACTGCCATACAGATGAGCCTATAATATGGTGAGCAGCAATAAAACCCTTCAGGTGAGTTGAGTATAGTGCTTCCCTGTGGGAGAGTGATCTAAGCAATAGGTTTCTATAGTACCATGCTTTCAGCAGTACCATGCTGAGCCTTTCAGAAGAGATAAGACAGGAATGTATTCTTTGATACTTCTAATCAGGCTTTGGAGGAAGACGCGTACCTACCAGCTCAGAGTTAGGCATCTATAGCTATACAGACAACCAAAACTCTAGCCACACAGGAAACTTATAGTCTACAGTGAGAGGCCACTTGAATTTAGGCAGTTTTAGGGTTAGATGTCACTATGGAAGAGACAGTCTTCAGGATTCATGTGGCTCAGTTCCATGCAAGAAATCCCCTAATCTTTTACTGAATTTAGCCTATGATATATTACATAAATTTAAGAAGAACTTAGACACCTACAGCTTCAACAGGAAAGTTTTATACACTCCTGATTTTGTTACTGTGCCTCTCTCAGAATGCTGCCATCTTCACAGAGCTAAGCCACACAAGATCTGTTTGTACCTAGACCTCACTGTGCCACTTCAGCCTATCATTGCTCTCTAAAATACATAAATTTGGCACAAGACTGAACTCCTCACAAGGCACAGAGCCAAGGCCATCTTTATTGGAAAGAAAATTTATTATTTTGTATATAGTTCAATGTTTATGTTGTTCCCAAAGCACAGGACACCTCGTGAAAAATGTTTTCCTAATCTGTTATACCTCCAAATTATGTATTCTATCTTTTAGCAAGCGGACCAGCTAAAGAAACTCTGTGTATTTCTATCTCTTCATTTAAAGATGTATCAGCATGAGATTCATCAGATGACAGCAGGAGACCAAACAGCTGTATGACTCCCCAGCTACCAGTAAAGGTATTCTTCTAGGAAAAAAAGAAACCAAGGGAATGAGTCCATGGATTTCTGCTTCATGATCTCCAATGTCTTTCAAATAACCCTTGTGTAGCTCCTTTGCTGTGATTTTCAGATGTGCTGTCTACATCATTGCAAATCTTGTCCTTAGCACCCGATTTCCATCATGTCCTGGTGTTCAGTGGTTTTAAATGTAAGCAGCCACAGCCTGGTTTATATAATGATTGGTTCCATGTTATTACAATACTTTGATAATCTCCACCAGGGATCTGACCATTAAATCAAGCTGTAAATTAGACAGATTGGATCAGCATTTTTCTATAGAGAAATAGCATGCTTCCTTATCCACTATAAGGGCTTACTGTTGGCACAATTCTTCAGGCATGAAGACAAGTATGTATCATACTGAACGATGGTACAGATGCCTGAACAAAACATTATAATAGGTCACTGATTTCTCTTGGAAACATCTAGTGCTTTTTGAACTGTAGCCACCTTGGTACTCTAACTTTCACTGTCTTTCACGGAAGAAAGTGATGTAGGAACTATGAGAAAAGAAGATAAAAGTATCTAAGCTTTCCCCATTTAAATTTCAAAATGTGAGATAATGGAGAGAATGTTTATTCTATCCCTTGGGAAAATTAGTCCTTTTATTGCCAGCACCAAAACCAACATCTTCTTATGTGGTCTAGTGTAAAATGCTTCCATGGGTCAAAATTATTTGATGAAAACTATTTCCAAAGTCTTTCTATTTTTGTGTCTTCAGTGTGTCCATTTACAGAGCAGGAGAACTCTAAAACTTTTGCATAGTACAGTGTTTAATTTTACTTAGGCTACCATCCCTTCCCAGTCCCATAAAAAGATTTACGTACAATACATCACAGAGACTATAAACTACAGACAAAGACTTACACAATGCTGCTGAGGTAATCCTTTGTGCTCTGCACATACCGGTGTTGTATAATATTTGAGGAAAAGCACAATAAACTATTTCAGACATCTGTTTTTAAGGTTGCAGAACACTACAATGTAAAAAACAGACACTACAAGCACTCACATTTCCACCGACTTCAAATGATCCTGGATATTCAGTGGAGAGCACCAAACTGAGTAACTGCTCTCCCAACTGACAACAATAGCATGACGTTAAATGAGACAGATACTCATGCTGCCACTGTGTTGTACTGTCATGATTTCTTTGCTCTCTGCATGATGAAATAGCTGTTAAGCAGAGTTTGACAACAGTGCATTTGCCTTATCATATTTGCTGTTAATTCCACTATTAGGTACTGTATCAGATTTCAGTGCCCTTTTTCAAAGAGCACAGCATCTGCTTACTAGAATTTGCCTTATTGTCTCTAGTCAATAGACAGCATAAATTCTAAATAGAAATGCTTATTACTGTAGTTCTATGCTTTCTTCCAATATACAAAATACTTTATCAAAAAATAATTCAGGCATCATGGAGCAATGAAGCTGAAACAAAGCAGCTTTCAGGCAGCTGCTCAGCATTCCTCCTTCTGCCTTGTTTTCTTTTCCATAAATGAAGGGAAACAAAGGTTCCTGTTTGTTCTCTAAACCTCCTGCCCATAGCGCAGCAACCTCAATAGCAAGCCAAAAGCACAGTGGCCATAAATGACATAGCTGGACTTAGGTGAAAGCAAATGCTTCACTGAAGTACATTGCTTCTTTCAGGGTAGTAAGGCAAATAAATGCATTGTATAACCTCCATAGCTTTTAAGAGTCACTCAGATTCGCTGTCATCTGGAGCAGGATGTTTAAAAAACTTTCCTGAAGTTCAGGTCTGCATATTCTAGAGAACACAATGAGGTAAGGATGACTTCCATATTTTTGGTCCAAAGAAGTCTAATTTTCCTTTAGTGAAAAGGAGAATTCTAAGACTCTTGAGCTCCAAGGAGACTTCCACAGAGTTCATAAATGCCTTTTTTTTTTTTTTGTCTGCTGCAGTTTTCTACCCTCCTTTGTATATTTTGGGTCTTCAGTTTGTGCATCATGACAAAGAATGTTGCAAAGTACTCTAGAACTTCGTGAAGCAAACACAAAGCAACATATTCAGCTCCTTTGCAGTACATTGCTCAGCAGTGGGCTTCCTGCCAGAGCTCTGCATAGTGATTTTACAGCATTCCAGATCTCAGTATGAATACACTCAGGAGGTTGTTGTTAGTTTTGGTTTGGTTTGGGTTGTTTTGGGTTATTTCTTAAAGGCCTCTAAAAATATTCTTGTAAGTTGGCCTGGCTTATGTTTTCTATACTTACACAAATTATATAGAAAAAAAATTAGAAAAATAAAGCAGTAACTACTCTGTATCTAATCAGATGAAAACCATACTGTATACCATACCATATTTCTTTTAGTTATCTGTGAAAACCTGCCAGCCTCTCTGCCTGTGCTACTAGATATCAGTCAACAGTTGTTAGCAAGCTAGACCATGGGAAGTGAATGTCCTGTGAATGTATTGTGTTCCTTCAGCTGAGGATAGCATTTAATTACACCCTAGGTAATAATGCTTGAAAGCTTGTCTTTATTCACCCTGGTTCAGGGACAGGTAAGTGCATATCTAATGTCTAGAATGAACACAGGCCATGGCAATACCCTGAGTAATTTCAGAGTAGATAGGAATGTGCTTTACAGCTAAGGGTTTGTCTTCTGGACCTTTAAATGACTTGGGACTTTAAAAAGCCCTCTATGTGAGTTTTGCTCCGAAAGCATGTTTAACCAAATCCATATTCTGATGGTAGTACACCAGTATGGGGACAGATCTGGCTGTTGTCCAGCCCCCCACCCTTCCTCCCATATGCTTACTCTCCCAGGGAGTGGGATCTTGGGAGGCCCTAACAGTATATAATTGATTTTATTTTTTGAACAAACTTCCCAATGGTGTGATCTGTTTTGATGAAAAAGTCAGAATAACCCAGACATCAGCTTAACACAGGGCTAGCCTGAAAAGGACCCAATGTCTTTATGACCAATTATGGTCAAAGAAGCTTTTGTTTTGATAATAGCAGGTTTGACGATATCTGTCTTCAGAAGGGGGATGTAATGTTTCCTACATGAGATACCTTCTGTATTGTGTCTTGTTTTCCTGTGTTCTCTCTTTTCCAGGTTCTATTTGCTTCTCAAATTTTTTCTTGGGTGATATCCCATTTTTGTTTCATAGCTTTTTGTCCTTAGAATAGCAGATCATTTATATTATGTGTTGGGGAAAAAAAAAATGGGTTTGTGGATGTTCTGTCTGTCTCCTATGAGTATTGGGACTAAAATGTAAAGGACCTTCTTAAATATCTAACTTAAATTAAAAGAAAAAAAATGTGTTAAAGAAACTTTAAATATTTGGCACTAGGTTCACTACTAGAGAACTTGCTCAATATATCTAGTTCTCTTCATGGTTCATTATAAAAGTTCTTTTATATTCCAGACAAAGCATTTGAATCTAAGCTGATTTTTGTTCTCCATTCTAGATATTTTATAGTCATATAAACTTTATCTACCCAGAGTAAGGACAAGAAAGATAGGTGCTCACCTATGCAGTCTTCTGGAGGAGGAAAGTCAAATATGTCCAGCTGCTGGCAGTTGAAGCTACACCTGTTGCACCCAAAGGAGTTACTGCAGGTTTAATGTGACAGCTGAAACTATCACTATCAGCTGGAAGGACTCAGCTACTCAAAGTGTTACGACAACCAGCAGAGGCTGGGCCTAGCAGCCAAAACGTGTCCAGCTATCAAAGCATTTCACTACAGTTCTGTCTCTGCAAGATACTCTTCAGGTACAAACAAGCTCACTCTGCCAGCAAACCAAAGTGATAGCAAGATCACATGAAAACAGCACTGAAGTAAGCCAAAAGCCCTGCAGAGAAATACGTACATTAGTACAGGCTCAACACACAGAAAGGTGACTTTTGGAGGGAACTGACTGACTCCTTTTGGAGTCCACACTATTGATCTTAAGAATTCCTGCAACAGAGCATAGCTGACCACAGCTGAAAGGGGAAAGGCAAACTCTTCTATTTGCACAGGAGCGTGGGAGTGCAGTAAACGCAGCGTAAATGGCTTGCCTTCTTCCACAGACACTTTGCAGCAGTGAAAGAAAGTCTATATGGTGCAGGAAGCCTTTCAAAATTCATGTGTGTCTTTACCTTGGAAATGTTTGATTTTTCTCTGCATTACAAGCTCCTCAAAACAGGTAGCTTTTTACCAGTGTGCAATCATCAAAACACAGAAATATGTGCAGATGCATATGAGCAGGGAAAAGGGCTGCACAGCCATGTGGATGCAACCACGCCATGGGTCAGTTATGTAGGACATCCAATCACTGCTTATAGATGGATTTCTCTAAAAGGTCACCATGTCATTAAAATAGTGTCTGATTGCAGTTATTACAGTGTGGTCTGGACTGAATGGGGACACTCATCTACATAGCTGAAGTCACAGATGCTATCTTTTCTGGAGGCAAATATGGACATCTCAGTAAAGAAAATTACTTGTAAACCAGTAAAAGTGAATACATCCCTGTGACACTAGTTGTTCTGCTTGGAGCAGACTCACGGGGATGGTAACTGTTAGTAGTTCATAGCACTGATTTCTGTCTGAGAACCTGAATTAGTCATACAAGGCAGCAGGCAGTAAGGCTTTTTGGTGTGCAAGCACCACTTCTCACCATTGCCTCAGCACCCTACCCTCACTTTCTTCCCAGCTTGGCCAGCCTTGCCTTGGCATGCTCCACCTCTTAAACAAATTGCATCTTCTTCTAGATGTTTCCATTCTAGGTGTCACAGCTGAGAAAGCTGGGCAGTATGAGTAGCATATGAGACTCAGGCATGTTTGTGCCCATGTGGCATCCTTTTTTGACTGCTTTTATTGACCATTTCTGTATAAAGAACATTTTCATAGGGATCAAGTTTCATTTCTGAATAATTACATATATGAAAATTAACTAATTGAATTCCAATGAATAATTCAAGCAGCTGTAATATTTGAATCTATAATCTGCCAGAGTGTTATATGATTTTATTTCCATTTGATTCCTGAGAGGAAGTGTCTTACAAGCACTGGTACATAAAGTTGTCTCTAAACACAGACACCATCCATCGTAAATGTTTAATGTCCAATCATGAATTACAGCACCTGTTTTAAGTGATCAGCTACTAAAGGATATATAAAAAATAAAAAAAAAAAAAGAGGACGGAAATAGGGGTTTCTTTCAAGGAAGATTATTTCCTGCTGTTGAATTTCTACATCTCAATAAGAGCCAAATTCAGACTTTGTTCTTGCAACATCTACTGTGTATAGCTGAAAAGTGAAACAAAGATCTTAGCATGGAATTTCAGTTACAACACCAAATATTTCAACCTTGTTTTGCATGCAAAATGATTTAAAACCTTGGCTATCTGTGTACATGCAATACACTAGAAAACAGGACCCACAAAAACTTGCTCACTTTCTCAGTGATTTTTGCATCAATCTTGTCTACTATTCCAATTGTTTTTGTTTTTTAAATACCTGATAATTTGTAAAATGTCATTTTTATTAAACACACATTCACCTGCAAAAAATACACTCCTTGGAGCCTCTATAAAAATTTCCTTCTAATCAGAATAATTTCTTTAGTGGTAAGTGGCATGCGATGAGTAATAAAGAGTCAGCATTAAGTTGCAAAATCAGTGGCTTACTAAAAATAAATAAAATACAGAGGAAAATAAACATAAGATATAATAGAGAATAGAGGGAGTAAGGCGGGGGGGGAGGGGTGTGGAACCTCACAGACTGTTTTGGAATGATTCACATACAGAAAAATGGGGAAAAATTCACAGTGGATCAGTTTCTCAGGATGTTTGGTCCAAGTCTCACTGGCAAGAGTGAAGAGGCAGACATTAGAAATATGAAGCAAGGAGAAAGACATTATAAAAAAATGGAGTGAGGGGAAGGACTTTGTGCCACTTTTTCCTTTTGGCCTTTATACTCTACACACATTTTCCTTACCCTTACTCATACTCGTATGTCTGGGGGAAATGTTGGGATTGGGAAGTGATCCATGAGAATGAAGCAGCTTGAAAAGCATTATATTAGTCTGTGGAATAAGTAATACTTCAACCAAATGAAGTAATGGAAACCGCTTCACCCAAGTCATTTAAAATTGGACTGAATAAGGCACTGGAGATTATGCTGAAGGGAACAATTCTGCATTGGCAGGAGTATGGACAAGATGACTTAATAGATCTAGTGTCCATGTGCCAAATCTTGAGATCCGGATCCAGTTTTTATTACTCTATCGTTACTAAAGCTGAACTTCCATTCACATTATTGGGAGCTCAACTTGACAAGGAAAAAATAACCAGGAGCTTCAGTATTTATGCATAAGAGCATGAATAAAAGCTATTTCCATATAATTTTAAAAAATAACTTGCTACATAATAATTGTAAAGTTTGACTGCAAAAATAGTAGATCTGAATAGAGCACTCTTTGAATTATTCCTTACATCCTGCTCAGGAAACTTGCACAGTATCTAGCTTAATTTGTCAAGACTCACCAGAACTTTTGATTGTGTAAACCCTACTGCTGACTTGAAATAAGTCTGTGTATGTGTATTATTATCTTCCTAAAATGGGTAAAAAAAATCTGTGAATAAAATATTGTGATGAAAATTAAAGTTTAAGTTTGCTTTGTTATTTAAGCATGGGAACAGTATTAGAAGCTGTCATTAAAAAGTAGAGAATATAAATATAACCAGAATCATTTTTCCCTTCTCCTTACTGAAGTAATTTCTTTAAATATCAGTGGGGCATTTCAATGTCAATGGTAGGTTTTCGTTAAATGGAATCTGTTTTCCATGGTACAAAATTGTGTGTAAAAGAATCAAGGCTCTTCAGAGATTGTGCTAAATTCTGATTTAACTTCAAAACACAACAATACTAATTCCATGAAAATTATTCCAAAAATGTTATTAATACTTTTAAAATGAGAGACTTGAAGGTGTTCTTGGGACAAAGACCCATATGTTCCTGTAGGTACACAAAGGTTGGATGCAGTTAAATGGTTCACATTTTCACTTTGTTGCCATTCACACCAATAATTGTTGTCTACTAAGATTATTCCTCACATGGAAAAAGTGAATCAGTACCATGTGGCACACTACAGAATGACAGACAGAAAAATCAAATGCCAAATTGAGTATATTGGGAAAAAATGTACAGAAATACAGATGAGGCAGCAAATTCTTTCTTTATTTGGTGATATACAGAGAGGAAACATACATTTATCCTATCGAATTTAAAACTTCCCAAGATGGGCAGCAAGATTGGGAACTGTAGGACAATGGAATTTCCTTCTATCTAATAAGAAAACTACAATAAAAGTTAGTTGGAATCATACAAAAGATTTTTACACTATACTGAAAATTTTCAGAGAAACTTTCCTAAATTTGACTTTTTAGGAATTCTTATTTGTGCTAATTCTGAGCACTAGTTTTTGTAAGTAAGGAGGAGATTTTTCTCATATCTTTCTAGAGTAGGGTTATTGCCCAACATGATTAAGATAAGAAAAATTATTCTCCCTAGAACTATTCGGGGAACCTGGCATATAATCTTTAAAAATGTCACTAAATTGAAATGAAACTCACTAGTGAGCACATCCAAATATCCAAATATGAGGGAAAGAGCTGCTGCCTTACAGCAGTTGGAAAAGAGATGATTGTGATGAATTAACCATGGAGGGATTTACAGTTAGTACCTGGGAGTGCAGGCAGAGCAATGCATAGCCTGATCCTGACCCTTATCCTGTCCAGATGAGGGCATCTGGTGGGAGGTCACCTTTTCATGAAGAAAAGGTTTAGCCAGTGTAGCCAGCTTTATTGCTCCTGGCCACACAGGTCAAAGATGTTTCCAAGGCTACCTAAAAACAGATAGGTCTGTCAAGTCTGAGCAGTCAGTGGGACTTGGGCATTGGTTCCTCCTCTGCATGTCCCTGCAAGTGAGGCCACATTGCACAGCACAGTACAATGCTTCTTCCTCCATGGCCCTCCATGCCCACCTGGGAGGGGCACAGCATTGGGCACATGGCATTTAAAGAGAAAGAGAAAAGGGCAATGCTCCACACCATGCCCTAAGCCCAGTAAATGAAAACCCCCAGCTACAACTTAGCCTCCACTAGGTCTGCCCGTCTGGGACACAATTTCCTCCTTTCACAAAGTACCTTTCAAGTACTTTGTCAGGCACATGGAAAAACTGTCACATGTCAGACTGAAAGATATTGAAGGCACAGAGGAGAAAACAGAAGTGGTCTGACAGAACAAGTATTAGGCAGCGAGAATTGGTTGCACAATTTTAGAGGACAAGTATTGTTTTAAATTGCACCACCTACCTAAGCTGCTTTGATTGATCATGGGGATGGGGAGAAGGACAACAGATGTGCAGAGACAGATATCATTAATACTGTACTATTGCATTAGTCCTTTAGTAAAACCAAAGCATGCGTCAAGTCTCACCCCAAGAAAAGTTCAAGCCCAGGAAAAAAAAGAGTAGTAGCTGCCTAGAGACCTTATGGTCTATACAGTGACTGGAACTGCTGCATTCCTCCCCAGCTTCAGCTATACCCTGTAGATGCACCTGATGGCTTGGCCCATCATTATTTTTAAAGTAACAACAACAAAAAAGTCTTTCTGCTGCTTTAGGTATGGAAGGCATCACTTTCACAGTATGCTTCATCTGGAACTGTATTTAAGTAAACTCAAGAGAGCATATTCTATATAGGCAATGCAAAATCATGTGTGATTTTTTGTTGTTGTTTCAATAGACAGGACTTGAGTAATGCCAGGGTTTATGGCTTTTATTTTATTTGGAGGGACTACTTTTTAACGGAAGCAGGAAGCAGTCCTTGGACACAGTAAGTCACAATGTATAAATAGCTCTACAGAGAGTATAACAAAGGCTCTTTTGTGCCTTTTTTTTTTTAACCCACAGAGCCAATAATATATGCAACTTAATAACATAAAAATACTTCATCTCTACTTATGACACCTCTACCTTATACAAAATTATTAAGACATCCATTCAGAATTTCTACCAAAAGCACATTATTTTCAATGCATTGCTTAGGAGGTATCATACACTATTTGAAATTATTTTCTTTTAATACTTATAGAGAAATTCAAGCAATTTGCCATTGTCTGATTACTAAATAGAACTTACAGTTACTTTGTCCTGAATTGGAATACATTTGTGGAAATATGCTTCTCCATATGGTTTCATATTTTTTCTGCAAGGTGAATACAGTGACAGGATTTTTTTTACATTAGACTATAACATTTTTTATTAAATCAAAAACAGTAGATTTCCTACTTAGTAAGCATTCTGGACCTCATTTTAAGCCATTTGAAGGAGGTCTGAATTTTATTGGATTTTAAATACATACTTTTCTCCTTCAAGGGTCTTTTAAAGGATAGTTTAATCTGTCTAATTTACATTCAGGAATTTCATTTTTACATGCCAGGCTCTGGGACTGTCAAATCTTTGGGCTTTTCATTCTTATCAAACATAATAAAGCGATCATATACAACCAGTAGGATATATATATACATATATTTATATTTATCAAATGCCATTTTCAAATTCAATTTATGTCATATAGGATGCCAATTTTTTACATTTAAGAAGCTAGACACGTTTTCCAAAGAAAGATTATCAGTAGTAAGTATAAACATATGTCAGTTTGTTAACTCTTTAAAAATATGCAGCACATCAGGCTTCATTCCCTTCCACATTTGCAAATACTATAGTAGATCCTGCTTGAGGTTCTGTAAGGTCCTGATAAAAAGACTCCAAAAAAACAAAGGAATCCTTTTGCTTTCCTAGTGAGGCTTGTGGTCAAGCAAACTCCAATACATCTGAACACTTTATTGAGTGGGCTTGATCACATGTTGAGATTTGGGACAGATAAGGGGCCCATGCAGACCATTCTGGTCACTGGTTAGAATAGCTTCCAGTGAAATACTCTCCAGCTGCTCCATAACTTAAAGAATTATTATGTCCTACTTACAACCAGAGACAGAAGCTAAATTTGCCTATTGTCAGTCAATCATCCCCTCTCCCCCTCTCTTCTGCAAATGTAATACTTCTGTGTAATAAAAGAAACATTTTCCCATTCGGTTAAAATCAATACAGCTTCTACACAAGGTGTTGATGTGCATTTCTTAATCACGAATATCTTTTTCAGTGTTATGGTAGAGCTTAGGAAGTATTTTTTTTTCCTCTCTGTACTTTGAAAAAGAAAGGTTCTGTTATTTCCAAGTTTAGGAGCAACCAAATCTAAATCCATGCTAATCCCTAAAGTCAAGTAAATTCTAACAATTTCTTAGAAGTCGTACTAATGTTACCAATGACTTTCTTCCTCTGCTTAGTGTGATGCAAATTGATACAGACCAATGAAAGTGGGCTTGATTTCCCTGTGCAAATCAGCTAGTATACCAAAAATCAGTAGTACACCCAACTTGAATTATGTTAAGCATCTTATTCCTTGCATACACTGAATGCTTTAAGATTAATAAAATATTCATATATTTCTTAGGCTTAGTGAAAAAGCAAGTCAGTCTTTAGTGGAGCTTTGTACTCTGATGGGGATAGATGTGGATTCTGCCAAACCCAATACACCATTCTCATTAACATAATATATATATTATATATATATTATATAATATATATATAATACACCATTCTCATTAACATAAGCCAGATGAAGTTACACTTTCAGCTACAGTTAAAAGTTATGAGGTAGAATTTGTTATCTCATGTACATTAAAATGTTTGGACATACAGAAAGAGGACAATCCCTCCTTTTCTCAGTCTTCAAACAGAAGGAAAAGGATTTTGGAGACTGACTTGCTTGTTCTTCAAGCAATTGCTACATCATTAAATCAACCTTTCAGATTTTTGCAGCCCCTTCTGTTTTTTTCTGCAGCCAGCCAGCCATACAGTACCCATTCTCTTGTGAGGCTAGTTGATCCCATATCTCACCATAATGAAAAATAATTTAGAAGTCTACAACAATTATTTTAGATTCAGGGTTAGCTTAATTAATAAAACTTAGCATTTCCCAGCACCCTTTGACAAGAATGCAGTCCCATTTTCAGTCTTACATACATTCAGATCCAAACATTCAAAAGCTTTCAAGCAATCAGTTCTGAGCTCTTAAAGGAAAATATGAATAACATCTGAGAGGACAAAGCCTGTGTCACTATAAGATGCCTGCAAGTGAGGCACCTCATAGAAGCTCTACCTGAAAGATGGCCAAGAAAAGAGAGCAGGACTCAAAACATTTTTCTACCTCCTTCAAGAGCAATTAGTCTGCTCCTCCCAGAACAGTTAACACAGACACCTTTGTGTGAGCTCATTTACAGCAGCTGGTCACTATGGTTGTTCACTGAAATCCTTGCTCACCTCCTACTGCTATAATCCAACACCTGCCACAAACTGACAGAGAAAAAAGGAAAGTGGGCACCTAGGTCATTCTCACCTGCTATTGCCTGGACTTGCATGGATGTTGAGAAAGCCTCAGTATTTTTCTCTCGCTGTGTAAATGCCATTAGGAACAGGTAGCATCAAACTCCCTTAAGAGCCTATGGGCCTATGTACATGAAAGGTACCTCAGTAAGTAAAAATAGGAGCTGGATCCATATTCTGTTCTGTGTAGTCATCAGCACAAGTACAAGTCAAAAGAAAAAGTTCTTCTTGAATATACAACCTGAGATTTTTATATTGCATCTCCTGGTTATAGACGTGTTTGACAAGATTTATAAAACTGAATACATGAGAGAAAGAAAACATATAGGCTTCAAAGCTTCTGGTCATGAGTCATGTCAGAGAGAGATGGAGGCTTGCTTGTGATCTCATTAGGTTAGTGTCCATAGTTCCTGATTAAGAGTGTTTCCAGCAGCTATCATTTGGAAAGTCTGTACCACCTCCACCAGAACAGAAATAAATATAAAAAAAATCACTCCAGTGTCCCACAATATCCACACTTCCACCAGCAAGTAAATAAGATTCATTTTACATTCACACTTGAGTTATTGTTAAGCAGCCAACAAAAACAAAATATGAAGCCCTACTGAAGAGCAGTTTTAATTTGACAGCATTTCTGAAGCGTCTGGGGAAATCTGCTGTCTATGAATGCTGCATAAATTCTGCCGTTGTTTTCTACAGTACTGCAAAAAGAGAACTTCCAAGTGTCGTTCACAGCAGGAAATGCCTTCAGCCTATTTCTACCCACAACCAATAATTCTTAAGTTAATATCTGGTGGGCCCCTCCAAGCATTTCAAAATAGTATATACTTTTTGCAGCGGTCCGGTAAGAACCATATGACCTATAAAAATTGGTAGCATGAGTTGTGCCATCTCATAATGATGTGTTCTCCTGTCAGTTCTATTTACTATATTAGTGATGCAAGTTGTGATCAGGAAAACAAAAAGCAAGACAAACAAACAAAAGAGTAACATATAGCAATTAAGAAATATTTTGCTTTTTGAGTTTTTTTTCCTTTTTCTTTGAAAAATAAAAATCTTATTCAGACCCTTGCTATCTTTACACCATCCTTCCTCAAAGCCCTCAGTAATAAAATGTTGATGATGTTCTTCAAGATTTAGAATACAGGAATGGGATTTTTCATTCCACTTATCACAGAATTAAACCCGTTACCCTTTCATAAAAAAAGTCTCACCCTACCTATTTATAATGTTGTATATTTTCCGAGACCAGATTTTACATATTGCTGTATGTACAAACTTTCTATATAAGATTTAAAAAAAAAATACTTATGCAGCAACATAACATAAGCCCAGTCATTCTTTTAATAGTAGCTAATAAGTAATATTGAAAAAGAAATATGAAAAACACAGTATATGTAGCATGTGTGTGTAATCAAAATGATATCACAGACTACATAGTTGGTAATGAAACCTTCACTGATCATCTCATTTGCATTTTGTCCACTGACATTTTGCACCTTTAAAGAAGAGCTATTTCTACTACACCTATAGTTAGAACTTAAATTACCTTAATGATTGCAATAATTTACGCCATTAGAGGATCTGGCTGTAAACTTCTAGCCACACCTCAATTAAGGTCAAAGAATACATATACTACCACATAAGTTTATCCGGTATTATGAAAAATGTATTGGGAAACTAAATTAAATAAAAGTGTTTTGGTTTTTGTTTGTTGTTGTTGTTTGAAAAGAAAGGTGTGTGGTGGAAGATATTTTTATTTATTACAATATGTTTTTTCTGGGAACTTTTAAAGTTCAAAGACATAACAACACAAAAACCACAGAGTTAAGAATAGATCATTAAAATCTCATCGTGGTGTGTACTAGAGTCATTTGGACGATTCTGAAAAATATATATTTTTTTTTTTTCAAGCTACTACAATTTGTCCTGTTCTTTACATTTTAACATTAGTTTCAGGCATTAGATTAGGCATTTCAGAAGCAGACACTACCCACCCGGTTAGAAAGAGATTACCTTAAGTCTTCTTATAAAAAACAGGTAGAAATATGAACCTTAAACTCACAGCTCTGTCTGTTTTAACTGTGCCGATCCCATTTGTGTTTCAGCACATAAGTGCTGAGAGCTTTGCACTGATTTGAAAGGTCAGAGATTTGAGGATCTACTCATTGCAGTTTTCTTGTTTCTGGTTATTTGATCATTGTTCTGTTTAAACGTTCACCAAATAGACCTGGGTTTACAATTTTCAAATTCCATTCTTTAGAAAAGGAAAGTGTCATATTCTTTCAATTCATAAGGCTAAAAAAGTCAAGTCAAAGTATAAAAGTACAATTTCTCAACGTGTCTGCTCTATCCTTAGTTGTTCCATTTTTGAGTGACTGAGTATTTGATTCAGCTCAGGCAGCCACCACTCCCAGTTCCTGAGCCCCAGCCAGGTCTCTCAGGCCCATTCACAATTCCAGCACTAACTTTCCATAATTATTTTATTTCCTTAATCTTCCCAATGGCTGGTTCAGCCCCAGGTGGGCCTCATTCCTCTCCAAGTTCAATAAGACAGTCTCTTACTCCCTCTGCTCTCCTGTCTCCTCCAATTTTGATTTTTGCTGGCAGCTTCACAGTATCTCCTCTACTCTCTCCCTTTTACACACACAAATAGACACATGCATGCTCACAGAATAGCATGGGAAGTGCCTCAACCATTTGGAAAGAAACAAAGACAAACTACAATTTTCCACACCTAGAAAAGAAGGGAATGAAATAAAGAATGACAAAAAACAGAGTATCAGGGAGAAAGCAGGACCAAAATACTTAAAAAAAAAAAAAAAGTAGGAAAAACCAGAAGAGTTTAAATATAGCTGCAGAAAAATTGAAAATGTAGAAACAGAAAAAAATAAAAAAAAAAGCCCCAAATAAATCAAAGCTCAATGTAGCTGCTGCAATTTCTACCCATCTGTCCAAAATGTTTATCTCTAGAAAATAAACAAAAGATACAAAGGAAAATAAGAAAAGTTTTATCTTTTTCAATTATTTTTTGTTAACATAAGAGTAGTTTTTGTTTATTATACAGTATTCCCAATGTTGAAAATTTTGAATGCTGGAGTCTTCCCACAGGTTTTTTCACATGTGAACCTGGAGTGCAACACATACCATTATGCAAGTGCAATTCTGCGTGCTACACCGTGCTGTAACATCTAACTGTGGTCTACAGAGACTGGTCTGTCAGCTGCAGCTTAATAGGATATTTACATATGTGGCTGATTTAAAGCTATGGCTAAGTCTAACCTGTGGAATCCAGGCATGCTTCCCAGCCATGTGCATGTGTGTTTGTGTGCCCATGCCCCAGCTGCAGCTTGGTTCCCCATTAACTCCCTTCCTCCCTCCACCCCCACACCCCACTTTCCGGCCCAGCCAGGTTCCCCCCTGGATGATCGGGGACACAGCCATGGCGCACACCCCACAGTTCAGACAGAGCCTCTGGGAGCAATCTTGCATTACGTTTGCAACAGCCTGAAGCACAGCTTTGGCTAGGGATAATTATTTTGTGAGTTGAAAGTTTTGTGAATGCTGTCTGCTAATAGTTTTGCTATGAAAGAGCACATCTTTTCGCACTCTCAAAAGCAGAAATAAGTTCAGTTCATTTTTTAAAGAGATTACCTTAGCAGCTTGTGGCATATTTAGGCAAAGGAATATGAGAATGGACCAGGGCCAGTCTGGTAACAAAGAACACACTGGTTTGGTATAAGCAACCAGATCATTTATATGGCCAAAGCACCATGTACTGCACTGGAAGTGTACTCCTAAGTGTCACTAGTTCAGGCTTGGCCATCTGTATTTTGTCAACAATAACAATTCACTTTTTAATGAATGTTTAAAGTCTCAATTCCTGCGGGACTAACAGCTATAGAGAGCATTGGCTGTTGCTGAAAGAACAGGGATTCTAGGAATAAACAGAATATTGTGGAATGGCAAACGGGAACCAGTGACCTCATTATTCTGGAAAATGTCTCCTTTTGAACCACAAGGAAATCTGACAATTGAAAAGGTTTAGCCTTGAACAATGGAGTTTCACAGAGATAGAGTGAAAGCAAAATTGAGCCCCTTGTGTACTTATGGCAGTTCTTTATTATGTGCCATATATTATCATGTTGTGTTGTGTTTTGCTTTATTGTTGTTGCATCTTTATTAAAGATGGGCCAGAAATAAAACCCAGATGTAAACATACCTGCACTTCCAAGGCTCTTGGCTTTAGCTAAAAACACGGCAGCTGAAAGCCATCCCAAGCACATTTTGTTCTAGAAGATTTATATGCTTGTCTTAAAACCAACAAGCAAACAAACAAACAAACAAAATGAAAACATTTAAAATAGCAAGTAAAATCTCACTGTTATAAAATAATTATATATCATGTTTCTTGTTGTGGTTCAAAGGGATCTGATCATGCAGGTATGAGGAATGATTTGACTTTAAAGAGAAATGAAGGGGGATAGCAATTTTGCTCTGTAGTCTGCAGAATACTAAGAACACAGAACGCATTCATGTCTTAAAGTCAAGGATTTCCTTTGTTTAGGCCTATTAAGCAAATTACAGATTGGTGTTTTGCAGTCAGACACTGAGGTCTGCTCTGGATTATTGAGTTGTAGGACACAAAACCATATAAAGTAAGAGATGTCATTATTCCAATGACAATGGAGGAGAAAAATATCCACTGCTGACAGGCCTACTCACTCACAAGTCCATTGGTGTCAACATATATAGCAGTAGAGACAGAATAGACTAGGAAAGAGTTTGTTACATCTGGTTAAAAGGAAAGTGTAAGAGCTAAAGGGGAGCAAAACACTGTATGTCAATATTTGCCCTACTGAGGAACAGCAGACACATACTGGAAGTGAAGGATACCATACATAAAGAAGTAAGTAACCACATGCATTGTTTCAGCCCTGTGCCCCAGCTGTAAAACATTATTTGAAGTACTAAGGTTATAATGGTTGCACAGCTGTGGAAAGGTGAGGGTCATCCATTTTACATACATATTCAAATTAAGAATGCAGTGCTACTGGTGCAGAGCAACATCTATGATGTGTCCTCAAAGATAGGAATGTGTAGAAAGATGGACAAAAATATCTTTTCCTTTTCATATTTGGAGATGGCTGCGGACATTTTCACTCCTCTCTTGGTTTGGCATGGTTAAATCTGAAGACGGAAAACAATGAACACTGTGGACACTTAAAGTGCATATCCATAGAAAATTCAGGAGCCTTAATTAGAAAAACTCATACAAAAAGGCCTAATTTACACCAAACTCAAGTGGTGCCTAAATCCTTAGGTTCTTTATTGTTCGGTATTCAAATGCGTTTATTGAATCCCACATCTGTTCATGCTAGAAATGTCCTGCCCAAATGTCCTTTCCTTATGCCTTATCTGGATACAAAAATTAGACGCTTTTCACATATGAATATGCCTACACAGCAACAATACACAAGCCACACATACCTCAACTAGCTCTTAATGAACTAGGCTGGGTACCAGAAGCTCATGTTTCACTCTTGACTGATTAATTTATCCTGTTTTGATATGTCTTCATGATCTTCCACTACGTCAAATTAGAATAGAATCACTGAGGTTGGAAGGAGCCTCTGAAAATCATTTAGTCTGATTCGTCTGCTCAAAGAAAGGTTAACTACAGCAGGTTGCTCAGAATCATGTCCAGCTGTGTTTTGAAATATCTGCAGATATAGAGACTACACCACCTTTCTGGACAACCCGAACTAGTATTTGACCACACTGACCACAGTGAAATATTTTTTTCTTACTTTTAAAAGGAATCTCTTCTATTTTAATTTGTTAATTGCCTTTTGTCCTTTTGTTGAGCACCACTGAGGAAGAATCTGGCTCCATCTTCTTTACTCCACCCACATCATGTATATATGTTACATATTTATAGGATCCCCCTGAGTCTTTTCTCAAGGCTGAGTGTGAGCTCTCTCAGCCTCTCCTCAAATGACAGATGCTCCAATCACTTAATCATCATCATGGCCTTTCACTGGACTCACTCCAGTATGTCTATGTCTCTTCTGCATTGGGGAGCTCAGAACTGGACCCAGCATTCCAAATGTGTCTCACCAGTCCTGAATAAAAGGGAAGGATCACCTCTTGACCTGCTGGCAGTGCTCTGCCTAATGCAACCTAGGATGCTATTGGCCTTCTTTGCCACAAGGGTGTATTGTTGGCTTCCACTGAACTTCTTGTCCACCAGGACCCTGTGTCCTTTTCTGCAAAGCTGCTTTCCAGATGAATAGGCTTCAGCATGTACTGGTGTACAGGCTTATTCCTCCCCAGATGCAGGACTTTGCCTTTTCCCTCATTGAACTTCATGACATTCATGTTGGCCCATTTCCCCAGTCTGTCAAGGTACCTCTGAATGACAGGACAGCCATCTGGTGTATCAAACTCTCCTTCCAATTTTGTATCATCCACGGACTTGCTGAGGGCGCGTTCTGCCCCATCATCCAGGTCATTAATAAAGATTAAGTGTATTGACACTAGTATTAAGGCCTGGAGTGCACCTCCACTGACTCCAGCTGGACTGTATGCTGCTGATCACAACATTTTAAGGGCAGCAATTCAGTTAGTTTTCTGTTCACCTTGCTCTACTTTTCTAGTCTATACTTCATCTGTTTTGCTATGAAAACATTATGGGAGAAAAAGTTGAAAGCCTTGATGAAAATGAGATAAAGATCTCTGCTCTCCCTTCACCCACTGCACTGGTCTTCATTGTAGAAGGCTATCAGGTTGGTCATTCACGACTTTCTCCTTCATAAATTCATGGTGACTATTCCTTGTAAAAATAGTCTTCTTGTCGTTCATATGTTTGGAAATGATTTCAGAATTATTTGCTGCATCTCCCTCCAAGTGTTTGAGGTGAGGTTGACCAGCCTGTAGTTCTCAAGATTTTCTTGAAGCTAGGAGTGATGCTGTCCTCGGGATCCTGTTCTGATCATCTTGATCATTCAAAGATAGTCAGGAGTAGCTTTACTGTTTTTAAGTATCAGGCTCATCTCCCCTCATTGGCTCCTCTGTCACCTGTGTCTAGAAGTTATCCTCAACACACTTTGGCAACCTCCTTGGTTGATTTTGCCCTACTATGCTGTCCCTCAAGCAGATATAAGGTAGTTCATATCCTTCCCATGAGGTCAAATTGTTTTTTGTCGTCTCTGATGCTATGTAGGCTGTAGACCTCCTCCTGAACCAATTTAACTTGTTAACACACATCTTCCATCTTTACATACCTACTGCAGCCAAGGATAACATCTCCCCCAGCCTCATTGAGACATCCCTGCAACCCTGAACCTGCTGAATTTCATCTTCCCTCTGGAGTTCAGTTTAGGTTGATGCCAGAGGAGGTTGCTTGAGTTGTTGCCCTGTGGCAGGTCACCACCATTGCTCAGTACATGTACATTGTCCTCAACATTTTCCAGCCTCCTTCTGTATATACTTCTGCCCAGACTGATGGACTGCTGCATCTGCTGACTGCCTCTGTTAGCTGCACTCTGTCACACAGATGTGCAACAGATACATCACACAGGTATGCCTAAATCTCATGATGTTCATAAGCCAGCTGGTACAGGACCTTCAAGATGAGTCCCCAGAATTATAACAGATGCTCTCTTTAAGAGTACAGAAGCACTGGAGAAGTAGTTATTCTCCCTGGCATCTAATTGTATTGTGTTTGAATCTCCAAGGACTAGACATTCAGATCCTCAACACATCCATTCAATGCATGAATGAATGCAGAGTTCATTGTGATGCACAATAAGTGCTAGTAAGCTGTCACCTGATGTTGGATTCACAATTGTTCGGATTTCTCTTTTGTTCTATCACTCTCTTCTAGTGTAATTCTATACTACTCTAAGTCCTGTTCTAGCAAAGACGACAAATTAGTAATTATTAGCCACAGAGATGAAGGATTTAAGGTTTTTAAGAAGCAAATTCTACTTTGAATTATGGCAAAGTGAGCATAATAAATTGAATACCACCATATTATAACAACCTGCACTCAACAAAGAATAAAGATAAGCTAAGAGCAGTGTCAAGATCAGAAATTCGGTTATTTCTTCTGTATTGTGAATTGTGAGACTCAAAAATAGATCTGCCAGAAATGATGTTTATACAAATTGAGTTGTCTCTACTTCCGTCTGTTATAAGATGTGTAAGTCTATAAAAGTTCCTCTCAAAAACTTACAAGGAATTAAGTGAACACAGAATCTACGGGTTTGCTTACATACTCTTTGCATGTGTGCGGTTGCAGTCAATAATTCCTTGTAATCTCTACTTCAGTAATCTCTGAATTTCTTGTTAAATCCTAAAAAACAGGAGGCTTTCAAGACTTACCAACAGTCTGTCACTGATCTGAGTAAAGACTCTGGATTCAGCAAGTTAAGTGGAAAATGGGAAATATAGGAAGATACTTGGAAATAGCAGAAAATGAGGCCCAAGGGCATAGGAAAGTCTAGTCCTAGGCAATGTCAAATGGGCCTAGATATGCCTCGAATTGAACACAGGGCTGACTCAGTGATAAGCGGTACACCTTAGCAACACCAAAAGAGATACGAAGCCAGAAATCTTTAAAGAAAACAGCCAAAAGTCTAGCCATGAGAAGAAATGTGGAGAATGGTTCTGGCAAACATGGACCTGAGAGCTGAAAGAATCTTTGGATTAGTATTGTAGATAAGAAAAAAATTATTGGTTGTTTCGACTGTGCACATCCTTCACAAATAAGCAGAACTGTACCAAAGTGCCTGTGGTACTTTGGTACCTGACTTAAACTACATTTTATTAAATTGAAATAAATCTGTTGTGCACAGACAATGA
This sequence comes from Anser brachyrhynchus, assembly GCF_964034855.1. Taxonomy (NCBI): domain Eukaryota; kingdom Metazoa; phylum Chordata; class Aves; order Anseriformes; family Anatidae; genus Anser; species Anser brachyrhynchus. The sequence continues at coordinate 31,514,067 of NC_137695.1, forward strand.
AAAACAGAATGAAGGAAATGAAGCATAAAAAAAAAAAAAAAAGACTTAAAAAAATAACCTGTACATCTAATATACAAGATACTGACATGGAATTTTTTCAGAAGATAAATTTCAGTGAAGGAGAAAGGTGTGGAATATTTTCTCTGTGAAGAAGGTTGGGCAGACCAGGGCTGTTCTGCTTGGATAACAGACCACAGAAACTGTAATAAAGGTTTATAAAAACACTGAATGACAAGAAAGTAGATAGGAATAACAGTTCGTGGATTTTTCCAGTGCAAGAATTATCAAATAAAAGTAGTGTTTGGCAAGACCGAAGTACAGTAAAGGAAGAGATCCTTCATGTAAGACACTTCATGCAAGTCATATGCAAGCTGTGTGAATCCTTTTTAAAAGGTGTTGCAGGCGATAAGATTTTATGTTATGTGAAAAGTGATTAGAAATATTCCTGGAACAATTATCAAGGACTATTAATTACAGTTATGTGGCACATAACTGATCACAGTTTGTATTGGGACAGAAAATTTTGGTTAAAGTTTGCCTTTCTACAAAAAAAATCCTTAAGCATCCTCTATTGACTGCTCTCAGACAGAGGTTACTGGCCTGGAGAGAACTCCGGTTTTGTGTGGTCATTCTTATACTCTGAAGTTCCTCATCTGGATGAAGCAGAGCTGGAATTTTCACTTTGCAATGAGGCTGCTTCCAAACAGTGAACCCTAAGCTAACATATGGCTCTGTGATTTTGAGCAGAAACACCATCCTGGAGTTGCAACACTCCTTCTGAAACTTGTTCATATATTCCCAGCATTATCTGATGAAAAGAATAATAAAAAAGAACACTTTGCTTTAAAATTCCCAACCAGCTCCTCTGTTATCCAATCCAAAACTCCACACTTTCCTGAGGTTTGCCTGCCAGAACCACAAAAGACATTGGCACGTTCCATATGCTCAGGCACCGGGAAAATCCAATACGTATCTAAAGAAGACAGATTGCCTGTCCTTACTGCAATGATTTTAAGGCCCAGTGCTCCACAGGGGAGAGATACAAGACGGCCAGGAAAGACATCGTGAAAACAGACTGTGAGCATATAAATCACCAGTGCACTTCAGACATGGAAGCTAAAAAGATGATGTCTATTTTGAAGATTAACTACACTGCACATGCTAAGGCAGAGAAAAAAAAAATCTTTTGATATCAATAAAATACAGAATGCTGTTGGGACAAGAAAGGAATCACCCTTCTGCCCCCACTGAAAAAAAAAAAAATTTAAAAAAGGCTTAATTGAGGCAGGTACTGGAAAGGGTTATTTTTGCCCTGTGCTGAAATATAGCCTCCAGACCATAGCTGGGAGGAGGACTGGTGGACTTGCCTACAATGATTCAATCTAGTATGGAAAAAATATATGTTCTTATGATGATTTTCTAACACCAAAGAATTTGTCTATTTTAATAAGCCCAGGGAACCTAGGTGTCTGGTGATTTCTTGTCATAAATCAGGAGCTCATTAAAAAGAAAAAAAAATATGAAAAGAAGGCAAAAATTCTGGCAGGAGTCTTGAGAAAACAATTGAAAAAGCATTTTTGAAGTTTCATTCATTTTGGTACAATATGTGTAAAGGCCAGAGCTCTGAGCAGTAGTAGTTCTGAAGTCTGCCAACTAGGAATCTAAAAGCTCCTGAACTTACAAAATTTTAGACCATGGATTCAGTTTTCTGCCTATGTCTGGATATTGCCTGCTCAGAGTGAAGCGCAAAGCTGTGGTTGTGGGAGGGAGGTACAGAAAGTCATGCTACCTGACCAACAGGAAATTCAAAGTGCATCAATTGTAAGAGTCCAAAGAGCTGTTGAAAAGTAAGATAAGGTTCAGAAGGGGATTACTGTGTCCTAAATGTGATATTTTTATTGAGAGGGCAGTGCTTAAATTACATTTTTATGAGCCAGTGTGGCATACCATCACTTTTTCATTTTACTGGGAAGCTTGCTGGGACTTCTCTGGTTCACAGCTGCAGAACGGATTAATTTTATCCTCCCCTGAATGAGACCTTCAGTCCCACTGTAGCTTCTAACTTGGAAGCAGTGTACAAGACCAAAATACTTGTATCATCAAACAAAGTAGAAGAGAAATGGGAACAAAAATGGAAAGAACACTAAGACTTGATTCAGCAAAAACATTTATGTGCATGTTAGCCATAAGCATCCCTGTTTAGTGAAGCACTAAAGTATGTCCTTGGGTTTAATTGAAGTTAATGTGATTTACGTGGGTCCTAAAGGTAATCATATGCTTCATTGCTTTGTTAAATCAGAATACAAATATTATAGGGCAAGGTTTATCCTCAAGGAATTCCAGGGTGTTATAAACCTATAAATCACTTTAAGGATATTTAGCATTAAAATGCATGAACAAAAATGCGCTAAGGGAAGTGCAGGTTGCATGAGAGCTGAGCCTCAGAATAGCACTTTGTTTAACAAGATATCTGAGACATAAGACCTGTTTAAGTGTAAAATCAGAAGTAACTATACTGAAGCCAAGGTCAATGCAGCTGAGATCAATATTAAACCCCAGAGAAAGGGATTTTCTAAAAGCCTGGGGGAGGGGGAGAAAAATGGAGAATAGGTCCCCAGAGAACATGATAAATGATGATGGGTTAGGCAATATAGTTCAGCTTCCAAAAGCCAGGCTTAATCCTCACTCAGGAGTAGACATTGTGCCACATATTTAATCTATCCCTTAGAGAAAGTCGAAAGGATCAAAAGCATCACACAGATACTTAAAGGGAAAGGTCATATTCCCATTGAGGACTAATGACTATATCCCTTCCTGCAAGCATTGGGATTTCTTGTGAGGGAACTAAAACTGCAATGTTTCCAGCGTTAACTCTGGCTGTAGGGTGTCTGCTGTCACATCAGCTTCTTGAACCCTTCCCCTTTACTCTAAACTGCCCTCATGCTGTGAGCTTGCAGCTCCCTGTGTTTCTCCTACAGCTTTTCCATACCTTTCAGCAAAGGGATTTCTTTAACAAAACCAAGCTCTGTGATCAGATCACCCGAAGCCACTGCAATGTCTCAAAACTACCAAAGCCTTTGTGGTTACAGAAGAATTGTAGAGAGCTGCTATAATTTAAGAGCAGGGATTTTTTTTCCACTGTAGTGGTTCAATGTGTGTTGTGCGCACACATGTGCTTCAGCACAGATGGAGATTCAAATGAATATCAGACCCTTTGGTGTGAGTTCAAATTTCCTGAAGGTGTTGGAATGTCTGTAAAACATCAGATGCCCTTTTGGTTGTTTTTTTATAAATACATTTTAATTCTCTGCTGATTTGACATTTCACTTTATTTAGGAAAAATGGGGGGAAAAATGACAACATATTGAAAAAAGTTATTATGGAAAAAAAGAAAAAGAAAAGGGAAGGAGACTTGTATGTCCCTGGCAGCTACCTGCCTTTCTTATACAAAGCCACCTATGATTCTTCTACAACCACAAACAAGCCAGTTTTTCTTTGTGCTCTGTCCAGAAAGGAAGTTCAAAATATGTACATCTACTCCAAAGCTATTAATCTTTTTTACAAGATTATTGAGGGGAGTAGAAAACCATTGTCATCTTTCCTAAAATAAATTTTCCCCAAAGCTTCAGGAATTCTTAAAGTAAGGTTTAAGATATTCTTTCTTTTTTCTCCCCTAACCCATTTACCTCCTAAAAATAGTTACTTTATTATGGATTGACTTTTGTATTAATTATATCTGTTTCTTCAGGAAAAAAAAAAAAAAGAAAAAAAAAAAAGGAAAGGAAATCTTTCCCAGCCTTTTGCATTTAGAGCTATGCATAGCTGGATTTAGTTTCAGCTTGCTGCTGTCACCCCATAAGAGTGCACTTCGAAGGACAAAGGATGTGTTGCCTGAAAGAGTTTCTAAATGGTCAGTAATACCAAAATAAATAAATAAATAAATAAAAAATAAAAAAATCCCTAAGACTTTAGATTTTCCAAAATGGTTTCAATTGCATATTGAAAATAACATGAGGCAAAATAGCAACAAAAATCAGAATCATACCCCTAAACAAATGTCATCACTGCTTAGACTTCAGTGAGGGTGTTAATTATTATCACAAAGTGAGGAAACCACAGAATTGTTGGACCAAACACACGTTTCATGTGGAGAAAGTAGTACAAACAAACCAAAAACATACATCATTTTCCATGGAGCACAGAGAAGATCCATCTATTTATTCAACAAGCCTTAGGGATCCTCCTCCTGTACAAACTATCTAACCTACTACAATACAACTTGCATCCCAAGGCTATTACAGCCTTCCATATGCCTGTAATTTATTAACTATCTCAGTTATGAGATTACAACTGGAATAATTCTGAGTGCTGTTAAGAAAGAGCTTGTTGTATAAAGTCTATTTAACTGTATTATGACAGTAAAATGGGAAAACCAACCTTATCCCATATAGTCTGCAATTCACACATCTGCAATTCTTTAAGTCATTTGAACTAAATTTAGGATACACAATTATTCTGCCTGGTTATGTGGCATGGGATACAGAAAATGCTCTACCCTACAGTTGATCCATGCACCTGGTGAAAAACATGTACTTTTCAGTGCAATATACCATAGGGAACAGTGACACATAAAGTTCAAAAGGTATCCCAGAGAATGACAAATACCAGGGACTTCACATTAAGGCAGTAGAAAGCCCACAGTAAGCAGTTTTTGAATAATCTGTCTGGAAGGTATCCTCTTTCCCCCTTCAATTTCAAGGTGATTTGTGACCTAAAGCTAAATAAAAAATAGCATATCCTAGTGTGTATTTAATGCGGGAACATTATCTTGCCATCCCACAAATATTTTTATATTTATGAACCAAGCAAGCCATAAAATTACTTATAATGTGGAGGGGAAAATAGAGATTAGGCAGTTCGCTGATCTGTACTCTCAGAATTTAGGATAGACCATTTCCTGGTATACACTCATCACTATAGGCAATTTACTCTTTACTGTATACTGATATCATATAGGATAAAAAAGCTAAGATGACAAATTTAGGTTATGTCTTTATTACCACATTTGCCTGAATCATAACCATACTGTCAGATCTTCGTTTAGGGCTGATCATAGGCAGCATTTTATAGGTATGTACAATGGCTGTACACTATTTTTAAAAGACAAAATATAGTTTGAGAAAATGCAATGGAAAATCTACAAGTGACCTACCAAGGTGACTGAACAAATTTCACAGAAGTGAAAATTCAAGTCAATCATACTGTACACTTGGAAATTCCTGTTGTCCGTAGGGCCTCCCTATTTTCCTCAAGATTTTCTTTTTTTTTTTTTTTTTCTTGTTTGTTTGTTTTTTCCCAGCTTTGGGACTACATTCCTAAAACACACATCACTAAAACTGGTGTATTGAATACAATTACTTTTGTTAGAGTAACTTTTAACTGTGGTCATTCAACGTTAGCAATTTGAGACACCTTACCTACTTTAACTTCAAATAGGTTTAATATAGTCTAGTTTTTCAATTGATCTAAAATAATTCCATTCCTATATTTTCTAATTGATGTACAAATTAATTTTTGAAATGTCTCATACTTAAAACTTTGCAGGCAAGCCAGTGCTATACAAACCACACCTTTCCTTGAAGTTATTGCCATCTTTATAAAAAGTTTATTTAAAAGAATATAACCCAAATATGTGCTTTTCTATGAAATGTACTTTTCAAGCTCGTTTTGCCAGAGAAAATACTCATTTTCCAAAATGGTATATTTCATTTGCTACCAAAGAGGACTGACTGTAACATAAAGCTAGTAGCTCCTTTAGAAGAAAGAGAAACAATTTGACACGGCAGGTCTGGTATCCTTCTGCAATATCAAATGAAGCCCTACATTTTCAAATTGATGCATGGGAATTTAACCACGTGGTGCCCATTAAAGTCAATGCCAGCTCTCATGGTTTACGAGGTCACCATAAGTCCTTGATGGAATTACACCCCTGTCCTGCATGGCTGATTCTCCTGTATCACAGAGTCAGAAAGGCCCATAAAGTCAACAAATGCATCTGCAGTCATTTCGGTCAGATTTGGATCAAGTATTTCCACTGGAAGGAGAGAAGCAAGAGAGAAATAAATTACTGAACAATTGTTAATTTAACAGCATGGCATGGATCCTGTGTTGATACATATTCCTGTATAGTAAGGGGGAAATAATGTCTTCCTGTGATCGTGCTGGAGGCATCTGATGGAAAAGAGAAACACTGGGGAATATTCCTTGGAAAAACAAAAGGACATCCTGTGAGAATGCAATTATGAAGTAATTCTTCAAGCATCCCTAACTATCATATGACATACAAAATACAGTATACTTGAAGAATAAGTGTTCTGGGCTATTTGTGCATCACCTATATTTTTAGAATATGCCATACTTGTGTACATCTGTCAATTTTGTGTTTACTGGACTGAATAATTAATACCCATCACACGCTAATAACATTCAGTTTCCAAAAGTGAAATAATCCCTTTTTTTTTCACAAAGACTTTGCAAGTCGTTGAAATTTAAAGCACTCTGTTAATAAAAGTCTGTGGTTTATTGGTATCTTGATTTTATATTCTCTCAGATGGCATATGAACTTGCTTTAGTGATATATTGATATATTGATTGAATACTTTCCAGTTTGTTAGGTTTCAGGTAGTGTCCCTCTGGTTATATCACTGGAAGCACACGGACTTGATTTAGTCTCCTAGGTATGTGTGTGTAAGATATAACCATTTTATTCAGAAAGTAGATGTATGTCAAGGCATATGATGATATTCAACATTAAAATAAGGACTAGCACATTTCTAGGAATTTGTGTGCATATCTGACATAGTCAGGATCTCATCCGAATATGAAATGTCCTAAACTAGTTAAGAATTTAGGGAGAAATTTGTATGCATACCCATATTAATTCATGCATACATACAAACAAAAGTCAGCAGACATGCTTATAGAAGGAGATTTGCACAGAGAAAATAAATAATATCCGAGAAAAGTAGCAAATATAGAAACATAATGTCAGCAAGATTAAGGGAAATCACCTTGTATTTCCATGGATGCATGGTGTCTACAGTTTTCTGTAATCCAGGGCTATGTAAGTGAGTGAGTGGGGTACCCTGGCCAGCCAAAAACATGGATAATGCAACACTTACATTACAGCAATTCACAAGATCAGATCAAACCAAGAGGTAAAATAACTGGTGCTTTAATACGGAAACAGAACTAGGAAATACAGACAGTACAAGCTGTACTGCTTCTGAATTTAGGTGTCTTCATACTTACTGCCCCGTCTGTCTACAAGCTGGATAGGTCACCTACCAGATAAGTGTGAATTAACCATACAGGGAATGCAGAGCTGTATCAAATGAATTTCTGTAGCAGCTGTGGAGGCTATGGCAAGGTTTTAGATCCTTTGAATAGCCGATCCCAGTGGTACCATGGCTTTTCATTTTCCAAGAGAATTCTTTTAACACAGGCTGGAGTATATTTTCTTCTGTCTTTTGTTTTGGTCTCTGTTATTACTATTCTTCAGAAAGAAAAAGAAAGTTCAGAGTAGGGCAACTTTTTCATTACAGAGGATTGAATCACCCAGTAAAGGACAAAGTTTACAGCAGGAATCTGTGAAAGAAGCATTGTGTACCTATGTTCACATCCAAACCTTATGATATAGCCTGTAATATTTTACTTTTTGCAGCCAGAATGCTTTTGCTTGCTTGTACTTAAATGAGCAGTCAGAGTACACACAGCTGGCCTGGGTCACTCCCCTTTCCCATCCTCTCTTCACCCCTCTGAACATAAAGCTTCAGCTAAATTTTACTGATGAAGACAACACTACAGGGAAGGAACAACATACATTCTTCTTGTTGTACAGCTGAGTGGGACTATCAGGCTAATAAAAAAGTCCATGGCATCAACTTAAAAGGAGGAAAGGCAAGGGCTGGTGCTCTGGGTGGAACTGGGAGGGGAGAGAGCTTGGTGTGTCAGGCTGTGGAGGGGGATGTTTCAGTCTTTGAGCTGGAGCCAATGCCAGTCACGCTACATGGTTTAAACAGCACTACCTCAAGAGTGCATGTTTATTTCTGTAAAGTGTTTAACTTCCATCTGAGGGCATTTTGTATGAGCTGAGAGGAAAACTATCCTAAGTCCTTTTATAAACAGAGTAACTTAGGTAAGTATTTGACATGGATAAATAGAATTATTAGTTAGGAATTTGCAATCTCTCAGCTTACATCTATACTCCAATGCCCTGTTTCTGAGGAAGTATCACAACACCGATACAAACGTTGGAGTATTACAGACATGCAATCACAGAGCCCAGGCTTTTAATATGATTTATAGACTGTAAAGATTAAAATAAGTACTTTGGGACTGTTGCTTAGACTAAACCTTCTAGTTCTTTTACCCTCACCATCTATAGGGGCTACTCCAATGATACCGTCACCAGGATTGCTGGCATGCTCACCCTTATAGAACTCCTCTTTTCTTCCCTGTCATCTTTAACAGGCTGAAGCAACGTAGCATCATTCAAACCCTCAACATTTCTTCATTGCTGCTTAGGGAAGAAACAGACCATCACTCACAAAAGCAGATGTGTGCTAGCTCTTGGCCAAACTGAGCTAGGAATCTCTGAAGAAACTTAACCGAAACCAGTAAATAGAGATTTAAATGAGTTATTATATTGTCTATCAGTAGGCAGCTGTTGTCCCGGCTGTGGAGAGCCACTAGAGGGAGATGCGATTATCACCTTCGGGATGCATTGCAACTGCAATGTATTACAAGTGCCAAGTGCACATGGGGCAAACGCTACCATGTAGAGAACACAGAAACTGATTTTTTTTCTTTTTAATGGACAGTCCTGCAGTAAATACAATATGGAAAGTGTTAGTAAATCTCAATGTGGAGGACAGATTGGTTGCCATTTAAATCGAAATGATTTCAGGATAAAATCCAACACTCAGCCAACATGTTTTGGATGAGAATGCAGAAACTTTTGAAACTTATGAAAGCCATTGCTGAGGATATCACATTTAAAAGCTAATTAAAACAACCCCTTCCATGCAAAATATTCAGGTTGCAAATGGAGTAGCTATTAGGAACACTTGCTAGGAATTCAGCAGAGATATAAAGGAAAAATGTATTTGTAATTCACAAGTAAGGAAAAAATAGCTGAGGAAAGACCTTATTTTTCCTTCCATTATAAACCCATGTTTCTTTCTAAAATGTGTCTATCTTTTCTTATCCAATAGTTTTAGATTAGAGTTATATTTCTTCTGCTTCAAATAATTGACACAATGAATACATAAAAAACAGATTGATGTAATCTTTGAGATTAGGATCCTAGGGCTATAAAATAGGAAAAACTGAATTAATTCTTCAGTAAAATAATAATATTAATAATAACATAATTCAAAAAGTTATGATTTATTAGGAGTAAAAGCAACTTATGCTTTCCTGTTAAGTTATAATATGAATGGTAGCATTTTGAACTCTTGGCCTAAAATAGTTATATTGAGCTTTGATCCTTAGGACGTTAACAGACGGGAAGCAGAGGAGTGAAATGGGGTGAATTTAATAGTATCCAGAGATAGAATAATTAACTCTTCTGGTGCCTATTAGTTAGCAGCTAGGGTCCAGAGGAAAAGATTTAGAAAAATAAAACCAGGAAAGGAGAAGAGGCATTTTAGAGTATTCTTAGGTACATAAGTTACTGGAGAAAAAACAATGACATCCTTCCTTAATATGAGTCATGTAATGAAGGCCAAGTTTGTCTTCTTTATCATCCACCAAAGACGATAACTGTTTGCAAATTGAATGAAAGGTTGCAGGCCACTAGTTACTGTCATTGTTCTTTTCTAAGCTTTTATACCCCTCTTACACTGGTAAGCTTTTCAGTCAATTTACTGATTTCACAATATACACATTAGTGCATGGGATAACAAGACTTCCTATGAGTTATGAGTGCTACAGATGCTCACCTTGCTTTCCAGCTTTCTTTTTTAACTTGATATCAGGTCCTATTTTGTTAACACATAGACTAGATCTGTGAAAGTTGGTCAGTTGGTCTTAGCACTTTTATACTCCCTGATTCACTTCTAAGTGTACGCATCAGATCACACTGCTCAATGTAGCATGTCTTCCTTGTTAATAACAACAACCTGAACTCAGGCTGTTTGTAAAAGCCTTTGTGTCTTTTGTGTGGTATTAAGACCTCTCTAGGAAGGACTCAAAGTAGCTTTTTTGTCAAATAGAAATAGATGAGGGTTGGAAAGAGTATGTCGTCCACACCACAGATAGGCTCAAACCACAAGGAGTCTGTGCTCTTGTCTACCTTCCTGTTTAACTGCTATGTTATGCATTCAATGGTCTATTCCTACAAACAAAAAAAAACCACAGAGGTATCAGAAAACAACAGACAGGACATGTTCCATGGCTAATACAAAGGTTGTAGACTGAGAGGTAAAATAAAATGATTCCACAAATGCTGGAGAGATGTCCTTTACATCAAAAGAAGAATTTCATTTTTCAAAGGCTAAGACATCAGTGCAGGTGACTACAACTTTCAAAGTGTAGTTATTAACCCACTTCACTAAAGCTATGCAAAAACGCAGAAAGATGTACTTCATATGATTATGTATTATACACCAAAGAGGAAAGAAAGGAAGGAAGGAAGGAAGAAGAAATCTCCCCAGTCTTTCTGCAAATGCATACAATAGAAGTCATTGAAAAGCCTCTCAGAATCTTGCAGTACTGGACAGTAAATCAATGTAATCTGCATTTCTGCAGTAGCAGGAAACTTTCCAAATGATCGCTATAAATGGAGCACATGTTTTACGTATAGGTTACTATTTTTGGCAGTCCATCAAACCCCTTTGATCTGTAGACAGTGGGGTTTCATCCAGGCAGCAGGACAAGAATAAAAGGCCCATATTCTGCCTGTGCCAAGATCCACTCAGAGCAGGAGATGGGGAGCCGGTTATGGTCACAAAACTCGGTGGCTGCTCCTGTGTCAGCCTGAGACACAGCAGAACTTAGATAAGCTTATGCAGTTCAAGTACATCCTAACTAGTCCCAGTTTATTTCAGTCCCCAAGATGTGCCCGTTAAGAACCAAAACTGCTCTGTTCTGCTTCTGTGGATCTCTCCATCACTCCCTGTGCCAGCAGAGGGAGAAGAATTGGCACAAGAGCTTTTTATGCCGCCTTCCAAGGGCTGGAAGTCTCCCTACAAAGGGAGAAAGCCCTGGGGCCATTTAAGACAGTGCTCTGCACCACCTGCACAATACAAAGTGACAGAAACCAGTGGAGAGAGCCTGGCCCACGAGCCCTTGAAATGGAAAAAGGCAGATGATAGAAAAAAAAAAAAAAAAAGAAAGCAAGGGAAAACAGGCAGAACAGGAGGATTAGAAAGAAAAGACCAGAAAAAAAAAAATAAATATTAAAAAAAAAGATTATATATGTATATATATAAAATGGAGCAGATCACTTCCTGACTGCGACAGAGCTAAGCTTCAAAAGACCAATGAAGCCCTCAGTGGTGCTGACCAGGACAGAGCATGGAATGCATGAGTGTCCTCTCTCTGCTCTGGTTCCTCGCCAAAGACGATGTCAAGATTCATGTCTCCTTTTCTGAACAGTTCTGGGAGTTTAAACTCCCAGATCTCAGTCTGTTACAGACCCTGTACAAAGGAGAGAGCAGCAAAGAGAAGTATTTTGCCACGTGTGAATAATGCACTATGGGACATGAGTAACCAATATTCATGATTCTGGTGCTTTCAAAGTTGATCCTGACAATAGGGAGAAGCCAGTGTTGGCAAAAAGAATTACAAATATATAATTTGCGCACTACAGTCTCTTTTTTTTAATCTGAAATTCATTACACCCCTGGTATATATATAAAATACACTTTCATTAGCCCGTCATCAAAGCACACAAATCTTAAAACCCCTCTGCTGTTCTGAGTGACATATTTCAGGAATAACTACTCAAAAATAACTGCTGTAGATGTGTCTGGCTGCTGAACATGAAAGTATGGGTGCTGCTGACTGCCTGGCAGCTGGCCCAGCATTTAACCCTGCTGTTTTAAAATGTCGTAAAATAAGCACAATTTAATCTTTTGAAACCTTTTGGTCAGTGACTGTGATTTCCGCAAAAAATGACTTCAAAGGAAAGACAGGCACCTTTGTTGATGCCTTTTTAAGCAGTCATGAGTTCCAAATTATTTTAAAAAAGGGAAGCAGAAACCTCAAAGTGTGTAACACCTCCTCAGGATTAGATGCTGAAGCGATATGTAAACTGGGCTGTAAAAATCGATCCTCCACTAGCGACGTGGCTCAGAATGATATAATTAAAAGATAATGTCAATGGAAAAAGAATATCATCATAGACTAATAGGCTCCTCCTGACACATAAATGCCTCAGCAAAGCCCCTATTTTAATGAAAAAATACCACTAAGAAGCCAAGTCATTTTATTTTCAAAGCAGGATGTGTTGAAAATCTTCTATTTCTGTTGCTATATGCCTATTTTGCCAAATGTCTGACACAGAGTTAACGCTTCCACCTTGCAGTGTTCATACAATGAACAGCATTTGTCTGTGCCTTGAATGTACTGTGTTCTACCTCTATAAAAGTACAGCCTACTTTTGCAAATAGTGTTCCTTTTTGTTAATAAGTTTCAATCTTAATATAGACTGAAGGTTTTCTTTCTGAACTTTTATGGAGGAAAAAAAAAATCCAGATTTAGTCATTTGACACAGATTCCATTCAAAGTGATGGAGGGAATGTGGGCATAAGAGAGAAAAAGAGGCATGTGAAGATACCTTGAAAAATTAAATGTATTTGCAATTTAGATTGAATCTCTCTTTGGCCTTCATTAATAATTAAAAAAAAAAAAAAGGCTTTCTTTTGTTCTTCTCTGATTTGTTTTGGAAGCAATGCCTCTAGGCATTTTACTATTAAAAGATAGTGATATGAAGAACATTTGATCCGTCAGTGTGTGCGAGGATGCTCTAAAAACATCTACCAGATGTGGTCCTCAAAAGTCCCAGGCGTCTTCTGCTTAGTTCCTGGCTTTAGACCAGTCTGAGGAAAGACATAACTGATGAGCTGCTCAGACCAGGCTGATCTGGACACGATTTGGACAACTATTGTCACCTACAGAACTTAAAAATTGAAAAGGGAGGTGCCTTGCAAGACTAGGCGCCTCCAGGATTAGGCAGCAGCCAAGCATGGGTTTCTGGAGAGCACTTTTGGAGACTGTTCCACCTACATCCTGCCTTAGGTGCCTAAGTCCTTTACTGGAGCTAGCCAGAAAGCCTGGATTGCCATTGAAGTCAAAAGAAGGATTTACATTAATTTAAGTGGATTGGTTCAGGCCTTAAAATGAGAACCATGTGTGCATCCTTATGAAGAATCTGGTCCCTTCTGTTTGTGTATTGTGACTTCTTGCTATATTGAACCATTCACATGCACTAATCCACAAATACTATGCCAAAAGAAGTTACAGAGAGTAAGAAAGTTTTGGACTTTTGTGTCCATAGCCTATGCTGTTCTCAGTGGTTGTGGTAGCATGGCAGTAACCCTGGCTAACAGGCCAGTCAAGCCACATATGCCACTCAGGTCATACATAACCTCTAATTGTATTACTCATTTGGCTCATCAGTACTTTTCCATTGAGCTGAAGGAAAGGAGGGCATATGGAATAGAGAAGCAGGAAAACTAATGAATAAGAGAATATAACTTTCAGGGTTCTGGCAATGTTTTCACATCCATTTTTTGCTCCGCTCCCCTGAGGTCACAAAAGCAAATGGCATATTCATTTCCTTCCATCTGTGCTATTCTGAACAGCAAACGGGAACTAATATCTAAACTTTCCTAATAAGTAGGAGTGGGAGGAGAGCTGGGTAATAATTAGCTACTGGCTAGCGATGCCTTATAGATTATGTGACTCTCAGAGAAACGTTCATTGTAGACATATTTTTCTCCTTCCTTTTCCCATTTTGCAGCGCTATGACCCTTTAAATTAAAAAAATGCCCCTATTCTACACATCCCACATGAAGCGCAGGAGCAGACCTGAGCAGAGCCAGACCAGCGCTGTCCCGTTTTGCTATAAAATGCCTGCAATCGCTTGCAAACACCGGGCTGGGGTGACTTGCCAGGAAGCACTGGTGGTGTGGGATGCGTGGTGATGGCCCCCCTTCTCAGGGGAGCCACCTCAGCCTCAGCTGCAGCTGCCTCCCCCCGGCTGGCTCGGCAGGAGGGGGCGGCTGGCAAGGCCTCCCTGCCGCTGTGCTGGCCCAGCAGCTCACTCCCCCTACCCCAGGCTGCAGAAACCAGAATTTAGTGACCTGGTGATACAGCAAATAAATAAATGAATGGAGCTGGAGAGCTTTCTGCAGAGGGCTGTGGGCCGTGCTTCCCCAAGTGGAGGAGAGGAAAAGCGCTCCTGTAGGCATCTGGCTGGCTGGGTTCCTGTCAGAATAATGATTTCAATGTTACCCTGATTTCACCAAGTGGCATGCTGGGGCATCTAGGGTCTTGGTAGGCAATTTTTTACAGCCATGAATGTAAATAAGGCATTTATTTAAATTAACCCCCTCTTAAACAGAGAAAATATAAGCTAAGATGCCACATGCATCGCCTCTTGAATTTGTGCAGTAGCAAACAGGACAGGCCCTGCACTAGACTGGGACAGCACTGGCCAAAATTTTCATTTTAAAATGGGGCTCAGGCACAACAATTCTGCTGCTGATGTGGTTAACCTTTAGCAAGGCAGCTAAATACTTTGGTTCCCAGTCTGTAAAACGGGTGTAACAATCATGCCCTAAATACATGGACTTTAAATGATGCCTACATGATTTGAAAGCATACACTGAGCTGGAAGCAGATTTCTGCATCTGCACAATTATGAGGGAAGGAAAAAAAAAAAAAAAAAAAAACTTGAAATCCTGAAATATTTCTGTAACTAAAAGTCTTCTGAGAAGCAGCATTGTACTTATCTCATCTTGAAAGATTTCATGTGAGAGACTATTTACATTTTTTTATGCTTCTGTTGGTTTGTTTTCCAAAATATGAAGTAATTCCAAGCCAGAGAACCAGGACAGGATACTCTATTTTAAAGAGAACAGAAATAGAGAGTTTTGGTCAATGACAAATTCTTCCAGAGTTTTCATGTAAAAAAAAAATGCACCCCAACCCTTTTCTGTGGGAAGTTTCATTTTCAACAAACTGGCATTTCTACAAAGATCCACTTCATTAAAGGTTTTCTACCTGTCTGGATCCAGTAGTACTACTTTGCACCTGGGCACTGCCAAACCTCTGCTGAGCTTTACTCAGTGAGCTGAGGTCAAGTAGGAGGTTCTTTTTGGCTCTATGAGTTTCTGTCTGATCCCTAGGAAACAGTAACATACCACTATGGAAGAGCCTGCCTGAGTTTAAAATAAGGGTGGTTCCTGCCTTAGGCTAGGCCACTTTTTTTTTTTTTTTTAATTTTAAAAACATTTCCCCTTTAGTTTCATGGTAAAAGGTATTTTCAATACTTTACAAGAAAATACTGAATGTCCTTATTAGCTTTAGGCCATAAATGCCACAAAACAGATTTAAAAACTGGACTAAACCCAACATAAATGCTTACTATTGGTGAATATAAGGGCATACAAAACAGGGCAGTAAAGTCACTATACAATATCAGGAAAACCATTAAAAAAATCTGGAAAAGCATCAAGATGGCTGGCCTCTTTGTAGTTTTAGCACAAAAATTGAGCCTTATTTCTAAATATTTTCCCTAGTGGGAAATAACAGCTTGAAAATAATCCCAGATGTATTCATTTGTGTAACATTTTGCTGCTTGCAACATATAGGCATGGAAAAATTATTGAAGGTTTCAATTCTGGACTTGTATTTTAAAAATGTCAAGCTTTTGAAAAACAGCATCATTTTTCCTTAAAAGCTATTCATTTACCTGGAATGTTGGCCAGCAGGCCTACATTATGGACTTGGTTTAGTTAAGATTGAAAAACTGCCCAAAGGCAAAGGAGAACTAGGCAATTTTTTGTGGCTCAGACTATATACTAGCACAAAATACAGCTGAGTTGATTTTTGCACTGGCATATAAAAGATTTTTGCAAGTATGGGATCTTAAAAGTGATCAAAAGATATATGAGGATTTTAAAAGGCTCAAGGGTTGTTTTTTTTTTGTTGTTGTTGTTTTTCCTGTTGTCTTCTCACAATCAAAATCCTGAGGTACACACAATTAGAAAGCCCTTGTTAACTGGCTACTGAAAACAATAAAAATCTCAACCCATAAGTAATAATTTCCAAAGAAGAGCAGATGAAAGTATGTTTCTGTTTGGTCTACAAAACAAGTTGTTTACTAAAATGTTCCCATTTTGGGTAGATATATATATATTAAAAACAAAAAAAAACAAAAAAACAAAACACTGCACACACTCATAGCTGCAGGAAGTTGTCTTGCTAAAGGAATCACAGCTTTCATTTGTATCACACAATCTAGACCACCACCTTGAAAAGCCATTTGTCTGGACAGTATTTACAGCCCAGTGTTTTCTGTGTTTTCTGTGACCCATTTTCTATGATATACAGTAAAAGATGTTAGCCCAATATAGTTGGCTATAAATCATTTTAACAGGTTGGACTTTTTTTTTTTAGTTTTTTATTGTTTGTTTGTTGTTTTTTTTTTGTTTTTCCTTCTGTGTCTATGGAGTCCCTTTTCTGGGGAAAACCTGGGAAAAAAAGAAGCAGAATCAGTGGAAACTCAGGGAATTAAATTATTACAAAGCCAAAGAAGATATGGATGTGTGAACAGATATAGGGAACAAACCAGTGCACATCAACCGCATAGCGCTACGTGAAATGCCTGTACTCTTGAAGGAGTAACCAGTACAAAAAGCCAAGCATGTGTTGAACTAGCCAGCTCCAGAGCAGATAGACTTGCTGTGTCAATGTGATACTCTAGGTTCATTCAGGGTGGACACAGTGCCATATGGCCAGAGCTCCACTGTTTCACATAAGTATCTTTGGACAGTGCCACTGTCCCGCCAGCTTGCCTAGATCCTGCCTGAGAAAGTCCCAGTGCAAAGACCCTGAACAATGCAGAGCATCTACATCTGTAAGCAGCATGGTGAACCAGGGCCAGATGGTCTATCCTGCTCCCACAGGAATCATTGCTGAAACCTCTGGTTTTCTATTTGAGAAGAATTAAGTCTTTAGAGAGTACCATATAGGGTACTCTTCGGGAAATGATTACATTACATGGCTGACAAAATTCGGCTGGCTGGTTATTCCATGAAAAGTGGTCCTTTTCCTTCTGGGACAGCATCTGCTGTCACATTTGTACTCTTCCTCAAATGCAGACCTTCCGACAACCTGAGCTTAGCTAGAATGACTCAGAGAGTTCATGGGCTTTTGGCTCATGTAAGCTTTCCTCTGACAGAAAGAATGCCCAGGGCACATATCATACTGGAATATGGTCCATGTGCTGGTAGGAAGTGCTATAAGTGGTGTTCTTGTCTTTCTTCTTTGCTAGATCTAATACCTCTTTAATGACAGTAAAAAAAAGCTATTTCTTGGATTCCTCACACTGCCCTCTGCATCAGTGAGGAATTAGTAGCTACTCTGTAGCTCAGCAGTACTAGTAGCTGCTGGTAACAGTGGCTCAGCCATACCTATTTCTTGCCCACATGCTTCAAGAAAGATTTGAACTGGCCAGTCAGTGAAAGTGGGAAGAGTAAGATCAGGGACAGAGCTCCTGTACCCGTAGTACTGAATTATATCTAGAATATATACAAAAGCAGGGACTTTTGACATTTCTTCTAAGAGCTTTTCCTCTTCCTTTACAGGACCACAATCTTCTCTCTCTCAAGAAGAAAGTGTGAAGAAGACATACTGATGTTTTATGCTCTTGAACTCTCCACCAGCATACAGCCAGATAGGGAAAGAATGCCGAAAAAAAGAAAAAAAATACAGACTGGCAGAGAAGTCCTATGTGATGCCCAGGACAACAATCAGGCCGCACAACTGAGATGTGTAAAAAAGCTGGGTGCCCATGGCTCCCAGCTGCAGGTAATTAGCATATCTGAAAAGTCAGATCAATAAATATGTCTTACTGCAATTTAAAGAAAGGGTATTTGTGTAGACATCACTGTTGTCCCCCTGCAGACCAGTTGCAGATGTCTTGGCAGATCAGGAGAAATCAGATATGCGGCCTCTGGTTATATGCTAAGTATAACATGTTTTGCATACACAAACAAATAAATCTTGGAACAGAGATAATCAAACAACATGCTAGCAATTCCCTTGTTCAGGAATCTCAGCTCATCACTAACACCAGAATTACAAGAAACAATTCCACCTGAAGAGCAGATTTTAATATGAGATATAGACTAATAGCAGACTTGCCTTCTGATAACGCAGCTCCCTCTCCACACAATTGTGTATAAACCAAATTAAAAAAAAAGAAAAAATAGTATGTCTTCCCATTAATTAATATTTATCTGCATGTTTAAATTAAAAATAAAAAATAAAAATAAAATAACAAGTCTGGAAGACTGAAATGGCACCACCTGGTGACACCTACCACACAGTATGAATGGTTGCATGTTAGCACACATAAAGTTACTTTTGTTGTTTGAAGTTTTGTTGAGCAGCCTGGTGTATGACCATAAAATATTTTAAGAGAAAAATCTTAATTATCTTAATTAGCCAATGCTTTTTTTTTTCCCCATTCTGTTGTGGTAGCTTGCTTTAAGGACAATTGTAGATAGGTGTGTGGATTCAGATACTTCATTCAGAAATTACCAGAGTAAATCAAGTTGTATATGAGACTCACCTCACTCTAATTTATAGTTCAGCTCAGACCATTGAACTTGCAAGTAAAATTTATGGGGGAAGAGCAATAAATTAAATTGGATAGAAACATAATTTTAGTCCTCCAGTTACTTGTACAGTTCGATTTAGCACATAAAAAATTGAGTATAATACTAACTTGTTAATAAAATGTGCACAGCGCTGACATGTAAAAACAGTTTTATAATTGGTTGGTCCACTCTGTTAGCCTTGTTGACAACACTAAATTTTCAAAACCCTATGTTGGTAACATTGAGCTAACATTATAAATGCAGAAAGCTCATAAATGCATACAACAGAAATTCATTTGGCCTTTGATTTTTTTGGGGGGTGTCTTTAAAGTGAAAACTGTAAAATTACCACATAATAAAAGCCAGTATGCTGAACACTAATTGCCCATTTATAAAAAGCTCTTTCCCTCCAATCACATAGGTGTGAGGCATAAACTTCTTGGGATTTACAGCGCTGCAATTTATACTTTCAGTCCTGTTTCTCTCTACTGCATTTCATCTTAAGCTTATAAAAGAAGAGCTGGATTTTATTAATCTGCATCAGTATTCATTGGACATTAAATCTATGAAGATCCCTACAGGGTTTTAATTGTGGCTGAATTGCCAACAATAATTGGGCCTCTTACTAACCACGGAGAGCAGCCCACCCTCGCTGCTGGGCACGACTGCTAGCTCCAACACCAGCCACGATAGCCCACTTTGTCAGCTGCCCGAAGGGAAGTTGTCAAGTCTGGGACCCTGCTGCTTTATTCCTATAACTATGTTTTAGAAACACCTCACAAGTGGAATTGTGGTTGCCTCATCCAGAAAATGTGGAAAGGATTAATGTGGCATGTAAAACAAATCACTCCTGAGCTCAGCTGAGAAAGTGGGTATTAAAAGCACTCCAGTCAAAAGAGCTTTAGTGAAAGGGTCATGGTGATATACAGTCAGCACATGTTGGGCTGGTAAAGCTGCAGGGTGTTTGGAAATGGTAATGGTCCATGGGTGTAAATTCTTTCAAGACCTCTTAAAGGCACATGTGTTTCTTGAGCATGTTCTCCAAACAAGGACCTGTTATAGGTTAGATTCACTGGAGCTTTTAAACTTTATTGATTGGTTTGTGGTATTCCAGGTTCGCTTACTGTTTTTTTTTTTTTTAATGCTGTTGATAAACACAGGAAAAGATTCTGGTTTAATCTAAATCTTATAAATCTATAAACTACGTGGTATGTAGCTTTATTGTAACATATTTCAGAATGTGTTATTTTTTTTTTTATGCCAGCAATCATTTTCTTCACAAGAGTTAAGGGTCTATCAACATTTCTTTTATGGATGCAGGTTGGTTTAAGCGTCTTTACTTTTGAGTTTAAAAAGTCAGACCCTTAACTTTGACATACCATTTAGTGTGCCTTTATATATGTTTGTAACATTTGTAACATAATATTTCCTAAAGTTATTAAAAAGATGTCTCATGGCAGCTTCTCTTGTAAAGCTGGGAAGACTTACAGTACTTAGCGAAAGCTTTATTTTACAAGTTGCACTATTCCTTGTTCTTTTTTTCATTAGGAGTTTCACTGTGATTTAGAATGAAGAATAAAAATGTGATAACATGTATGTCACATGTAGCCCTTTTCTGCCTAAAGAATCATCACCACAAGACAGAAATATCTAGGAATGGATTTTAAGCAGTGGCTTGCCTTGACTTCAGTCAGAAACCTGAGGGTTCAGTAATTGTATAAATTAAGCCTTCTGTGCAGGGATCACTTCACTTAACTTTGACATGGAGCCATTTCAGAGAATCACGTGTCAGGTGTTGAGCAGAACACAGCCACAGTTTTAAACAGACTGAGTAGCTGAGAAGAGGAACTGGGAAAAAAAAAAAAAGAAAAAAAAAAAAAAAGAAGAATGCATCTAGTTGCTACAGTACTTGCCATGATATAATTAAACTTACTAATAATTGCTTCCAACACACACCATTTAGATGAGAATGCATCCCTGCAGCAAGTGGACTGCATTCAATTCTAGGGAAGCTTGTGAGAGCTTTGGCTGAAATGCCAGTATTTTAGCATTTGGTCAGCAATATGCAGCTTTGGTTACACACACTAGGGATTGAGGGTTTTCAGTCTTTTTTCTGAGTGTTTGTTTTTACACAAGGCCACTGTTAATTATTTTGTGCAGTCATTTAACCTATGTTCACTATAACAGACTTGAAAGCAGAAGCACAGATTACAGATACATGATGTGGTAGGTGAAAACATTTGTTCTGAATAATTATATTTAATTGAAATCGTATTTAAAAACACTGAAGAGCTGTTTTCTCACAAACCCACAGGACTGTTATGAACAGAGACCACGGTTAAATGATCAAAAACGTACTTAGTCAAGTTAAAACAAATAAATAAAATAATGTGTGACCTTGGAAAAGTTTGGGTTCTATGTAGGTTCTGGTTCAGTGCTTCTGACTTTGGCTCCAGCTACAACCATGACTACAAATATTTTTTCACAGGCTTCAGCAATGACACCATTTGTTACTTTTGCTTAGTACAGCACTGGTGATAGTCAAGATCAATCGTTCTCCTGCAACATTTCCACCATGCAATGAAATTCCAGCCATAAAGCAAAGGGACACACGGTAGATATGAGGTCACTGTCTGGCATCTTTATGAAAATTGGAAAGCTTTGCCAATACTGAACTTCAAAATTAAGTTTCCTGTCCTCTTCAGGAAGGTGAAATGTAATGTGCCTGCAACCTATCTTGAAACAGATGTCCTGTAGCTACTTAGGTAAACAGCTGAGGTAACTGGCCAAGACATTTTTGCAAAGAGATACACGGTCTAAAAAGACAAAAAGAAAAAAAAAAGTTAATAGTAGATATGGATTGTTGTAATGTCATTGTTCCACATTGCAATAATGTTCAGGAACTGGACAACTCTATAATCTGTAAACCAAATTACTGGTGTTCTGCCCAAACATTTTAAAATCCAAACACCTGCAAGGAGCAGCCAAATACGTTGAACAAGAGACTAGTCCTGTGTTTTTTGTTTGGTTTATTTTTTTTTTCTTAAAAACAAAACAAAAGCATTAAATTTGAGGCTTAGGAAATATTTTAATTAGACTTTCTAGGCTACACATATGAACAAAAGCAATTATTTTTTTCCTCCGCAAGAGTACACAGTTGCTCTGTTAAACCAAGTAGACATATTTCTACACTTTGGAAAAAAGACAGTGCTTACCTTTCATTTCAATTCTCATGTTATAACAGAATTAGTCTTGTTAGCCTTCTTTAAAACCTCAAATCATATGTTTTGCTGAAATACTGAGATTGTTTTAAGTTAAAGTCTTAATTTAGTCTCCTGGATGTTTTGTTTAATTTTGAGAAGATTCTGCTCTGTTTCAGATCTAGAACTGTAGATTCAGAATCAGAGATGTTCATCAACACAAATCTGCAAGATAAGACAAATTTGGAGGATATACTAGACTTAAAAAAGAAGAATATTGCAGAAGCTCTTCTTTTGTTGTATCCTTTTTCAGACAGTTAGGCTATAACAGTTTAGTTTTAACTTACTATAATTAATTTAAAACCCCAACTTTCCTTTCTGTTAGAAGACAATCCTGAAAATATCCACTAAATTTATGTAAATAGTAAATAGTTTTAATAGAATGCCACTGGTTTATGTCCTGAAGATGATCTCTTTCTTATCCAGAATCAAAATTTTCATTCTACTATGGCAATAACCCAAAGGTATTCTCATAAGAACAAGGCAATCGGGTTTTATCAGACACTTCACTGTCTGAAAAAGTTAGTTTTGGACAGTTCTGTTCATCAAAGCAGAATAGGTACAGGACTAACAAGTTCTTTGTACAGCTCCTTACTCAACTGTTCCACCACCCTCAGGAAAAAAAAAAAAAAAAAAAAAACAGTTTTGTGGAGTACAGTGTGGTCTATAGCACGATGGTCTCCCCGGAATTACTTTTCTTCTTACTCTGTGGAATTTCCTTGAAGAGCTATGCTAGGAGAAACATGAACATTAAGAAAATGGTACAAAAAAGAAAATCCCGGTACAAAAAAGACAGGGAACTTCTGGAAAGAGTCCAGCGGAGGGCCACAAAGATCATACGGGGCCTGGAGCATCTTCCCTATGAGGAAAGACTGAGACCTGGGTCTGTTCAGCCTGGAGAAGAGAAGACTGAGAGGGGATCTTATCAATGTGTATAAATACCTGAGGCATGGGAGACAGAGGGATTTGGCCAACCACTTCTCAGTGGTTTGTGGGGATAGGACAAGGGGCAATGGCCACAAAATGGAGCACAGGAAGTTCCGCACCAACATGCAAAAGAACTTCTTCACGGTGAGGGTGACAGAGCACTGGAACAGGCTGCCTAGGGAGGTTGTGGAGTCTCCTTCTCTGGAGATATTCAAGGCCCGTCTGGACGCCTACCTGGGCAACCTGCTCTAAGGAACCTGCTTTGGCAGGGGGGTTGGACCCAATGATCTTTCGAGGTCCCTTCCAACCGCTTCAATTCTGCGATTCTGTGAAAAGGAGTATCACTTGCTTTGAAAATCAGATAAATGTAAGGTTTTCTAACAACAGCATTCAGTGAGCTTACACTCTCCTAAACAGGAAATTAGGTAAGAAAACAAAAAAGAACAAACAAACAAATAAATAAATAAATAAATTTTCCCTCTCAAGCTAGGAAAAAAAGTGGGGCTTGTTTTCATCTATATCTGATGAGCTCCATCCAGCTTGTTCAACAAGGCTTTAACATGGACAGATAAAGTGTCAAAGCTGAATTTTTGGTAGGCCTGTAAGCAAAAATGAGTGATACTAGGGAAAAAGGAAAGAATAAAATAAAGCAGGGAGCATAAAAACAAGAAGAAAAAAAAAAGTTGTAGTTGGATAAAAAAGGAAGAAATCTTCAGTAAAAGTTCTTCTGATTAAATCATTTACATTTTGAAAATGGCATACTAAGAAAAAAAAAGACATCTATTCTGTGTGATAATTTTATCTAAAAAATATCAAAATGTCATTTCATTAAGGCCTGGTGCTTTATTTGAAACAGATGATAGGAAAAAAAAAAAAAAAGAATATTTTATACATTCTATTCCTTTGAATTTCAAATCTAAGGGTTTCTTGTTTGTTTGTTTGTTTTAAATTTCTGCTTCTTTCTCACATTTTCCAAGTGAACAGACATAGGAATAAAATGGTAAACGCTCTGAAGTGGCATGGAGGACTTCATCTGAAACTAAAAAATATCCTATATTCAGCAAACAACACACTTTTTCCCCATAAAGTTAAAAAAACATTTTGTCTCCTGGAAAACATGAAAAAATGGCAAAATTCATATGACTTGAGATGATGCACAATGCATAGCTTGTCTTACATTTTCCGCTGATGGTGTAGGATTGTCCATAAACCTGCCATTTCATGAGGGGCATGAACACTGCCTGGTGACCCCATTCAAAGCAGAAGAGGAGAAAAGCAGGCAAGAAGGAGTCATACCTCCACTTTCTTCTTTCTGCTTTTGCTCATAAGCGGCTGCCAATGCTCACTTATTTTCTGTGGTCTTTTCCACACTTTCCATGCACTTGCCACATTATGCCCACAAAATCTTCACTGTATTTCTCTACAGAAAGTGCTACATGAAGGTCATGAGCACACATCGCTTTAGAAATGGAGTCTGATCATATATATACACGTGTATTTGCAAGTGTGTATGTGTTAAAAACATTTATTGGAGTTTTCCTGTGGCACTACTGCTTTGTTATTCACTATATTCTGTATTATATTATATACCTGTATATTCTGCTATTCACATGCTAAATGCATCAATACTGAAACAAATTCAAAAAGTTATTTTCTACCTCCTATTGGCTATAGATTTTGCCATTATAAGAAAAACAAACAAACAAACAAAAAAAAAAACAAAACTTAAGAAAGACTATGAAAAGAACAAACAAGATCAAATGGGTAGAGTGAGCAAGCACCGTCACTAACATCTTTAAGCAGCAATTTTCAGGCAAACAAAAGGAAGCACTTTTCATTACAATGCACAATTAAATTATGGAACTCATTACCACAGGATGCTGCATAAGCCAAAAGTATAACAGGGTTCAAAAGGAGATTAGACTAATTCATGAAGGATATGTCTATCAATGGTGATTATGCACAATGATCCAGATACACCTCTGGTGAAGGAAGTCCCTATCCCACTGACTACTGGAAGTTGGGACAGATACCGTGGAAGAGCTTTGCACATAGTTTTTATGTTCATATACAGAAAAAGATTATTTTAATTGAGCACCTTAGAGAATTTAGTACTCAGGCTCTGTTCCTAATCCTACTTGGACACTTAAATGTTCACAATGCTCTTTTTAGGGCCCATTTTTCAGCAACTTGAATATTATATAAGTCCTTTAGAGACAAAGCAGTAACTCCTTTTAACAGATTTACCTGATGTTATTCATCCAACTTGTAGAAGGTACTCTACCTTCGTAAAGCTGCAACATCAGTTCACAGAAACCTGGTAAGTATAACTAAAATAAAATGTGATATGTGCACACCTGTATAGCAGATGACTACATTAAAAGTGATTAAACAACATTTCTTTCAGTTTCTTTTAATTTGAAGCTTACTCACTTATACTTCTGCTATGAAAATGTTAGAGCCAGGACCTCTCTGAGCAAACCAATTTACTGAAGCTTAGGATGCAGAACCTTGATTTTAGAAAGTGAGCACAGATAATTGTTAAACCTCAAAGAACACATCTTGTTGATAAGCAATTACAGTAACGCTTCTCTTCCTATGACCTTCCCTTTGAAATGTGTTTGTGTCATTTATATGGCAATTACATTCTAATGCAAGATACATTCGGGAGTGTAAATATCCAGATTAAATCTACCTTGAAAACTCAGACTGAATCAGGTTTATAGCCTAGAGGCAACTTGTGAATTCCATAAAGCATTGTTCAAGGGACCTGGTTAGTGTTCTGTACACCTGCTTAATTTTTTTTTAGGGTGTTTTTTTGAAGGGTGGTGGTTTTTTTTTTTTTTTTTTTTTTGGTAGTCACAAATGTCAAACTTTTCAGTAACGCATTGGGGTTTGAATGACAGCCATGCACTTGAGCACCAGTTATGTTTTTTCACTACCAAATTGGACTATAAATGATGAAAAAGAGGTCAGAAAGGAAGTATGGAAGCATACAAATTTGAAAGGGGAAACTGCTAATAGTCATAAACCGTGTGCAATCAAAGGACTGGCAAGTCATTGTGAATTACCTGCTCCATGAATTACTGATCTAACTGCATTATGATATGGAATTTTCTAACTCCTTTCATCTGTGGCGCAATGGCTTCTAACAGCTCCCAGATCAAAAGCAAGGCTGCCAGTGAAACTCTGGGGGGAAAGAAAAAAAAATAAAGAAAAGAGAAAACAAAAATACAACACTGACTTTCATTATGAGAACTTATTTTTTAAACTTTTCTTAATATACAGGCTTTGTTATTTATTGATTCACTGATTGGATGTACTGTAAGAATGCCACCTACCAAACTTGAGGAAATAGCACAGAAATGATCAGCAGTGTGACACCTAAGTGCAAGTCAAAACTTGTAAGCATGTGCACATAAACACTTGTAGCTTGTGCGTTTCTCCACAGGTGGTAAAATGCCAAATGCTGGGTTTATATGGCCTCCTTTTTTTTTTTTTTACTTCTAATCACCCCAAATACTTTACAATTAGTTACAGGTTGCTAGTCTTACTGATTGTATACATTTAATGAGACAATGCACATGCCAATAGCACCAACATGAAGACATAGTTCAAGGCATATATAAGCAACGATGAGACAATTGATGTCTACAGGTGCCTACACGTGCCCAGGAACAAAACTGAGTCTAAGCTCAAGTCATGACCATAACAACAAAGCTCAACAGAGTTATTGACCAAAACAGACAACTATTTTTTTTTCAGTTGGGCATAGAAATTCTAATGGTATATATTAGCATAGACATACACACACACACAATTTGACAAATCTCTCTTTTATTCAGTGTGTTTCTGTTGGAACAACTCTGAGTTTGCTCACAGATAAAATTGTGAATTCGTTTCAACATGATGACAGTCTACACAGTGAATATGTCCTTTTTTGTGACTATCATAGAAAATAAACACTTCAGAAATTTAGAGTTGTCACTATTTCAGTGTGAATATACTTGATATTTTCCACCTAAGATAATAGTTGTAAATATGTGATGTACAATCAAATGCAGAGCAAAGTTTGGCAATATGACCACACTGATCAGCCTAGAAAATATAATTCCTATCCTGTGAAAAGGAATGTTTTGTATTTTTTCCTGAAGAATTCATATTTTTGTAAAGAAAGGAAAACTTCCAAAGAAATGCTACTGCAAGTGCCCTCCTGTTTCATGTTTCCCTCCCCACAGCTGCCCCACTCCAGAGTCCTGGTTGGGGTGTCAGGAAGCTGGAGGAGCAGCTGCCTGGGGAGAGGGGAGCCAGGGGAGCCCCGGCTGGCACGCAACCAGAACTGCAGGCTTCCTGGACAGCCTGCCTGCTTTCTGTTGAAACTTTCAATGGAATCAACATGTTCCTGTGAAATGTTTCAATTCTGTAAAATCAGCATTTTCCAACAGAGAAGTGTTCCACTGGAAAATTTTCAACCAGCTCTAATAAGCAGGGTATCTTTAAGATCTCACACAGAGGTGGAGCAGAGGGACATTAAACTTCCATCTGAGAAACAGTCAGCCAAATTCTCTCCTTGCCTTCATCCTACACAGAAGCGATGCTCTTCACCCGAGCTGTCTGCAACAGTGGGCGAGTGGTTCTCAAATGAGGCTGGCAGGGCACTTGTGAGGTACCACCATACAACAGCATATTCTTACTCTATTGTTACAGCTTGATCAAAATGGTTGAAGGGCAGGCACTATGAATTTGTTGTGGCCACTTA
Source organism: Anser brachyrhynchus (assembly GCF_964034855.1). Lineage (NCBI taxonomy): Eukaryota > Metazoa > Chordata > Aves > Anseriformes > Anatidae > Anser > Anser brachyrhynchus. The sequence continues at coordinate 31,541,912 of NC_137695.1, forward strand.
CAGGGCTGTATCAAAGTCCACTTGTGAAATACCTTGAAAATGCCAGTAAGATAGCTTAATGTCTTTAAACTACCACAGAAACCCCATAGAATCATTTTCAGCACCAGTCATGACCAAGGTTTGTCTTATGCACATAAGTATGTTGGAACATGTAAGTATTTCTTTTTTTTTTTCCCTTTGGTGAGTTATTTAGTTGACTCTAGTGTCTTTTTAGGGGGTGGAAGCAAAACTTGACAAAAAGGTATGGATTTTATTCATAACAAAATTCTGATCAAGAAAACATTCAGGAAAAGAACAAGAATATTCAACAAAACACAGAATCACTGTCACGCATTAGTGATTTCTGACATCTGTCAATTAAACCACTGTCTAGAAACCTCTGTTGATGATCACACTATGTAATCTACCTTGTTTTCCATGAGACACTTCAGGAGCTTTTTCTATAAGGCAGAGTTAAAAGTTAGGTACATGAAGGTCTACAAACATGAGATAAATTAAAGTAAAAAAGTATTCAAATAAGATTTTAAAGTAGATCTTGTTGACAGAAAACTGATGCTTGAAAGTTTTCCTTGAGTGAACATAATGGACCCAAGTATGTTTCTTTACCACTAGAAATAGTTAAGAGAAAGATAAATGATATCTTTCTGTGGCTGATATTGGAGCTCAAAATGTCAATGCAGAAATTATTGTCATCAAGTGTTAAACAATCTAACTACATGATGGCAATCAAATCAAAGCAACTCCTTAATTTTTATTTTATGACTCTCAAGGATCAGATTTACAAATATTGATGTCCTTCAATTTGTTTTGTGCAGCTGTAGTATTTAGAAGCGAGAGTCATCTGCACTAGACCAGATATTCTAGGGTGTAATTTCTTAGTCTAAAAGTTGCCAAATAAATCTCAAGAAGAATGTGCCTATTTCAATCTGTTAACTATAAAAGGAGGCAATGGTGACAAGCAGGGGGTAAACATATACAATGTCAATGTTTTAAGTTACATGAGATGAAGCTAACCCAACTTTATTTAAGGTAATTTTTCATGGAATAAATTAGTGATTAAATATAGGTTTTAGATGACTATTGTTTATATTGATTTTAAATTTTGCAAGAGTGAGTTTAATAAATTGCATACCAATCTCTGTGCTTTAAGACCTTGTCATGATGGAGGACATTTTAAACAGACTCTGATGCCCAGTAAAAATTTTACTAAGTGAGCACAAATTTAAGTTTTAAGCATTAAGAGTCGCACTCATTTGAACCCTTACAGTAGCAATGCAAAGGACAAAGAGAAAATAAAAAAGTAATAAATTAATTAATAAATTAAAAAAAGGAAAAGGAAACGGAAAAGGAAACGGAAAAGAGAAAAGAGAAAAGAGAAAAGAGAGAGAAAGGAGAAAGGAGAAAAAAAAAGTCCAGGATAAAAAGAGAAATGGAAATAATCTACAGAATTACCAAACCTTTTTTGTGTTATAGCAAAACATATAAACCGCAGCAGATAAGCCTCCCATCATTATGGGGGGCTGCCCTGAAACAAAGCTCCCAATTTGTATAGCTCAGCATTTGGGGCAGCTGATCTTGGACTTGTGCTTTCCCTCTGGCACGGCTCTCTCTGTGGGGCTGTGCCAAACCCCTATGCGCAAACTTTCCCCCACACAGCAGCAGAGGCACTGGGTGCCTGGCTCACATCCAACTCAACACAAGCTTTTCCAAGTGCTCCTTATCCTGCAGACACACAGGTTCTTATACTTTGGAAGCCATATATCACATATGCATCCAACACATACAGTCACTTTCCATCCCGCATGTTTTGGGGGGTTGATTTTTTTAAATTTTATGAAATCATAAATGCTATTCAGTATTTCTCAGCTGATGCCTCTCAAGTAGACCCATCCTCAACATATACATAAAGTAGTTTTTTCTGTAAATATATAAAGACAGAAAATTGTACCAACATGGTCTACCCCAGGTACTGTTTGGTGGAAAAGAACATTATGTGCAGATAGCTGTGGCTGGATGCTGGTAGTTATTTCTATCCCTGCCCCCAAAAGAGAGAAGATATAAGACCAAGATGGAGATGTTTTGGAAAGTATATCAAGTGCCAGCCATAGACCATGTGAATATATCTGTACAGTCAATGCATAAGTACCCATATATATATATATTCATACCTACATATATATGTATATATTGTGTAAGCTGTAGGGAGCTTGGGAAAGATCCCAGGACACACACATCTGAATTATATGTGTTTGTTTATAAATGGAAATATGGGCACATGTACTACTTATGTGTTTCCAGAATGCCTTGTATTTCTGCTATTTTGGCTTGGTTATCTCAATGCCTGAGTCTAGAGTAATGCATGCCACCCTTGTGGGTAACATTTGTTATAAATCTAAACATGAAATATTTGTGTCAAAGCTGCCTATGAATGCAACCAATTGAAGAGCTGAAATCCCTTCAAGTTTTGTAGTAACTGTTTTCATTTTCTCTCAAATGATGTTTCTGTTACTTTCTAAACTCTGCCTATTTTTATTACCTTTACTCATTCTTAAGCTTGACTGCCCTTCTCTTCTTTGCTTAACTTCTGGACAGTGAGGAGAATGTGTAGTAGACATCTCCAAATTTCCATACAAAAGCAGCTGAAATTCTAATCCACGTCAAAACAGTCCCTTGCAGAGCTACTCAGCATTTCCTTTGTCTACTCAATTCTTTTCAGAGGAGCCATAAAGCAGCCCTAGGAAACCGCCAGTGATTCTGTAATAAGCACTTTCATTCTACTGTGGCAACGGCTTTGAAATTTAAATTATAAATGTGACAGAAGGATGAAATTTGTTTGCCCTATATATGTGGTGTAGCTGGGTATTAGGGTTGTGTCTGTATGCTTCTCCAGTAAACTTAGGCAGTAATTGTTTGGGCTTACCCAGCAGAAGGGAGAGCAATGGGCTGATGGAAGATCATGGACAGCCTGGAGAGATGGTGGCTGACTAAACCCCCTCCTAGACACCTTCGTGACCAAGAACTTCCAGGACTTCTCCAGGACTGAATCTAAGGGAGTCCTGAGATCCCCCAGAGAAGCATCCACTGTGCCTATAGACCAATTGATAAGCACTACTTGTGTGCTTTAGTAGTTCATTTAATGGTTGATGGGTGGAGAATCTGGTCACTAAGGATGTTTGATCAGGCAATTCCTGCAACGGAAGTGACCAGAATGCACACAGAAAACATAAATATCAGTAGTCAGTAGAAACTGCCACTGCAGAAATGCTCTCATAGGTAGTCTTCTGTACACAGATAAAGTAGTAAGGAGATATTTTGTAAGTAGTTTAAGATAATCAATACCAATGGATCACGCATGTGCTGGAGTGGTCATGTCAGACTACAGTCCTTGCAGTTTGGGAAGTCCCACCTGATCGAGCTGAAGATATATTACAAAGCACCTTGCAATGCAGACTACGGTCGCCATCCAGACAGCGACTGTTCATCTTCTTTGAGATTCAGTTCCTTATATGAGTGCTACCCTATACATTTTTTTTTTGAACAAACCCTCTATAAATCAACAACAACAACAACACTTAAGTGTAGGAAATCTAAAAAACAAATACTGGAAAGGGAGGTTTCTTGTAAGCATCTATCTACATGAAGGAATAACAGGAAAATGTGGACTATGCTGGAATTCAAGGAAAATAAATATAAAATTGGCAGGATCAAAATAAGTCCACCTGTCTAAAGATGACTTCAACTGTAAATACTTTTGGGGGAACTCATAGAGTTACCACCCACAGTGAAGAGACTGAAGATGAACTCATCAAAACAGACCTGACCCTGACTTCCCCCTGCCCTTGCACTCCCCTTGCTTACTCTGTCATAATCCACTTCTTAGTTTTTCTGAAGCCCATGGACAAAAAGGGCATATGGCCATGTTCTCCTCAGCTTAACTCTGTTTACTCAAATGCAAACGAACAATAATAATAATCAGGGTTTCTTAACAAGGATCAATAGTATTAAGTTACCTGAAAGTTCATCTAAGGTTCTTTCTCTTCAAGTTAAAGGAACTTGTGCAAAACAGGTGAGCATGGAAGACAGAATTCTCGTGTTCCTTCTTACCACCATAAATTTGAAGCAACTCCGTATACTTCCAAGGAATTAAACCAAGTTTACTGTTTCTAGAATGAGGTAAGAATTTGGCCCATATCATGTACAGAAACAGGCTTTTTAACAAGAGGACCCAGAGCAAATAAACATGGTCCTTAGTGTCCTTGGTAGTTAAAGAAAGGGTCTTCTATGAGCCTGTAGGAAGAGATATTTGTTCATAAATCCTTGTCTGTTGTATAGTGATGGGCCAAATTCTATTTAGCCATATTGGCAGCAAAGACTCACATAAGGAACAGCAGGAGCAATAAAATTCACATGGATTGCTTTCCTATATATATGAAAGGTTTCTTGTACCTCATGTCACATATTCAGTTTGTAGGAATAAATATTTAAACTATGTTTTTCCTAACTGAAAATATTTTCCACATGTGAACAGACTTAAAAGCACGTTTAAAAAGAAGACTCAATAATCAGATTTTAAACTTTGACTTTAAATTTGAAACAGAACTTGAAATAAGTCTTTGGGGAAGTTTCTTTTTTTTTTTTTTTTTTAAAGGAATGCACAATTCCTGTTACTAACTTCCAGCAGTGAATGGCAGCACTCAGTCAAAAAATAAATAAAATAAAAAAGCAACAGAATTTCTTGAGTGGGAGGAGGCCATACATGACACCAAGAGTGTAACAGTAATAAAGTTTTGGAACAGGATTTGAAATTTTAAACAATATCCTCAGGTCTTTCCTTTGCTTATCAACCACTACTTGTTTCCAGAGAAATAAGTCATGTCAATCCCTACTGCCCAGGTGCCAGAAAAATGAAATAATTATTACTGAAAATAACTTCTCTCAGAAAAACAGAATTAGTTATTTTCACTAAAGACATGGCCAATGAGGAAGCATGTAGAATGAATGTTGCTGATTGGCTCTCTAGTTGTTGATTGGATGCAGACGTATCTACAGTAGCAATCTCCTCACATTTTCCCTTTGCATGGTTTAGCTTACAACTTGCCACCATTCCTGGCTTTGCTGAGATGCAGGAATTTCCAGGAAAGTCAACTTCTGCTCACAGATAGGTAGCATAAAAAATGCAGAGCATGCTTTGAAAATAGCAGATGTTAAAGAAGTAGTCACTACTGCTAGAGTAGTAGCTCCCACTTGTAAGTAACATTTTGTTCTTTGATGTGGTCTATGTATATTCCCTGCTGCAGAAGCCTAGCTAGTAATAAAACACCAACAGAGATAGGTCCAGCAACTGTAACAAGATAGTACTGGTACATATGGTTCACAAGCTGAAAGGAGGTAAATGAAATCTTTTTCATCAGTACACTGTTTGGACTGGCTGCTCAGACGGAGTGACTGACTAAAAGGTAAAGAGGCCTTGGTATACCTTATCTAGGAACATAGGCTGGGAGAACAAACAGCAAATACATCAAGGACCTTATTTTTGAGCTACCAATCAGAAAGTGCCTACATGTGATGATTTACCTTTCTCTTCTGTTCACACTAGCCCAAATATGTGCTGTTGAGTCTCTTTGGTACTTAAGGACTGTCACACATGAGCCCACATCAGTAGTGCTGGGAAAAAGAACACTCTTTCCTCTCCTGATGATTTCCAGAGATAGTATGTCACCATAATGAAAGAGCAGATTGTTTTACTGTGTCTGACTAAAAGTTTGTACAACTAGGTATCTTGTCCTTAATATGTGTAGGAAGGGAGTATAAGAACAAGAGAAGCATATTGGGTTGCTTCCTGTAAGACAGCCCTCTTGGATGATGTTTTTAAGGAGGTCATTGAGGTAGAATGAATATCCTTCTGTGTCATAGCCCTTGCTAGACTCATCTTCCCTGAATTAACAACTCTCTCTGAACCTGTGTAGAGTTTTGGCATTCTGCAACAATGAATCTCACAGACTGATGGTGAAATAAAGTGTTATTTTTTTCACTGATCCAAAACAGTCAGAATGTTATGTCCCTTACTCTGCCTTCTTCAGCTGACAGTCATTAGAAGATAGTGCCCGCTCATTGGCCTCTGAGATAGTTTGAGTTACATGTTGACAGATTTCAGTAGGACACTCAGAAGTAATACAGGCTTTCTGATTTCTATTTCTCCTATTCTTTTCCAAACAATTTTGAACTGAGTGAGAAAACCATCAAATAAGCTTTTCATAATGTAGCAGAATACAGACTATGAATATATACTCTATTAGTTGTAAAATGAGCATTTAAATATTTTTTTCATCTTTACTGTCTTAACACTAAATAAAACTGTTGTTACCGTGGTTGGGTTTTTTTGTTTAGTTGTTGGGTTGTGGGTTTTGCTTTTGTTTGGGGGGGAGAGGGTTGGATCATGCTTAAATGTAGGTAACAAGCCACAGCAAAAATTCCAGCTAATGTTTTCTTAATTGAATTATTTATCTTGACTTTTGAGACACTTCTTTTCAAAATCCTACTGAACTGCATTGCCCTTAAGTGCACAAAACAGACTACCTGAATGAATACGTAACTGGGGTATAGTGAAAATTAAAATAAAACAAATACCCTTTGGGAATACATTCATATCACAAATACCGTAACAGCTGGCACTGGTCAGTCCAGCTTTTGGCAGTCTCTGTAGCAACGTCAGACACAATGTTTCAGAAACAACTGATGAGTCAGTCACAAAAAGTTGAGAGATTTCGTTCAGAGAAGCCCATTTATTTTATAATGAAAAATTTCCGTAACATCCCATATTCCCATATTTGACATCCCATAAGAATAACAGTTACAGCCTGAGCTAATAATAATACCTATTATTTAAACTGTAATAGCCTACCCCAGTATCTGACCCTCTTGCCAGCTGCTTTTAGGCTTGTAAATCTTTAACCATTTTAGGCTGTAATTTTTTTTGTTTTGTTTTGGTTTTTTCTGTTTTTCTATAACATACTTTTTTTTTTTTGACTGATAAAATATTGAGTTTCTTTTCAAGAAAAACTCTTCGGAGGAAAGAAGTTGTTTTGTTCCTATGAAATAAGGATTGATGAACTCCTATTAAAAATCTCTCTGACAATCATGCTCTGAAGTAGGAATATGAAATTTGTGTTATAGGGAAGTTTGAGGAGGTTTTAATGCATCTGTCATCAAGGTCTTTTATCCAGCAACAGTTTTGAACTTCCAGATTCAGTTCCTGACACCTAAAAAGTTTTTTGAGCTTCTCACAAGTAAAAAATGTTTGAAAAAAACACAAGCCATTTCAAGAAAATAAAATCTCCCATCACTTTTGGAAAACAAAAAAATATACAAAACTAAAGAGTCTGAAAATATAAAACACTAACCCACACAGTATTTAATAACAACCTTTTGTTAGAACAAGTTAGAAGAAGTATTATTTCACTTTTCATTATCTCTACAATGAAAGTGGAAACACGTTTGGTCACACTTCGCATACAATATGTTTCATGGGAATGTTTCTTACCATTAGATGTCATACCCGATGGAAGATGGGCATGCGCTCTATTGCTCTGACCTCTCAAATTTACTGCTTTTTCACTGGCTAGACACTTTCAGCCCTTTTCCTAAAATGGCAATTAAAGCTTCATTTACAGCTCTGCTGGTGAAGCTGAAGCTTCTATTGTATCATTTTAGAAAGCCTGGGATTTATTCGATCTGTGGAATTGTAAAATTCTGCGTTTGAGCATATAAAAAGTACACCAAATATTAAAAACATGAGAAACAACTACTATCCTCGGATGAAAACTGTTGTTCATGATGAACACAACCAGTAGAAAAGAAAAAGAAAAAGAAAAAGAAAAAGAAAAAGAAAAAGAAAAAGAAAAAGAAAAAGAAAAAGAAAAAGAAAAAGAAAAAGAAAAAGAAAAAGAAAAAGAAAAAGAAAAAGAAAAAGAAAAAGAAAAAGAAAAAGAAAAAGAAAAAGAAAAAGAAAAAGAAAAAGAAAAAGAAAAAGAAAAAGAAAAAGAAAAAGAAAAAGAAAAAGAAAAAGAAAAAGAAAAAGAAAAAGAAAAAGAAAAAGAAAAAGAAAAAGAAAAAGAAAAAGAAAAAGAAAAAGAAAAAGAAAAAGAAAAAGAAAAAGAAAAAGAAAAAGAAAGAAAAAGAAAAAGAAAAAGAAAAAGAAAAAGAAAAAGAAAAAGAAAAAGAAAAAGAAAAAGAAAAAGAAAAAGAAAAAGAAAAAGAAAAAGAAAAAGAAAAAGAAAAAGAAAAAGAAAAAGAAAAAGAAAAAGAAAAAGAAAAAGAAAAAGAAAGAAAAGCTATAGTAGCTTGTCCCTTTCTGGAAAGTCTGGCTTGCTAACTCTGAGTGCATGGAATGAGTTGCAGGGGAAAGCGAAACTAGAGAATATGTAAAGCTGGGAGATGAGATCATCCCCCCCCCAAACAATCCTTCAAATTCATAGACACTTCTGGATTCATGAGGTGAGAATAGCCAGCACTGAGGACTGTAAAATTGATTTGCAGCATTTGAATTTGTTAACATGCATTTGCAAAGTGTCTCCTAGAAGTGGGGTGCAGGAGATGCCCTGGAAACCAAAGACAGAGAAATATAACTGCTTAAAAATGTATCTTAAAATGAAGGTGACAATAGCTTGCATCCAGACAGCCTGTTTGTTAACAGTCTACACCAATACAATCAAGTGTTACAGTTACCTTTTAAGTTTTCATCAGTGGATTATTTTGCAACAGCCTGATCCTGCAAATGGTTGTTCCCAGGTGCATAATTATTCACACACGGAGCCCACTGAAAACAATGGGTGTCAGTGCATGAGTAACTACCTGGAGGGCTGAGAGTCCTGAAATTGCTTCTGCACATGATAGGTAAATTACATATTTGCAAGGGGATTTTCTTTCGTTAGTGTATTTTTTGTTTCCAAAACTAAAACGGAGATAGGCCTACGTCAAAATACTCAGACAAAACCTTCTGAACTTTGACAGTGGATAGAGGCCAAACCTACAGCAATCTCAAAATTTTGCATGTATAGTGGCTCTTTATAGTGGGATGGATCCAAACCTCACATTGAAAAAAATCCCCAAGGCAGCAGAACTTGGATCTGTGCTTTCCGGTTTGAACCCAAACTGAAAGTGTTGCAAGAAATGTCTCATTAGTATATTCTGTAGCATTCATCTCCAGAAATCTGTCATTGAACAAAGGCACATCAACATTAAAAAATAAATATAAAAAAAAATGATTAGTTATTTTTGGATAACCTAAAGGCCCTCTAAGTGTTGTAGCTCAATATTTTTTGGAAATCAAGATCTATTGCAGAGCTGTCTTAGATCTCTGTATCCGTGTAGACAAGGCTGTATTTTGCCACAACAAGAATATCAACATCACTCTTGGGGTGGCCAAATGCAGTTTTCAAAGATAACAAAACAGATCCTCCTACAAGGTAAAGGTGAGTGCATAATGAAAAGAGTCAGATTTGGGGTGACTATCACTGAAGGCATAGCTCTTTTCTTTCTCTTTCTACCCCTCTTTTTTATTTAGGGTATGGTATTCCTCTACCCCACTCCCACAATAGGAAGGGTCATTCCTCTTCCTCCTGCTGTTGTCTATTTTCTTGTGGTCTCTCTCTGGGAAAACAAAGGGAGGGAAGTGATGGAGACTAGGACCAGGGTAGGTTTACAGGAAAATTGTGGACCTTATAGTGGAGAGCTTGCTATCTTTGCCATTGTCTTTGACACATTAAGTATGGACAAAAGACCACAAATAGAGTAATAGGCTGAAAAGCCTGTCTTCCTCACCAGACTTTCTTGGACTCACAAGGTGGGAAGTGAAGCTATTTAGCTTGGTCCTTGCTCTTCACAAAAAAAAAAATAAGGAAAAACAAAGGAAATGAATGTTAAGTATTAGGCTGATTTCTCATTGTGATGACAATTACAGTCATTTGTGAGTTTTTGTTGTTGTTGTTTTCTTGGCTCAAAAATTGGTTAATGTCAGAGTCAGAAAGACATCTTAAAGTACTACACCCCTACAGAACACATGCTTTTTGTCCTCTCAATGGACAATTGTAAGGCTTCTCCTGGCTGGATGATTACACTCAGAGAACAAGATAAAGAAAGAAGGAAGGTTTTGTTACCTCATGCCTGTATCTTCTCAGTCCTAAAAAGAGGTACAGGTCTGTTGTGGTCTCTGTAGCACAGATAGCTATAGCCTCAAAGTAATATGTCAGCAGCTGAGTGCTGCAGGGGGATAAGTATCTCTCAGCTGTGATCCATTAATAGCATTCAGAGATTTCTCCTGGTAACCTATTTTAATGATCCCCCCACACCAACCAAAAAACAGTGTCAAGGACCTGCACTACCACTCGGCTTAGGTAGTGCACAGCGTGACAGTAATTTATTTATTTTTCTCCACTAAATTAAACTAAAATAAAATATTATACTGTGAAATAATATAGGAGATGTTGTCTAGAACTGAAAGCCCTTTGAATTATACTAAGAGTTTTTCATTAACGTTAAGCAGTTTTGGCCCTCATGTTGATCCATGAGAGCTTTAGCTCTTCTCCGCTTGTTTTCTCCATTAGTCATTATTACTTTCATTTTCTAGGTGGTTAATATTTGTCTCCCTGCTTCCTATATAGGGCCAAATTCGAAAACTAGAAACCAGAAAATAAACTAGTATTGGGAAATTAAAGGGTATTTGCCTTTTATGCTGTTGTGCAATTTTGTAAACAGAAGTTTAGACCTTATCTTTAAGTACAGTCATCATGCTTTATGAAGGAATACTGTTTGCAAAAATGGATTTGTTAACACACTGATTGCACAAGGTTGATATTCTGATTCAGAAGACATGCATCATATTAGAGGGTTGCTTATTTTGTTGTTGTTGTTGTTGTTTTCCTTTAATTTGAAAGGGAACCTTAAATAGACTTCCATAAAACACAAATTGCTTTTAAGTTTTGGCATAATGCCTACAACTGTTTATAACTTGTGTAAGGAAGTCATCTATCTTAACCAGTGCGGGTCAAACATATTTAACATGTTAATTAGATGTATTGGGTCTGATATGTCAATGACAGTTCTTCATTTTAACCAGCAAAGAGATGGCCCTTTAACCTACATGATGCGGGTATAACCTATCCCAAACTACATGTAACGAGTCTGGAAATTATAAAATCACAGGCACTCATTCCTAGTTCATAGGCCCTAGAGATGCTGTAAGCTGACTTTCTCCCTGGGCTTTCACTTGAAATAATAGAATACTGGAATTCTACAGAGTAATTATCACTAAATTATAATTGCAATAATGGATGTGTTAAGTCACTCTAGCAAGACCACTGTCCTGAATATAATCACCTAAAAAGGATGTATAGTTATTTTTGCTTTGACCCAGTGGAAATGTTCAAAATATCCCCATGATTTTTGAAACAGTTATATGCAATTTTTGGTACTTTCCAGAACAGTGCTGATTAGCTTAGTAATAACCAAACATTTTTTATATCATGCGCCTTTGGAATATTACTCCATGCACTGTCGTTTCTGGTTTTAAGTCATCCACTGCCTGATGAAGGGGATTTTTCTAATGTATTTTTGGAAGTAAAATCTCAGTGTTATGACAGCTGTACTGAAATGTATTGTGACAAAAATATCCACACAAAATATTTCTAATACACTTTCCAGTTATCAGGGAATAACTGCTGGAGTAATTTCGTTGGGACCAGTACATTTCACATACTAACATATATTTATTACATTTAGGTATATCTGTATTTATACATATTAGCCCTTTTTTATTTATATTCTAGCTTTGTGAAAATTCAGACTCCATGAACTCAAGACAAAGTAATCTTCTCAGGAGTGCACTGTGGCAAGTTCCACACTCAGCTCAGCAGCTCAACAAATGCCATCATGTCACCAGTGTGCCGGTGTCCCATCCTGATCCACCTCCAGAGCAGCCAGCTGCGTCTGGCTGAGCTCAGCTGTCACCAGCCCAGCCCATCTGCAGGCAGTTCTCCTTTCACTCACATTGTCACTCTGGAAAGGTCAAGGCCTATCAAGCCACAGCAGTGCCTCTAGGCAATATTAATGGACATAAAATTCTCTGTTCCTGGCACACTCCACGTTGAATACTAGGGATTTTCACTCAAAAGTCCTTAGGGATATGAAATAAACACTGCTTTCAAAGGCTACCATCATGGCAGATTCCTCTCCCAAGTTTTCAAAGGCAGCTGGCATGTTAGTCAAGAAAGCATCAAAGCAAAAGATCTTCCACTTGCTTTAAATGAGAAATCACTTACTGAAAGGAGATGGAGACAATGGAGCTTATATTAAACCACTCCAGACGCAAACAGGCCTTCTCCTGGTGCTTCACACCTAGAAGTCTAATTCTCTGATGCCTTTGACTTCAGTTGCTTACTGCCATTACTGCTAACTTCTGTTACTTCTATTTTATACTAGTGTGAGCCTAAAAGAGCCAAAGAAACTGAATATTGTTACCAAGGGCAGAAAACCCTTCAACAGATGGGAAAATGATCCCACTTGGCAAGAGGCAATGTTTGGTACTTAAAAAAAGGAAAAAGCTTTTGGATTTCAGCCACCAAATCCAGTCCCCAATCTTGGGCTGTGCAGAGTAATTCCCAGAGCTCAAAAAATGTAATGTACTGCTGTGGATCATCCATTAAACTGTCTATTGAATGAGGTATAATGCTAAACAGGCTGAGGAGAGTTTATCATTCAGATTAATGCAACTCCAACTCACAAAACATTCAGAAATGGTTTTTTGTAGGCAGGGCAACTTGGTGCTAAATAAGTTTGTTTGCTGTGAGAGCCAAGATGTTAGAGCATTAGAAGCCCAGAAGAATACGGCTATTTCTAGCAGTTGAGTCATGACACAAGTATGCAACAAAATGGAAACAGAGTAAACACTAAGAAACAAAGAGAACTGCATGAATTTCTACCTCTAATAAAACCTTAGCAACAACATACAAAGCCTTAAAAGGTGCTACAGATTCTTGCTCTGAAGGCAGTTTTTTAAGAGGTCGTTTAGTCCAGTTAGTGGCCCTCTATGAAGCCCACTCTGATTCCATAATTCCTTTCGCAATAGTGTGAAATGTGTCATTTGCAGCTGCTGTCTGGATGAAGTTTTAAGCAGCCATTAAATGTGTTTCTAGTATTGTCATCATGGTATGTAACACCATCCACACAATATCTTAATAAACAAATAAATAAATAAATAAATGATTGCAGGGAATAAGAATTTACTTAAAAAAATAAGAAAAAAAAAAAAAAAACATAACTCAAGCTTCCTGAGAGTTTAAGTACCGTATCTTTTATTACAATTATTTTAAAAGCAAACAAACAGAAAAGCTTATCATATTGAAAAGAATATTTTTTTCCTCCAAAGTACTTTAACTTACTTTGGAATGAAACACCATTGTTAATTTGGCTGCCCTCAAGCTTCAGTTTATAGGTGTCATAGGTATACAAAAGATAAAATATTCATGACATGAAACAATGAATTAAGAGCTGCCTTTCTCTATTATTTATATTGTTCATACTTTCAAAATAAAAATGTCTTAGCTATTGGGTGAGTCATTTTAAAATTAACTTTAAGTCCTATAGTTTTCAATATCCACATAAATATTCAAAAATTATTTTGCACTTATTCTTAGGTGCTGACAGTCTGTAGCCAGGGAGGAGAGAGGGACAGGAAGAAGGAAGGAGAATACACAGCGTTCTATGAAACAGTTGCAGTTGCTTGATTTTGAAAACTCAATTATCTTCTTCTTGGTCCACAGCCACAATCTGTGACCCCATAATAGCACATTTGTACCCCCCCATGTTTCTGTTGAACTTAATTATTCAATTCCTCAGTGTCCTGTGGTGCCTAAAGCAGAAGAGGATGCTGGAACATATGTCTTAAAGAGTTGTCCCACTTCTCTGTGGTGGGCTATATAACTATCATTTATTAGAGTAATTATTTCATGGTTCTGCTTTGAAGTGAGAAACATGTGGGATGCAAAGATTGTATGCATATTAATTCAACTTTTTTCTTGCTGGTATTTTAGAGAGGTAGCCAGCTATGGGCCAGATACAGTAGCGTCCTCATTCCCTATGTACCTCATCATTGTCATTCTGCTTTAGTACAGCTTAGGATATCTGGATGTTGGGTGTTTGTAAAACATTGAAAATGAATGTACAGTAAGCGAGAGTTCTGGCCTCAAATTCCTTCCTTAATGAGCTAAATTGTTCCTTTTGGATAATGATGAGAAGCATTGAGACAAAAATTAGAAAATCTTTGTACCTTTGCCCCAGTTGAAGAAAATAGCAACAAGACAACCTGAACCAAACATGGACATAAGCAGCCTCAACCCCCAGTGGAGATTCACATCAAGGTCATCTGTCAAATAAGTTACAGTGAAGTACGTGTGCAGACTGCTGTTGTGACACATGCCCTTTTCTGGCACTGAAAGTAAGTAGTCTTCATCAGACTGTGGGACAACTTGTTTTAAATTGCAGCTAAAATAGATACATTGAATTTGAAGTGATAGGTCAACAACAGAAAGAAAAGGTCTTACGAGAATGATTTGTAGGTTTAGCACAATGAAGGGCTAATATAAAGATAGTTTCTCAACCAGCATGTGGAATCACTTACTTGAGACTCAGTCATTTGCCTGAAATGCTCTATTCCCCAGCTTTCTGAATTATATTCAAGTAGCAAAAGCATGTATAAAGAAAGCAGCAGTCAATAAACAGACAAAATTTACATCTCTTCTTTCATCAGTTTTTACATGTATGCCTACCACTCCAGTGCAACAAGAGGATTCCACCATTACACATCCAGACCAGAGACTTAGGAGTAAAGATAACAAGTACTCTGTCCAGAAGCAAAGAATTTTGCTGAAAAAAATGATCCCTCTCTCATGAGAAAAGTGTAAAACAGTAACTTAGGGGCCATTAGTGTTTATGTAACAATCTCAAGAATCTTCTGTTGTGATTACGCTCTTCTGTTTCACAGTGATTTCAGGAACATAACTTTACCGGTTAAGCAGGAGACACCAAGAAAAGAAAAAAAAAAGAAGTAGTTTTTGTGGTGTTTTTTTTTTCTTCTTTTTTTTTTTTCTTTTTCTGTAAAATGACAATGATACAAGCATTAATAGCGACATTTCAGAACTGTTCCTAAATATCACATTATAAGAAACAGATCTCCAGCACTCTAACCAAGGAATACTGAGGGAGTTTTCACTTCCTCTAGGAGAAGACTTGAATAATGAAATATTTCATTTCATCTATGAAGACATTATTTTTATAATGTTCTCTCTTAAGAATCTTTCTCACAAAGAATACAGATTTTCAAATGAATTAAGCATCATTAAAGTAATCCTTGAATTTGTCGCTCACAAGGTTCAGGCTGTGCTATATAAAACTTCCTAGTGGCTCTCCAAGCATAAAAATTACCTTCTGTTGTTGAGAGCTACACTGAGGGTAAAGAGCTTGCTTACTAAATATGGGTGTCTATCGACAGTTTAACCCTAAGATATCAAAGACGTCCACACTGCAACAACCTACATAGCTGAAATGGCATTAGATGCTTTTGTTTAGGTACCTGAATTGCTTTGTATATACCAAAGGTCTGATCCCTACTGAGGATCCATGATAGAGATGATTATCCACATTCTGTTTTTAATTAGTATTGTGTAGGAGTCTGAGGATGGATGCCTTTCTGGGGTGATTTAGCTCTGCCAGAAAAAGATGCTCACAGAAGGCATGGGGATCACCACCGTGAAGCTGCCACTCCTGGGTCTCCATCAGAAGATACCTCAATAATAACATATCATGTCCTCGAGCACATCTTAATAGCAACAACCAATGCTGATTATTTGAACCAGCTCAAATAACTTTGCCCCAGCTAGACTAAGAATCCCAACTGAAGCCTTGCAAAACTATGAGGACAAGAGCCTTCAATAATGTGCTGGTAACAAACAGCTGGGGATAGTAACATCTTAAACTAACACAGCTGTCTGCAAATTGAACATCTGTCCACAGGCTAAATATACGACTGTATAATAAATGGAACAAAACAGATATACTTTGGACAACTTAAAAATGTGATTCTTACTAGTAGATATTCTCTTAAATCTTACAAATCCCCTGGTATTTCTTGCATTATAAATATGGCAAACCTCATTTGCCTACTTTGTGTCATGACTCTCTGTCAACTTAAAGAGAAACAAAGGAGATACAGAAATCCTACAAAACTACTTGTACCGGATGTTACCTGCTAGAGATTAACACCACTTACTTTCAAAGCAACAACAGTAATGTTATGTGCATATATATATACACACATACGTCTTCAAATCAGTCCTCTTAAGACCAAGCAGCATGTGTTGAGAAACAAAGATGCAATACATGGAAGTAAATTGAACGTCTTACTTCCTGAGGCATTTTACTGAGACTATCTTGAAGCCTGCTGAAACCTTATATTATGCCAAGTGTTTGTGAGACTAGGGTAGTGGAACAATTCTAAAGTAGTGCCATATGAAAGGAAAAATGGTGATGAAGTGGCAAAATTGTTAAATATCCCTACACCAAGTATTCCTACTTTTTGCTACACATGCAAATCCCACTAAAGGAAGGAAAGTGTGTATCAATAGAACTTTCAACATAGAGTAAGCATGTAGAAATGCAATAATATACCCATCTGTATAAAAATCAGTGGTTACATTAGTCAAACAGCAGTGACAGAATTCCTTACATTGCTGAATATTTTAAGGCTGCCATTGATCTGACACACACATATATACATATACTTGAATTAAACTCCTCTTTGTGTTACTGAAATGAAATTAACTGAATTACATTCGGTGCCTTTGTCCCCTTTTGGTTACTTAAGAAATTTTCTTAGGGATTTCATAATAAATGCTGTGTAATTTTGAATCTATTACTCACTAGTAATAATAACATTTGTCAATAAAATTTCTGTCTTCAGAGCAATTTGTACACATCAGCCCTCACAACATCATTGTGAAATAGTTGTTTATGGCAGACTTGGACAAACTCCCTTCTTGAATATAAAGGTACAGGGCTTTGTGCTGCTGTGTAGCACTTCACATGGTAAAGATAGTACTCATCCTGAAAAATTCTCATGGGCTGGGGTCAGGGAGGCCAGTCCCTGTCAAGATCAAACGGACCTTTCTACAAAGAATATATACTTTCTCTAAAGAATGGCAGTGAGTATTACTAGCTCTCTTGTCAACAAATATTTGCCATATACTATACCTTCAGGAGCCCCTGCAGGCCCAAAAAAGTAAGGATATAGAAAGATGGGTTCTCATAATTCAGCTCAGAAGTGGCTGGCCTAGTGTCCTGGTCTATGACAGGTTTTCTCTTTGAGCTCTGCAGCATTGGATTCTTGTACCCATCACAGGAATCAAGAGCAGACCTTATGAGGCACACCACAACAGTGATTGGTAATTTCATATAATAAACAATGTTATTTATTTTGATTAACTATGACATGAATGTACATTAAAAGGGAAGACCTATAGCTCCCTTTCCTTCTAGTATTATACAATATATGCTTCCAGTCACAACAGAGAGATGGTTATACAGTTGAACCATTTCCCTTCCCCATCTTATTCCTACCTTATGCACACAGTGTAACTTTATCGAACCCTGGGATCTCCGACAATGGGTTTATTTTTCCTGTTTTAAAAACAGGACAGAACATCTCTTTTAGCTTAGGAGCAGACAGACAGGAAAAAAAAATAATTGTAGATTTATTTCGAATTTCTTTCGGGACAGCATAAGGAGGAGGATACTGAAGGGTAGCTGAATCAGAACTGTGTTATATTATTGTTGTCTTTAGGAACTGTACTTTACATATGATAGGCTGGAATGTTGTAAGATACAGATCAAAAAGTTCAGATGATGAAGCCAAACAGTAACTATAGACCCTTCAAGTTTCTTGTAAAAGACATATAAATATGGTGTCTCAGCATGCCACATTTTTGGCCTATTTTGGATACTGCTATTTTGGGGAATCTAGCAAAGTAAGCAATTTCACCACCAGAAAATAATGTTTGTTTCATGACAAATGTTAACCACTGCCTAAGTGTGTTTCGCTCTTTCACACTCAAGTATTATTGATTAACCACAGGAACAGAAGAATCTTTGAGTACCAGCCCAAATTGTCTGAAAGCCTTTCTTAATTTCCCAAACATGAATTCCACACAGTTTAGTCTAAAGAAAAATATTTACAAGCTGGGAGGTAGGAGACACCTGGATGGAATGAAATTGATAGTGGGAATAGAGGTCTGACTCAGCCATAGTTAGAGGGAAAAGCTTACCCAGAAAGTACAAACGATAAGCCATTAATAGAAAGTATGCTCTTGAGATTCATTCCATGAGTATGATAGTACAGTAAGGAAATAGCATCAGCAATGCCAACTGGCAGCAAAACAGAAAAACAAACATCAGTGGGGTATTAGAAACTGATCTGGGAGAAAAAATGCCATTTTCAGGTAAGATATATTAGGTGAGATTTGTCCTGTGACTGCAGCTCTTTTATGCAAAGCAAAGGCCCAAGTTGTGAAAAGAGCCTCTGAAAGCTCCAGATGCAACTGAAGGAGGATTTCCTCCAGCAACTGCAAAGAAGGCTTTTGGCTGTCCCTCTAAAAGTCACCAGCGACCCCAGGCATTAAATAGGCCCCCAGTGGAGGCGGGGGGCCACAGAGCCAAACCACATGTATTTCAGACATGTTGAGCAATGCTGTCATCAACAGAGCACACAAGGCCTCTGGGCTATGTAAATTCTGTAAAAATCCTTGATGCTTGCAGCAGCCTGGGCTAGGAATGGTAGAGCAGTTGTCTAAAACTGCCTTCACTCTCCATCCCATGGGGGTAGGAGTTCTGCTCTCTTTGGCGAGTGGTCCAGGCTGTCACCCTTTAGCTTCTCTCACTGACACCAAGACGGACAAAGAGTTGCCTTTAAGGACAGGCACTCTTCTGAAAATAAATAATAAAGTGACAAAATAAGTGAGAATCATAAAGCCAGAAGTTGCACTGCTGAAGACTGGTGGAAACCCTCTCTGGTATCACACAGGAACATTGTAGTGCCCACTGTGCAACTCCTTGTATCCTTGAAAACCATAAGGAATTACTGATCGGCCAAGCCCCAGCACACAGCTCCTTCCACGTGCAGGGTGCTTCAGCCATCATTTGGACAACACACTGTCATGGGCTTTAAAGGCAGCCACAGGAAGAAAAGGAATAATTTATCCGCTACCTTAAAGTCTCATATTTTAAGAATTTGTTCATGTCAAGTCATTTCCCATGATCATAAAACAAACCCTAACTGGAACAAAGAGATGGAGAAATAGAACTATATTCTTATTCTAATGAAAAAATTAGTAGGCACATAAGCCTAGAGGGGCACATGGGAAGCATTTCTTTGCTCTGACAAACTGTTTTAACAGTGAAAGCACCAGAGAAGAGACCATCAGTGGCTAAAAAGGAAAAATCCCTAAAGTAGCCACAGCATTCAAGGAAGTATTCAGGTCTGAGTCAGCTGTTAATTAGATAGCTTCAGATGGGAGAAACCATTTATAGAAAGCCCCGATTCTGAAAAAATAAAAATAATAAAATCCCATGTACTCCATCTCCATCTGGCATTATGACAGGCCAGTGAATGTTAGATAGAAGAAAAGAAAGAAAAAAGTGAGGCAAAAGCTTTAATGGTGGCCAGGAAAAGACTTTAACTCCTTATTGCCTTCTTCTTAACATTTTTATTCTCTGCTGGGTTGCAGCTCATCTAGATACATTAGATTAGCTGGTGGAATGACACGCTCAATGAGGTGAGTAAGCTCTTTCCACCAAAAACGCAGAAGGCGGCAAATAAAATGTTTGCCTTACTGGCCACAAGAGTTCCTACAGCATTGCAGAGGCAGGGTAGAGAATTGCATGCTATGAAGGGCAGTTTTGTGGTGTTAGTAACATTTGAAAACTACAAACAAAAATAAGTACAAAGAGTGATTCTACAACCTTCTGATTTCAAATTTACTGTTGCTGGTGTGATCTCATTATTCCAAATTACTAGATTAGGTAAATAAACTCTCCTAAAACACAGCTGCGTTGATGGGTTCTTGCATTCTGTTGGCTTGAATCTATTATATTTTATTCCTATTCAATTTGTAGAGCAGACTCTTGCAAGTATTTCCCAATAACTTTTAAATTTCTACAATTGCTGAGATCGTGTCTCAGACAAAAACCTATAGGACTGAAATAAAAATAGTGAAGGGTTCAAGATGACATCATGTTTTATGAACACAAGACGTGACCACAAATAACCTACAATAACCTTTAAAATTAGTTTTTTCCTGACTTCATAAAACAATATTTTATTTGGCAGGCCCTTATTGGCAAGTGCTTTGAACAGTTCTATTTGTTTTCTGTAACCAGGAAGACACAACCAGTGTTTTCACATAGGTTTCCTCAGTACTGTGGTTTTGCCATTTTCTGCCTCTTTATTACTGCCTGCTGCTGTTGAATATTTTTCTTTGGGATGTTTATTAAGAACAAGGATATGAATTAAAAAAGAAAAAATAAAAAAAAAGAAAAAGAAACAAGTAACTTTCCTTATAACAGTGCTGGTGAGTTTCTCCCGCTGTAATATTAATGTATCAAAAACACAGAAATAGATCATGGTATCTAGGATGATCTGGTTGCTTTAAGTCTAAAGTTATGTAATAACATACAGCTGGCTACATGTATATTATGAGAAACTGAAGGAAATCAGCCCATATGTCCTTTGATGCATTAACCAAGACCAAGATTTAGAAATTCACCATAACTTGTAACACCATATGAAATGGAGGAAGGGGTTTAGCCAGTCACTGAATTAAATAACAAAATAAAATCTAAGTGTTCTAGTTAAAGTAAATTAGAAATGAACGTCATAGAGTGCAAGAAATGTTCTTGGTTTCTTACCAGATCTTACCTGTGATTATTTGCTATTTAGTATCACCATCACCAGTTGTCTCGGTTGTGAGTCACAACCTGAGAGGTATGTTTTTCATAGTGCCCTCTGTAATAAAACCAGATCGTTCTCTGTATTTGCAACTGCTCAGAGTTTTGTTGTTTTGAGTTGTGCTGTCATGGAAAAAATAGACCATTTTCCCACCACATCTGTAGGAGTAGCTATGCAGCTCCCAGTGCCTTAAATATGTATTTTTCATTGCTGCGTTTTATTCTTTGGAAAAAAAAAAAAAAAAAAAAAGAAAGAAAGAAGAAAAACTCCATATGATTTTTATTCATTGCATTTTAAACTGTGAAATACATTTAGACATTTAGTCACCAGTTCAAAACTCAGTAAATCCCAACTCACCCCCCCTGCCCCCCCCCCCCCCAAAAAAAATATTTTCTGTGTTTAAGAAGGGCTGTGTAATTAATAAAGATGAGCTTTTCAACTTCTGTACACAGTTTGGACTTCCTAGTAATCCCTCTTTCTTCTGTACAGTATGAAGCTTGAGTGAATAAGGAAAGTTCCAATAATTAAACTTGCTCTATTGACCTAACCAAAATTAACTGGCTATGCAACAACGTAGCTGTCCATGTAAAAACAGGAAGTCAGATTTCCCCAAGTAACCCTTATTCACCATGAGAAAAACAGCTGGTGCTCTCCCTTTACATGCAAGCGTGTGGGGCATGGATAAAAGATGTATACTTCTGATATCCTCTTTTTTAAAGGGGTGTGTTTTTTTGGATTTTTTTTTTTCCAGTGGAAATTTTCCAGCACTAAGTTCCTGAGAGGTAGGGCCCCAAGACAGTCTGGTCAAAATAGTTAGAATCATATCTTTGTAAGGAGAAGTCTGTGAAAATGAACAAAGAAGCCACATAAGTATAACATGAATAATCCTCCCTGACCTCCAAAGAGAAAAATAATAAAGGATTTATTACACTTTTTTTTCTCCATAAGAAAGAGTAATAAGAAAAATCCTCCTTACAACAACAATAACCACTGTTTCAGAATCAGAGCTTTTGTGTCACTGTTTTTCAGTAGTTATGCTACATTTCTCCCAGTACACTGCTGGGATTTTTTATTTTTTATTTTGCTACGCATGCTCGCACATCTGCTCCACATGTGTGATCAGCAACTGGATTTTCTGAGCTGAACGTCCTGTTAAATGGACAGAGTGGGCAGATCATTCCTTAGAGAGCAGAGAATCTGCCTCTGGTGGATTGCCGCCAAATGCAATGGTGTAATAAAGAAAAGAAAGCTGCTCATTCGGATTGCTCTGAAATGAACTGTGTCCTCTCCTAAAATACCATCTGGTTAGGATCCCTGGAGGCGCAGTCCAACACACCTAGGTCTGGCAGTCTATATGTTTGATGGCTGTAAATGTCTCTGCGTAGGTCGGCTGGGGGAAGGCAGGATCATTAAGAATCAGGAGAGGTGAAACAATTGTGATCTCGTTCCCTTTCACCCACCCAGACAAAATTACACAAGAGGTCTGTGGAGGTGATTGTACTTTTTGTTGCTGAAGCTGACAGCTACTCTTTAAAATAGCTGTCTGAGGCTTTGACTTTTTATATATCGCCTAATGGCTTTGTTTTCAGCTGGTGTAAACCAGCAGCAGTCTGGACAGATTGTTTCTCTTCAGATTTGGCCCTTGGTGCATTAATCAAGGATTTCATAGTAAATTGTATGAACGAGATTGAAGTGAGCCTCATAGTATGTGTGCAAGGAAATCCAGCTTCCAAAAATCAAATCACACCAGGGGCTGATAACAGATGTACAAAGTTAGAGGAGAAATTAACAGATGCTTCCCAGTTTTGGCCATTATCACCAATGAAACCCAACTCATACGGTCCATAGGTCACATTAAAGAGTCTGCTGCAGATGAATTTGGTTCTTTCCTTGTGTTGGCAAAATTAAGGTTGCAACTGCACAATACTGCAGCTATCCTACATATAAATTGGCTTTCTGAAGTACTACCAGTGCTGCTAAAAGGATCCCTCTGCATGTTTAGCAGTTAGGTCTGCAACGAGACAAACAAATGTTATCTTGCTGGTTACATCCATCCCTGTCATGGACGTCCTGCAAAGCAGGAAACATGACAGTTCCATGCTCAACAAACAAAATTTTTCATTTTCTTCTCAGTCTACATCTATCCTGTTGAATTAGACAGGGCCTGGGAACATTCCTGGGCACTGGATTATGATCATCTATGGTGTTACACAGTCAGGCAAGTCCCTAGCACCCACAGGGCTGTTGCCAACTACCCCCAAACCACTCCCAGGCACAAATCAGAAGCAGGGGATTTCCAGAACCGTTCCCAATAGGCAATTTGCAAGCAGCCACCAGTTTTGAAGGTTAAGAGTGTTTACTGGAGCTGAGCAGACTGCTCTTTGCTTGTTGGCCTTGGTTCCTGGGAACATTCTGAGAATGTCTCAGCTGCCCATCCATAGCCCTGGACAGCTACTGCCAGAGAGACGTTATTTTAAGCAAGGGCCGAGTCTACCACTTTTTGAGGTAGAAGGTTTTTTCTGCCTGGGGAGACCATTTTCTTTGTAAACAAGCCCAAGTTATAAAACTCTGGAGTTATTTTCAGGACTTATTTCTGCAGCTACCTCTTGACAGGGTTTTCTTTCTGTGACTGCCCTGGAAGCTGTTGGATGACTGAGCCCTAGCAGTGGTGTTAGTGATGGGGTGGGTCTCACTGCCTCTTGCTAATGCAATCACTCTACCCCTGTGAAACCACCCTAAAAGTATTTTGTTTTGTTTTGTTTTTTCTTTTCTCTCTCTCTCTCTTTTTTTTTTCCAGAGGTGTTTTAAAATAGCTACTGCTGTTGGTTATAATGTGAGCTCCCATTGTTCCTGTTTATCCATCTGCTTGTAATTGTACTGGCTTCAAGACAATTTTTAAGTAATTTGAAATCATTAATTTGATTATTGCTTACCACCCAACAAAGAAATGGCCAAAAGACAGGATTCTGCCTTTGCAGGACTTTTCAAGAACTTGGATTCAGCTCAAATACAAATGAATTATTATTATTTTTCAAATTTATCTTGAGCCAGACATGCAAAAAAAATTGCTTTAGAAACAAAGACATAGGGTGTATCTTAAAGAAATGACTGTTCTTTGGCTCCTGTAGCTGCTATTTTAGCAACTATGAAAACTGAGAAAAATATCAGTTTCACTAACAGCTGTGCTGGCTCATTTGGGTCTCAGACCAGGTATTCTAAGGAAAGTCTCTTGTTTAACTGGTATTTTCTGGGCTTCCCCGCATGAAGCTGCAATCTGGCAGAAATCCCTGAAACATCCAGCTTCCAGTCCCAGGGAGGGCTTTGTCTGAGCCCAGAGCTTCTAGGCTCCAAGCACCAGCCCCGGAGGTGCCAGGTGCAGAGGGCAGGAGCTGGGGCCAGGACTCAAGGGCTTCCAGCAAGCTGGGAGTAAGCCCTGATGCCCAAACCTGCAAAGCCAGTGGCTCCCTCCCGAGACCTCTAGACCCATTCCCTGGCAAACTTGACTTTCCACTGCTTGGGGTTTGAGAAGTGCAAAGTTCTGTGTTCAGCATTTTGGGATCAGTGAACCAGCTTTCTTCCATGAGCAGTTTCTGACAGACCATTCCATTAGATAATTTCTGATGCAAATTAGTGGAAGAAACATAGGACAGAAAAGAAATCAATAAATAGAGCTGTTTATTAACTAATTACTGTGATTAATTAATTAATTAAATTAATTAATTAATAATAAATTAAAAATAATAATTAAAAAGCTGAAATCGTAACACTGAGTGAAGGTTTTTCAGTTTTGGAACTGGAGATGGCTAAGGAACAGGATTAAACATCTTTAGCCGCAATGTAGATTAGGTTCAAAGTGAGAGGGTCCATCTAAAGAGACCATACTTGCAAAATAACAATCCGAGCAATATAAAAACCTCTCCCCTGGTTTCAAATACTGATCCTATCTTGATAAATCACTGTGCACAAAAAGATGACCTTGTAAATAGCTAGTTAAAACAGGACAGAACAACAGTCAATAAAATACTTTCAGTCATTATCTAAATCACTGTGACAGGTTAGTAAGTAGGTGAAGCCATTTAGGTGATGAACTAGATGACTCTCAGAGGGTAACACTTGAAATGAACCGATTCTGAAGTTTGGTTATATTCATTTCAAGGTTTTCAGTACTTTGTGCTTTTCTTCTTGCTTTTCTGGGCCCCAGCCATTGCTCTGCCCTCTCCTCTGTTCCTCATGAGCTCACATCTCTCAGCAGTGCAGCACCCTACTAGTGACCATGGTATCATGTGGCAGTGACACAGCTCCCGCTGCAGCCAGGCTGGGCAGACCAGCTTACACCACCTGTGCTATCAGGGATCTGCAGTACTGTCTGTTTTGAAGGGCAGGGACAAAGAATTTTTGGATGTTTGGAAGTGTACATGAGAAATACAGGGTTGGTTTGAACAGAGTAAATTCCTTCTTTGAGACTTTTCTTATCAGCTGAGCAAGGCACTTTGTCCTGCAATACTTTATCTCACCTCAACACAAAAGAACCGAAAACCAGTGACTGCTTGCCTATACAAAAAGACTGAATCTGAGGCTGATCATCACACCTACTTTGGGAACTGACCTGCTGCCTGCTGCCCTTTGAAGACCTGAAGATTTTTCCTGTTGGTTCAGGTGCTTTTTTTTTTTTTTTTTTTGGATCAAATCCCCTATACCGTTACATTAAAATGCCTCTAACAAAGCAAATAAAGCTTCAACAAATTGAACTATTCCATACTCTTCATTTCTACTATAACACATCTAATAGTAGATCAAATCTTAGCTATTTTATAGGGTCATATAAAGAAAGGGATAGAGACACAAAGGAAGAGACAGTGCAGGGCATAGTGTCCTTCATGATAAATAGGCTATTTTAGCAAACACAGTGGTACAAAGACAGAGTTGTTCAGAGTTATTCAATAAGCCTTGACAGCTATCTTCTAGTCTACCTGGGATGTGGCTTTCTATGTTTCATTGAGCTTAAGAAAAGGATTCAATACTACAGTATTGTGTCATACCACATATCTCCTCACTCCACAAATGCTATGATGGCATTATGGGTTAGTTAGAGAAAAAATATTACTATGGGGTGGGGGTGGGGGTGGGGGGGTGGAAATGTTTGCTGACTTTGTTCAGTGTTGTCAATACAGCTTTTAATTGCCTCAGCAAGTTATCATTAGGTGAAAGATAACAGCCTGCCAAGACTAGAGAGTAAACATTTTGTGTTGATCCACCCACAAAGCATTAAAATAAGAAACTGGAACTTAGCGTAACACGGGTTTAACTGTCTCATTTTCAAGATAGTTCACTCTTCATGGCCTTTCAGATCCTCGTCTCTTCATGTTTGTTCTCAGCCTCCTGAACCTTGCTGCCTGCTCTTTCATGTTCGACATCTGGCTTAATCAGACTTAGGTTATCATTGTATTTGTGAACACGTTTGATGAAGGTGCCTCTTTTATTACTCACCTGAAGTCTGGTTTTAAATGTTAACATCTTAAACATTGATAGGTTTTGTTCTTATTCTCCAAACTGCATAGTGTTTACACATGTTTCTCCTAGTCATATAATATAGATATTAAAATGCAAACAAATATACATAAATGTGTATATTTACATCCACACAACTTACATTATATGTACACATAGATTGCATACTATGCAATCTATATACAATCTATACATTTAAATTAAAACAACACCCATTAATGCATCCATAATTTCACTTAACAATCCAAATGTACCTGTGTCGACAGTAAAACAGCCCAGAGGCTCAGGTAAGTTT